>NC_080839.1:22966103-23329853 GCF_030435755.1 Ochotona princeps | reverse complement strand
AAGGAGAAACATCCTATTGGGGTTATGTTTATCGTTTTAATGTTGTTTGTGTGAACACCCTACTGATGAATACTGTTTAATCTCTGTCAAGTTGATGATACGCTAGATGATTTTTTTGTGTCCTCTTATACCACACTCCAAGTTACTGTGTATGCTCAGGGGCCCAGCCTACAGAGGGAGTTGAGAGAAAAGCCCTTAACACATAGTAGTAAAATGAGTATTTGCCAGACATTCCCTCAATTCAGTTCCTCAGGGGAATTTGAGGGTTAAAATGCATATTGCCTTCATAGCAACTGTGATCTGACAAATGAATTCCATTATTTCAAAGATAAAAAGAAAAGAACTTCATCTATCCTTCCTTGGTAGCATGTTTTCAGGATGGCACAGCACCGGGGTTTTATCTAAGTATTTTCTGTAACTGCACAGCCTTTTTGCTTAGGGATTGTAAGTCCTTCACTATCAGTACACTAAATGTCATTAAAATTATTCAATTTAATGCCAGTTAGCAAATTTTCTAGTTTCCATTGTCAAAGACCATCCTGTCAATACATATCATATATCCAAGGGTACACAGACTTACACACACACACAAGAATATTTAAGTTCATGGAAAATGAAATGAAATGATGAATTCATTTTGGTGCAAAAATTTGAAATTTTTACATATGAGGAATCCACAAAAATATCTATTGTGATTAAACTAGGCATGGTTTTGAGATTTCTTGCCCCCAAAATTTTCATTTTACTTTTCCATGAAGTTTTCAAGTACATGTCTGTGAGGACATGTATACGGAATGTACATACATACTGAATGCATAGATACAGATATCTCTAAATTTATATCCTTGTATAAACATTGACACATACATGCAGCATTGATATATTTCTATAAATTTCAGTTAAATAGTGGAAAATGGGTGCCGGGAAAAGTTAAATAGTTGTGTTCAAGTCAGTGATTTTTCTGGATGTCCTCAAGGATATTTCATAGAATTAAGCAACAAACTGAAAGTTCCAAGAATACTCTAAGTTATTCACACAGAAAAGGAACTCTGAATTTCAGAAAGCTCACAAAAGGATAGGTTAGGTGGAGCATGCATTAAATAAAGAGTAATGCACATTTGAATCATGACATCTCTGCCAATATACACAACTTTGGGGATTGTGAAGTAGATGGGCTCAGTGAGTCAGCCAAGGGCAATTATCCACAGTGGAATATGGTGCTGTACTGTGGGATATCATTGTGCTCTCTGGTGCCATGGAGAAGGGGTTTTTAAGGTGAACTTCCTTGGCAAGAAGAGGACATACTGTAAGTTGAACTTCCTCACCCGAAGGAGGAGGTACTGCACAGAAGCAAGTGGTTTTACGGAATAACTTTGCATAAAAAGGCAATAAAACTTGGATTGGCATAAGATGTTAACAATTATTATGGCAAAACCCAGGATTAAAGGAGAAATAACATAGAATTTGGAGATAAGATGCAATTGCTTCTATTATCATCTCCCAAGAGGCTCAAAGCTAACGTAACAGGTCGCAAACAGATTCTTGTCATCTGGTGTGAAGAGAGTTCCATAATCACGAATGGTATAACATCTTTTTAAACAGGTTGGGATAAAGCTTGACAGACATTTGGTAGCAGCCTGAATTCCTAAACACTGCAGAAAAGGGGGTGTTGGTGGGAGTTTATGGGCAAAACTAACAGTTGCACATTTGAGTCCATTTTATGATATTTATTGGGCTGCTCCAGAAAGCTTTAGCTGGGCACATTATGTTGATTATATAAATAGTTGCTGTTACACTGACTATAACCAGCTCTAATGTTTATAAGGCTTTATTAAACATTATAGTCACCAGGCCTGGCTGAGCAATAAGTGGTAGCATATGGTTCCAATGTTTACTGACCCACCAGAATGAAAGAACTTATGAGTTAGGTTTTATAAGGAGATACATATTAATTTTTACTTACTAAATTATGCTAAATTAGAATTAAGACAAAGAATTTGAAGAAAGCACGTGTGTTTGAGATAAGGTTTGGGGTCTATGGCTTTCACTAAGAGACTGCTTTGTTGAGTTTCTTTTCCTGTTTAAAGACAAATCTACATGATGTCTTAAAAAAATAAAACTTGGCAGTTCATCAAAAGCAATTGGTGAGTTTTTGAAAAAAGTTAAGGAGAATTGGAGCCAATCCAGATCAGGTTGATCAAAATATACACCCTGGAATTAACTCATTCATGCAAATGATGTGCTTGATATTTGTTCTCCTTTATGTTTTATTGCCTTTTAAAAATCTCCCAGGTATTTTATTTATTTATTTATTTATTTATTTATTTATTTATTTAGTAGTAGTAGTAGTAGTAGTAGTAGTATTGGGAAGGCAGATATACAGAGAGGAGAAGAGACAGAGAGGAAGATCTTCCGTCCAATGGTTTACTCCCCAAGTGAGCGCAACGGCCAGTGCTGCACCAATCTGAAGCCAGGAGCCAGGAACTTCCTCCAGGTCTCCCACGCAGGTGCAGAGTCTCAAAGCTTTGGGCCATCCTTGACTGCTTTCCCAGGCCACAAGCAGGGAGCTGGATGGGAAGTGGAGCTGCCGAGATTAGAACTGGTGCCCATATGGGATCCTGGCACGTTCAAGGCGAGGACTTTTCCCGCTAGACCACCGTGCCGAGCCCCCAAGGTATTTTTAATGCATAGTGGATGTTAAGAATCCCTCTTCCAAGTCACTTCCAAGTCCTAAATGGGCATTGTTGATGGTTAACGGGATATTTGTTTCTATCAGACCTCCCACGCCACATCACATGTCAGGGAATATAATTACAATCTCAGAAGAAGTTTGAAATAACTACCCAGGGCATAAGTGGTAACCAACAACATCAATCAGATTTTAAGTATGAAAAAAGTTATGAAAATATCAGGGAAATTGAAGACATTTTAAATGCTATAGGATCGGTTTATTATTTAACATAGTATTTGTAAAACTGGTTGGGAAGCCCACATTTTATATTAGTACTTGGCTTGCTTCCTGGACCTGCTTCTTGACTGTGGCTTCCTGTTAATGGAGGCTCTTGAAGGCAACAGATGTTGGCTCAGATCATTTAGTCCCTGCTACTCCTGTGGGAGACCTGAACTAAGTTTCCAACTTTGGCCTTGGTCAAGGCTTCATTGTTGTGGGTATTTAAAGGAGGAACAGTTCTCTGTCTCTCAATCTGAAAGTGTTTACATTTTTAAAAAATGTTTTTAAGTGAGTATAAAATATCTGGTTCTGTGCTTTGTACATTGTAAATATTTTACTTAGCACTCTGTGAGTGCTCTAAAAATGGCACAGAGGATAATAACCTCAATATATCCTCACTTACAGTTGAGGTGATTTTTGTTCATGGGCCTCTGGGGAAAAAATGTTGAAATAAATGTTATGCATATAGTTTAGGATTTAAAATAATATTACTGAATTTTCATTTGAAAAGGGTTTTGCCGTTTCACTCACCTTTTATAAAAATGTCTCATCCTTCGCTTTCTCATGAACTAAATTTCTTGTATTTGAAGGAGGTCATGAAACATAGCAATTTGCATATACTTTCTGTAGTAACTTAGGCTTACAAGGCTATGTTACAATACGTCACCATTGCTGTTGCATGACTTAAAAACAGTTCCGTTTTGTTAGTTGCTTCAATCCAAATGCATAGAGATGATAGAAAAGGGGAGGTTGGGAAAATAACCCTTAGATATCCTCAAAGACATTACTTCAGGATGAGGCTGTGTTTCCCCAGTTCCGTTGATCTTAAAACCTTTATTTCTCAGATATAAGCATTTAGGAGAGGCAGTATATACTGTTAAGGTGGCCATTATTATTTGCTGTTAATTGGGATCACACTATTTGAAAATATTCATTTTTTTTGAAAGGTCGAGTTACAGTGAGAGAGTCCTTAGGATCTAGTTTCAACTCAGTCTCTGTTTGAAGCATACGCTATTGCACACCTCAAAAGCAAGCAAGTGATGACTCAGTTTATGGTTCCTGCCATCCATGTTGGTTACCTGGGTTGGATTCCTTATTCCTGGCTTTGACCTGGTCTAATTTTGACTGATGCAGGCGTTTGAAGAGTAAGCCATCAGATAGAGGTTCTCTTTTGTCTCTCACTGCTTCTGTACCTCTCAATCAAACAAAAATGTAAACACTTAAAATTAATTACTAATATTATTTTAGAGCCTGAGTATGAATTCTAGCTTTCATCTTCCATAAATTCTTCCTGTATTAGTTCCAGACTTAGGTTCTTTATATGAAATGGTAATGCCTGAGATAAGGTGTCCTCTGGAATTATTAATGCCAGAAAAAGAAAACATTAAGCTGAGTCAAATTCAATTTAGTAAAAGTCATGTGATACCTGTGTTGTGAATACTGACATTTTGGTGTTGTTTGTTATTGCATCTCAAAAGCTGAGACTAATAAATTCATTGAGTCTATTCGCTCCCAGATAGCCACGAAGGTTAGGGGCAGGGCAAGACTGAAGCCAGGAGCCATGTGCTTCTTCCAGGCATCCCACATGGCAGAGGGTCCAAGCACAAAGGCCACCTCCCACTGCTTTCCCAGGTGCATTTAGCAGAAAGTTGGATAGGAAGTGAACAGCTGCGACAGGACTTTGCCCGTATGTGCGCTGGAGCTTCAACCAGCAGCTATATCCACTACACTACATTGCTGGCCCACAAATCATCAAAATTTCAGTCCTGGATCTGTTCCACTTAACATTTTTTATTTGAGTTTTATTTCTTATAAAATGAAGTTATTTAGGTAACGCTCTCACATGCTCATCTATTAATTTCCATGCAGGATTCTGCCTACATGGAACTATTTTTCTCCTTGAAAATTACTGTTTGGTTTACTTTCCACAGTAGTGTTGTTTTCAAATGGTGACTCAAAGGGTCACCTAAACTAGTATCCTATCTTGACAAAGGAGAGCAGGTATTGGTCCAAGAGATTGCAAATTTGATAACACAGTGAGTATTTGAGTGCAAACCTCTCTGTTCATCAGTTCATATCTCTGAAAGCTAGAGCCCTCATGTTTTTCTCCCTGAACTTTCTTGTCTGTAGGTGCCAGATCCAGACTTCTTTCATGAAATATTATGGCTTCTTGGAAAAAGAACAAGTGTAAGGAGGACTTGTGAAACAGCAACAGACACTGGCAGTAGCAACTCGCTGGCACCAGAAAGGAGGGAGGGGGTTGGGAAACCCTTCAGTGTTCACAGTTCCAGTGAGTGGGGCTGAGCATATGCAAACCTTGCACTGTTCCCTATCACTTAGAGGAGAGCTGCTGGATTCAAGTAAACTCAAGCTGTCTCTTTCAGGTAGAGGGGGAGGATATTTATACAACAAAGACTAGTGCTATGTGCATTTCTCGAGGTTTGAAATATGAGGTAGGGACCACTGCAAGCATATCAATTCTGGCTCAACTTCAGAAAAACTAGAGTAGATATTATAAAGCCATGTTTGTGAGTTGTTTTAGTTCTTAGAGATTTTAGTTTGCATCCTTCTGAAAAATGTAAGATTCAAGTTATGAAATACTGAGAAAAAGTGGAAGGAGAAAACAGAGTCCAGTTAAATAAAAAGTTTTCTTAAATTTGATTTAATGATTTGAAATCTATATCTGTTTCAAAGACAGTCCTATTACTGACAACAAATCATGCCTTAGCCAAGCACTTCTGTTAGTAATGATTTGTCAGGAAAGTAGCTCAGAATTCTTTTAGAAGAGAGTAGTGTAGGGCCAAATCTCTCCTTTCCATCAGAGTTCTTTTATTGGAAATCTTAAGATTCATATATCTTGGAGGTCATCAGATGTGGTATTTTCCTGAAAATATATAAAAGTCAGTGTTTGCTATGACTTCAACAAAAGCAGCGTTTCTAACAGTCTCCAGTGGGGACAGGATTATATGCATTCTAGCTGCGTGAATTTCTTATGATACAGATAATTTAATATTGTTACGTATTGTTGAATAACCTCAAATGGAAAGTTTACATGTATGATATAATTCAATAAACATGTACAAGGCGTAATCTCTGTACTTTGTAGTATAGAATGGCCAGGAGTAGAATATACAAAAGCAAGTAAGGAACAAATGATGGCTTGTGCTATTGAGCACTTTCTGTGGACCAGACATCTGACTGCTGCTGCATGTTCAGTGCTTTACCTTATTTACTCTTCTCACTCCAGTGAAGTAGGCATTATTATGAGTCCTGATTTCACTCAGAACAAAATGTGAACACAGAAAACTGAAGCAGTTTTGTCAGCTCATTCAATAAACAAATGCCAGAACGAAAACTCAAACCAGGACTCAAGTGAGCAACTAGACTGCAAAATGATTTCTTAGAAGGCCTGCAGGTGGTTTATTTAGACAGCTTTAATGCCCACGCACACACTCTCTCTCTCTCTCACACACACACACACACACACACACACACATCGCTGCATTGCACTCCATGTGCTGCCACAGGGATGTGACTGAGACTCAGCAGGGTGATCATGCCTTCCTACATCTGAGAGGACGACCCAGCATTTACCCACCACTTGTGTTCTATCCCACTGTGTGTAGCTGCCTTTTTACCCAGTTGTTTCACTGCCCCTTTTTCATATTTGATCTGTTTCTCATCTTAAATCATTAATGTCCCTGTTAGACAGTCAGTAGACTTCTCACAACCATATATTTTCTATCTGTCTAGTTTTGGGGCTGCAAGAAGGCAAAAGAGGGAATGTTAAACACCAAGATCTTTAACTCTGGAAATAGATGCATACATATTATTGACATTCAAAATAAATTTCAAAGTATCAATATTGTAAAGTGTTCCATCCACTTGTTTTTTATTAGGACAGAATGGCTCCTGAGTACTAATTCCATGGCTTAGAATTCAAAGTATCAGAAAACCAATTTAAATTGGTAAAAATATTTCAATAGAAAATAATTGAAATACATGAATGTGATGGGAGTGTAAACGAAGAGTACAATCTACACATGATTTAATATGTCATTCAAAATAATCAAAAAATCCTGAGAGAAATTATAATGATGTTCTTTGCAGTATGATTTTTGGAGTTACACCTCATTTTCGATTCCGTTTTTCATCTTCTGTTTTCTGTATTGCCAAGGACTTCATTTTCTTTATAGATCAGGTTTAAGTTTTCCAGATCAGTGCCATGTTTACTATTTATGCTATTTCAAATAATAGTTCAGCGGAGTACCTAGTAGAGAATAATAGACAGAAAAAATAGAATTTTCCAATAATGATGATTGAAATCACTATAATGAATTATCATGGACATATTGTAACCAAAGGTGGTAAAACGCCACATGATGTTTGTAGCATCTACTTGCCAGTTGTATGTGGGTGGCTTTTTCCCCCTAATTGGATCTTGGTTCTGAGCCTCCCCTCAGAAAATTTCTACACTTCGAGCCATCAAAGCCTGCCAACTTCAGACTACCCACAGTTTTGATGAGATATGTTATCAAAATCAAAGTCTAACTTTTATAAGCTCTAAACTTTAGAGTTGTCATGAGTCTAACAAAAGCCAGTTGTTGACTCTTTGAAGCAGTTATATGATTTCAAAAATGTGTAACAATTCACATGGTCAGGATATTTTCAACATTTTACAATAAGTCATTTGCTTTTCATTTTCCCAGTGTCTTATATCCATTATCATCCATATTTAGAAATGTTTAAGAGAAATTCAGCCCCTTATATCATAACACTCAAATCTATTTTAAATTTTGTCAGATTTCTTTTTTTTTTAAGAAAAAAATTTATTCATTTTTATTGCAAAGTCAGATATACAGAGAGGAGAGACAGAGAGGAAGATCTTCCGTCGATGGTTCACTCCCCAAGTGATCACAACGGCCGGTGCTGCGCCAATCCGAAGCCGGGAACCTGGAACCTCTTCCAGGTCTTTTCCCATGCAGGTGCAGAGTCCCAAAGCTTTGGGCCGTCCTCGACTGCTTTCCCAGGCCACAGGCAGGGAGCTGGATGGGAAGTGGAGCTGCCAGGATTAGAACCGGCGCCCATATGGGATCCCGGGGCTTTCAAGATGAGGACTTTAGCCACTAGGCCACGCCACCGGGCCCTTCTCTGGGTATTTTTAATCACACCAGAGAAACACAGATTAGAAACTGTATTGATATATAAAATAGATGCCATAGAAATCTGACAAAATTTGGGCCCGGCGGTGTGGCCTAGCGGCTAAAGTCCTCGTCTTGAAAGCCCCGGGATCCCATATGGGTGCCGGTTCTAATCTCGGCAGCTCCACTTCCCATCCAGCTCCCTGCCTTGTGGCCTGGGAAAGCAGTCGAGGACGGCTCAAAGCTTTGGGACTCTGCACCTGCATGGGAAAAGACCTGGAAGAGGTTCCAGGTTCCCGGCTTCGGATTGGCGCAGCACCGGCCGTTGTGATCACTTGGGGAGTGAACCATCGACGGAAGATCTTCCTCTTTGTCTCTCCTCCTCTCTGTATATCCGGCTTTCCAATAATAATAAATCTAAAAAAAAAATACCAAGAGAATTCCCTGAAACCTCATGTTCTGTTTCTATTTTAAAATTATTTTGAAGCCTCAGCTGCATTCAACATGATCGTATTTGATTTGCCCAATCTTTAAACCTGACTCACTTATTTAGTTGTGTTTTTAACTCTTCATGAGTGGCCTATTGAGGGCAATTTGGGTGTACTGCTAGCTTCGTTCTGCCAACAGAGTGGAGAAATTCTGAGAGATCATGAACAATCAATCATGCAAATATAACATATGTCCGTATGCCCAGGGACCAGGAGAAATCACACCACACCTTGAGTATGCCACATATTCATGCTGAATATTTGGTTTTGATTGATGAATTGCTTAAAATATGACCAGGTCACTGGGAAACCAGGCAGGGTGCCAGTCAGAATTTTAATGAGTTTGGCTTTGTGCCTACTCCTATCATAATTTGTGCCCTTATTTCCCCACTAACATTTAAGATTGCGAAGTACAACCTGTCATCTCATTATCCATTCAGCTCTCTCTAGCTAGCTCTCTCTCTTTCTATCTTTCCCCACCCCTTCCTCTCTGTTCGTGCTTATACTGAGTTTCGAAATAAATTCTGTTTCATTGGCACAGGCAAATACCTTTTAAACTATAGTATGAGAAAAGTCACTTTGCGTGGCTTGGTAAAAATGCTGATTTCCCAGCTGATCTCTCCATATTGGAAACTTGAGTGAGACAAGGAATTATGCATTTTTAGTAAGCATTTCTCTTGTGTATTACCAGGGCCACATTATAATAACAGAAATATTTTTTTTCAGTGACTCACCAATAAAATAGAGGAGGGCAGCGTTTGGAAGAAATAAGAAATGCATGTATCTATATCTATACCTATATCTATATCTATCTATTTATATGTAAAAAAGTTATAAATTTGCCAGGAGTTAATTTGAAGTAAAATATGTACAGAATATAGTGATCCTGTGATAATTCTGATATCAATTATTTTGTTGCAAGTTGACCAAATCCATTCCAGAAATGAGTTGGAGGCAGACTTTTAGAACTCAAGAGTCTTCATTCGTCAGCTGATAGAGTGTCTCATTCCACCACACGGGAGGGAGGGGAATAGGTCCAACCAACTGTGTTCAGGGGGTTTTAAGCAATAATCAACAACTAGGAGAGCACTGGCACATGAGCCACGAAACACCACGCACTTTAAACTATCCAATGAGCAAGTGTTTACACTGGCTAAGAGCTACGTCCTGTATAGTTGTGAACAACTGAACCGGGTACGCAGCTCCTTCCAGTTCTGTATACAGAAACCAATTTGGGACAATCAGCTTAGCGCATGAGCTAGAAGAGCAAGATCTTACCCTGGAATGAGATATTTTCATTTTCACTCCCCTTTTGGGACTTTCTGAGAACACAAGGTTGTATCAAGGGCCAAGTTTATTTAATTTAATGCCTCTTTCCCACCCTGTTAAGGATGGTTGCTTCAAAATTAACAATTTATTGTGACCTGGAATTAAAGAGTCTGGTGGTAGCAAACACTAAGGAAACTGATTTCTGGTCAGAAAAAATAGGGCAGAAAGTTTACATGGGAAATTCTAAAGTGCTCAGGACTTTAGGAATCATATCTATGTCAAGGGAAGACTACATAATCAGAAAATGTCTGAGCATTTCTTATAAGTCTGATGTGAGAAAATCTGAGTGCAGACTTTACAAATAGAATAGGAAAGTCACTTAGAAACCATAAGCTACAGCTCACACAAAACAAGGAAAGGGAATCTTGAAGAATGAAGAGTTCTTATTTTCAGACAAACATGCGTAGTCATTCAAATATCCAGCAATTTTAGACAAAATTATGAATCATGCTACCAAGGAAGCATGCCTGTTTACAAATGAAATTTATGGAAGCTGTTCATAGGAAAAGACAGACATTGGATTTAGCAGAAAATGACAAATTAATTGTCTTAACGTAGAACAATTGAAAGGATAAGAAACATAACTGATTCTGCAACTTAAATATATAACTGAAATTAGAAATTTGGAACTTTTCAATAACAGAAAAAAACAATCACTGATCTTGAAAAAATAGTAATTAAAAAAAATGAGTAGAGGGGCTGGTACTGTGGCATAGCAGGCTAAACCAGTGCCAGCATCCCATATGAGCATTTGTTTGAGTCCTGACTGCTCCACTTGCAATCCAGCTACCTGTAAATGGCCTAGGAAAGCAGTGGAGGATAGTACAAGGCCTTGGCCCCTGCACCCACATGGCAGATTGGGCAGAAGCTACTGACACCCAGGTTGGACTGGTGCAGCCGTGTTTATTGCAGCCATTTGGGGAATGAGGTGGCAAATGTAAGATCCCTCTTTCTGGCTCTCCGCCTCTTTCTCTATAACTCAGAATTTCAACTAAGTTAAATAATCTTTTAAAAATTTTTAAAAAAGCCTTAATGATCAAGGGGACTCCATCAGCTGCATTAGTTACACATAATGGGAGTCTCAAAGGTAAATTTGCAAAAATCTAATAAAATTCATAAATTTACAGATATGAAAAGCTCACGAAACCTCAAGAATGATAAGATAATTCAAACCGAAAGACATTAAAATCAAATAGTCAAAACCTAAAAACAAGCAGGCAGTCTTACAAGTGGCAAAACATAAGTGACTTATCCTGCGTGAAGTACCACATCTAAGATTAAGAGCTGATTTCTTATCTGAAACATGGAGTTCCTAATAGAGCGGGGCAATGTTTTTTAACTGCTGAAAAATGTGCATTCCATATTTCTATATTAGCACTTTTTTCTTTCAAAATTAAAAGGGAGAGTAGGAAGTCAGGTTTAATTTAGATAGGATTTTCTTTTGATGTCACAGAAAACATTTATTCACTGCTGAATTTCCAGAATATGGACTGGCATTAGTACGCACACTTGTTTTTTCTTTTTGATTTTTAATTTTATTATTATTTTTAAATTGTATGGTACAATTGCATAGGGTCTAGGATTTATTTACCCCCTCCACAAATTCCCAACCCCCAACTGATTTTCTCGATATTATTACAATAGTATAGTCCTTCATAAGCAGTCATATGTCCATCAGTCTGTTACTGAAGTGTGTCGTGACATTGCTGGTACAGACAATGCCAGATAGTCCAGCACCCTATTGTCACAATGCATCCAAGTTTCATTTGGAGTCCATCGTTGATTTGGAAGTAGAGATGCATACTGCATTGTATCTTCACATCTGGATATGGTAGTCTCCATTACTCTGTCACTATACTTTCCCTCAAATGAGAAGTTATGCAACAAATTCAACAACAGGAATGAAGTTAAAAGAAAAAATCTACAGCACCATGGAGTTAAACAACATGTTACTGAATAACCAACGTATCGATGAAGAAATGAAAAAAGAGAACACAAAAGCTTCTCGGGTAAAATTATGCTACTGTGTGATCCTATGACTCAATAAAGAATTTGATAAGAGAAAAAGAAACTATTTAGAAGACATGAAAAAAAAATCAAAGCACATGGGTTACAGGAAAAACAGTATGGAAAGGGTTGTTTTTCAATTTGCATGAAAGCTAGCATGCACCCTTCATAGAATAAATAAAGAACTCTACAAATACATACAAGACAGAAATGTTTGGGCAAACACCAAACATTATTTTCATTATTATTATTCCAGGATTATGAGTAATTTGTATTTGCTTTAACTTCCTTAGTGTCACTTTCCCAATTTTTAGTTCTTTTAAGTAAATGTATATATGTTTAAATCAATGAAGCAATTTTTAAAGATTTATTTATTTTTACTGGAAAGGCAGATTTACAGAGGAGAGGCAGAAAGATCTTCCTTGTGCTGGTTTACTACCCAGAGGGCCACAATGGCCAGAATTGAGCCAATCTGAAGCGAGATATCAAGAGTCTCCTCCACATCTCCACACGGGTGCAGGGTCCCAAGGCCTTTGGCCATCCATCCTGCTTTCCCAGACCACAAGCAGGGAATTGGATGGGAAGTGGAGCAGCAGGACAAGAACTGCCACCCACAAGAGATCCTACCAATTTAAGAGGAGGATTAGCTAATTGAGCCATTGCACCAAGCCCAAAGCAATTTTTTTTTTTAATGACAAGCGTTTCAATGGGTGTTTTTTTAAAAAGATTAATTTATTTATGTTTGAAATTCAGAGTTACAAAGAGCGATCTTCCACCTACTGGTTCACTCCCCCAAATGGTCGCAATGGCCAGAATTGAACTGATTCAGAGCTGGGAACCAGGAGTTTCTTCCCAATCTCCACGTGGGTGCAGGGGCCCAAGGACTATTCTGTTAGGTTGCCTGTTGTATTTCTCTGGTTTGTAGCACCTTTTCATTTACCTATATGCCTAAATACATGTTGTTTCTGTGACTTTTCCATTAGGATCACTGCTTCATTCTGTAATTACAATTTTACTTTTTCATGGTGGATTTTAAGCACTCTTATATTTTGGATAACAGTTCTTTAGCACATAAATATTTGTGAATTCTTTCTCTGAGTCTGTGGATCCATTTTTGTTGTCTTTTTAATGTCCTTACATTGTAGTTTTTAATTTTAATGAAAATTACTTCATCAATCCTTTCTTTTATTTAATGTTGTAATTGTAAGATTCACCGACCACCAGAGAAGAACACATCAGCTGAATATATAAAAGAATTTAGGAGGCCTTTATTTCAGGGAACCCTAGTCCCGGGCTTTACTTCCTGTGCAGTGGAAAGGCAAATGTGTGAAAGGGAGCTGCAAAGGAAAGAAAAAGCCAAGAGCTGTGTGATGGAGTTTTAAACTCCCCTTGAGGCGGAAGCTGAAGTGGGGGTCTTTTTGGCCCTCATTTGGTGGGGGATATTGGTTTGTGTCCATCATTGGTGCAACAGTGATTTCACTGTCTCTGGAACCCACCAGGATTCTGTCATCCCTTCCGGGTTGCAGCCTTAGGGCTCCAAGCAGGCTCTGCCCCCTCCAGTTACCGCAGCAACCA
This sequence comes from Ochotona princeps, assembly GCF_030435755.1. Lineage (NCBI taxonomy): Eukaryota > Metazoa > Chordata > Mammalia > Lagomorpha > Ochotonidae > Ochotona > Ochotona princeps. The sequence goes on along the minus strand of NC_080839.1, from coordinate 23,316,363 downwards.
TCAGTCATCCTTCCTTCTTTCCTTCCTTTTTTCTTTCTTTCTTTCTTCCTTTCTTTCTTTCTTTCTTTCTTTCTTTCTTTCTTTCTTTCTTTCTTTCTTTCTTTCTTTCTTTCTTCCTTCCTTCCTTCCTTCCTTCCTTCCTTCCTTCCTTCCTTCCTTCCTTCCTTCCTTTCTTTCTTTCATTTAGTTTTGTATTCGAAAAAAGCCAATGCCAGTCTCAAGCTTACTTCTTTTAGAAATTTTATACTTTTTCTTTTTTATATTTAGTTTTTGCTCAACCTTGAGTTAACTTTTGATAAAAGGCGTAAAATCTGTATCTACATTCATTTTTTTTGTGCGCATGAAAATGTCTCCTTGTTGAGAACATATTTTGTCCATTTTAATGCTTTTATTACTTTTTTAAATATCATCAAGAAAACATGCACATATTATGCACACATAAAATCCAGGATCTGAATTTTGTTTCATTAAACTACTTGCTTATTTTTAAAAATTTTTATTGTTATTATTAGCTTCCATGATACACTTTTGTTGATGTTGGGGTTCCTGCCCTCCCCTTCGCTTTCTCCCTCTGCGTTGCCCCCTCCCACCATTTTCTCTATATTATCATCGTGGCATAGTTCTTTAGTGACAGCTGCAAGTTTGACATTCGGTTATATAAGTGTATCATGGCATTGTAGGTATAGGCAAAGGTAGAAAATATCATGTGCTGTTTTAGTGTATTTGTTTTATTGGGAGTCCTCCTTTTATTTGGAAGTAGAGACATGAACTGCAATATTTATTCACTTCCCATTATGCTAGTCTCCATTATACAGTTCATCTATGACACCATACCTATTTATTTCGTATTTTGCCTGAACATTGTGCTATATAAGAGAACATATATTTGTGCTTTTGTGACTGGGTTGTTTCACTAAGCATAAACTACTTGCTTACTCTTTGACCGTGTTTATACTTACCATCATATCTACTATAGCTCTATTGGTTGAATCTTAAAGTCATGAAGTATAATTCCTTTAGCTTGTTTTTCGCTAATACTGTGTTTAGGAAAGTGTTGGAGAATTAAGAAGAGATAGAAGCAGAGTCAGCTAAATTCAATTTATTATCAAAGAGAATATAGATTTAAAGAGGTGAGCAGCATGAGGTAGAGGTACAGTTTTTTCGGTAGGCTGGGACTTTCATAATTTTAGGATCTTGGGATGTTCTGAGGGGTGAGGGAATTCAAATGAATGGATTTGAGTCAATGGGAAGTTGAATAGCCTTTCATAGGCACATTCACAGTTGGTAGGTTTTACCTCTGGGCAGGTGGAAGCAACTGCAGGAAGGCTAGACGAATCTGAGATGCAGTGTAAAAGTTCCTGAGGAGGATGCATTTGTTCATTGCTTTGGGAAGTCAAATGGTTGCGTGGCCAAAAGCAAAATGTTTATTGAAATGTGGTACAAAGATCATGGAGGAGACTGTTTGGGAATTTTAATGGCTATGAGAGACAGACTTGTGTCCTTGTCCCCACATCGTGATTCTTCTGCATCTCTTGCCTCACTCAAATAGTTGATAATCACCCACAAAATAACTTGGGTTTTTAAAATGTTTAATTAATGTTGGAATAAAATTATACATTAATTTTGGAAAAGCTGACATGCTGACATTGAGGCTTTTTGATGCATAAGCACAGAATTTCAATTTTGAAATTTACTTCAATATTGCTATTGTGTGTATAATACATTCACATTTAACTTAATCCATTTAATTTAATTAATTTATATTTAATTTAATTTTGGAGGATGCTAATTAAAACAGTATTTTGCTTTTCATTTCAAATTCATTTTCATTACTGTTGCATAAGAAAACAATTGAATTTTTATATTGATATTTTTACATTTTTAGATTTATTTATTTGAAAGAGTTACAGAGAGTGAGATGGAACTTGAGAGAGAGATGGAGCTCTTCCATCTGCTGGTACCTGTCTTAGACGGCTGCAGTGGCGGTGCTGGGTCAGGTGGAAGACAGGATCCAGGAGTTTCATCCAGATCTTCTATGTGGGTATAGGAACAAAAGGACTTGGGTCATCTTCTGCTGCTCTCACAGTCACTTTAAAAGGAAGCTGGATCAAAGTGGTGTAGCCAGAACACAAATTGATGCATATATATGGAATACCTTCTAACCCACTACATCACATACCAGCTCCAAAATATTTTTTAAATTAAAATTTATTTAATTACTTGGAAAGCAGAGTTACAGATAGAAAGGGAAAGACACAGAAAAACAGAGATTTTCTGTCTGTTGGTTCATTCCCCAGATGGCCACGATGGCCAGGGAAGGGCCGGACCAAACTTAGGAGTCAGGAGTTCATCTAGGTCTACCAAGTGGATGGCAAGATCGCAGACATCTGGCCTACCTTCCACTGCCCTCCCCAGGCCATCAGCACAAGTGGAATCAAAAGTGCGCAAGTCAGGCCCGGCGCCGTAGCCTAATGGCCGGGGTCCTTGCCCAGCACATGCCGGGATCCCATGTGGTGTTGGTTCTCATCCCAGTGGCCTCACTTCCCATCCAGCTCCCTGCTTGTGGACTGGGAAAGCTGTTGAAGATGGCCTAGGGCCTTGGAATCCTGCACCTGCGTGGGAGACCTGGAAGAGGCTCCAAGCTCCTGGCGTCGGATCAGCGCAGTTCCGGCCGTTGTGACCTCTTGGGGAGAGAATTATTGGCCGGAAGATCTTCCTCCTTGTCTCTCCTCCTCTTTGTATATGTGACTTTGCAATAAAAATAAAATAATTCTTTTTTTAAAAAGTGCATAAACCAGGATTCCAAAGTGGTACTCACAGATCAGGCTGGCATGACAAGGCAGCTTTACTCACTATTCCAAATGCCAGGTCCTGCTTTTAATTTTTTTAGCAATTTGATTCATCAGATTGTCATAGTGTGATATTAATCATAGAACAGATTAAATGTAATTCATTAATACAATCTTATAATATAGTTGATATATGTTTTTTAGGTTTATGGGTTTTTATTGTTGTGGAATTGTTGACTCGTAAATACTTTCAGCATAACCATCAAGTCATCTGACAAAAAAATGCAGTTTTATTTCTTTCTAGTATGTCATCTTTGAATTTCCTCCTCTTATTGTTGTAGCCACAGCTTAGAAGATAATAGCAAAAATATATGATGAGAGGGAACATCCCTGTTTTGCTTCTGTTTTTATTTTCATATGTGATAGCAGCAATTTGAATCATACTATTTTTTTCTTTTATATGTTTACTTATTTTTATTGGAAAGACAGATTTACATAGAGAAGAGGAGACAGCAAGATCTTCCATCTGCTGGTTCATTCTCCAAGTGGCCACAATGGCTGGAGCTGAGCTGATCCGAAGCCACGAGCCAGGAGCCAGGAGCTTCCTCTGGGTCTCTCACGCAGGTGCAGGATTTCAAGGCTTTGGACCATCCTTGACTGCTTTCCGAGCCCACAAGCAGGGAGCTGGATGGGAGTGGAGCAGAAGGCACTAGAACCAGTGCCCATTTGGAGAGGATTAGTCAATTGACACAATTTGCCAGAGTCCTATTGTTTTTATTAGTTATCCTGGCTTCTTAGTTTTATTGAAACTTCTAAAAAATTAACATTCAGTTGTTAATCAGTTTTTAAATTCTGTTTATTTTGGATTTAATTTTGATCTAATTTAATTTAAGTATCCTAAGGCGAAAGCTTAGATATTTAATTTTAAACTATTTCCTCTTTTTAATTCATTTACAGATATAAATGCCACTCTATGAACTGCTTTTACTGAATCAAACAAACTTAAATATTCTGCTTTCATTTAATTAAAATTATTTTTTAAATTTTTTTATAAAGATTTATTTATTTTTATTGCAAAGTCAGATTTATAGAGAGGAGGAAAGACAGAGTGGAAGAGCTTCCGTCCTATAATTCACTCCCCAAGTGACCTCAGCGGCCGATGCTGTGTCGATCCGATGCCGGGAACCAGGAACCTCTTCCGGATCTCCCTTACGGGTGCAGGGTCCCAAAGCTTTGGGTCATCCTCCACTGCTGTCCCAGGCCACAAGCAGGGAGCTGGATGGGAAGTGGAGCTGCCGGGATTAGAACCGGCGCCCATATGGGATGCCGGTGCGTTCAAGGCGAGGACTTTAACCGCAAGGCCACGCCGCCGGGCCCTAAAAACATTTTTAAATTGCTTGTTATTTATTGGCAAAGCAGTGTTACAGAGAGAAAGAGATTGACAGATAGCTAGCTCTTCCATCCATTGGTTCATTCTCCAAATGCCACAATGGCTGGAGCAGGGCCTGGCCATGAAGCCAGGAACCAGTAGCTTAATCCTTGCGTGTTGGATTTTCCAAATACCTTAGCAGGCAGCCGGGCTGGGACTTGAGCTGGTTCTCATTTGGGATTCTGTCATTATAGACGAAGTTTAATACCTTGTACCACAATGCCAGCCCCTATCAAAGTATTTTAAACACTTTCTTTTGAGATTTCTTGACTTATGTTACTTAGAAGTGTGCTGTTTATTCTCTAGGCATTTAAGAATTTGCAAACTATCTTTTATTTATTGATTTCTTCTAGTTCAACTCTACTGTGGCCTGAGAGCACAGAGTTTTTGTTATGTTTTGTTTTGTAATATGGCTCAGAATGTACTCTGTATTATGTGAGCTTTTAAAGAATGTATATTCAACAGTGTTGAATGAAAACTCTGGGAATCCCAATGATACCTGGGTGATTAGATTTGTTGAATTCAACTATGAGCTTACTGCCTTTTACCTACTATTTACATCAGTTTCAACACATGTTGAATTCTCCAACTACAACAAAGAAACCCGTTTTTACTAATTGTACTCCTAACGGTTTTACCTCATGTGTTTTGGCATTTTGATCATAGGCATGTATGTGTTAAGGATTGCTCTGTCTTCTTGAAAAAGACACCTATCCTTGAGAATGCTTCTTTTTGTACACTTTAACTTTTTGTGCCTTGATGTTTGCTCTGTCTGAAATTACTATAGTCTGTTTCACTTTATTGAGAGTAGTATCAGAATGATGTCTCTCCATTCATGTATTTTCAATTGACATACACCTTTACATTTAAACTAGGTTTGTTACAAACAATAAATACCTAGGTCTGAAATCTTGACATTCATGCTGGTTAGTGATATTTGTTGCTATCATTGTTTTTTCTTTCTGCCTTTTTAAAAATTCAGCACTTTCTCTTCTTTCTTAGCACATACATGTTACTTGCTTAGTTTTTTAGTAGTTTTTCTTGCAATATGCATCTACAATAAATCCAAGCCCACTTTCAAATAATATTTCATCTCAGATAGTCAAAGTATTTTACAGAAACAAAATCATCATAATGGGCCCTGTACAATAACCTAGTGGCTAAAGTCCTCACCTTGCAAGCACAAGCATACCATATGGGCACCAATTCATGTCCTGGCTGCTCCACTTCCCATCCAGCTCCTTGCTTGTGGCTTGGGAAATCAGTGGAGGATGGCCCAAAGACTTGGGACCCTGTACCTGTGTGGGAGACCTGGAAGAAGCTCCTGGCTCTTGGCTTCAGATTAGCTCAGCTCTGGCCATTGCGGCCATTTGAGGAGTAAACCAGCGAATGGTAGATCTTTTTCTGTCTCTTCCTCTGTCTGTAAATCTTCCTTTCTAATAAAATAAATAAATCTTCAAATGTATTCTTTATAAAAATTAGCATAATCTCTCCCCCAAATTTCTTTTTTTATTGACATTATTCATCTTACTTATGTGGACAAACAACATGTCAAATTGGTTGTCGACATTGTTGCAGAACCCCTGGGCTGGGTCCATTGCCGAACTTGTACATAGTTAATCACGGAAGAAAGTAAGTGGTTACAGTAAAGTGTAGAGCAAGAACTGAGCAGCTATTGCTTAATTCCTGAGCTCCCCCAAGAGTAAGGGCTGGAGGTTCTTTCACATTGGATGGGGGCTGAGAGGTATGTAGCCAGCTCCTGTCTAAGTTCTGATTGGCTAGTGGAACTAATGATCTTTTGGGAATTAATGATGGCCAAAAAAAAGTGGGCTCCAGTTGGTCTGAGGGTTACCGGGATGTGGCAGTTACAGTCTGGCCAGACCTGGAATTTCTCCAGATGAAGTCCTTTGAGACAGTACTGTCATCAACATTCTTATCTTGTGCTAAGGAAGACAGACAGGAGCCTGGGTTGCGTCTTACCTTATGGGACTGTAGTTTCAATTACACCTAAGTATCTATACACATATAATTATATTGTCAGTACTACTATAAGAACAATTTACCTGTTATACTTACAAAGATAAAAGTTTTTGTTTTATCCTATTTATTTCCTCTCTAATACTTTTCCAATCTTTTTTTAAAGATTTATTTATTTTTATTGGAAAGGCAGATATACAAAGAAGAGAGACAGAGAGGAAGATCTTCTGTCCACTGATTCGCTCCCCAAGCAACTGTAACGGCCAAGAACTCAGCTAAACCCAAGCCAGGGGCCAAGAGCCTCTTCTGGGTCTCCAATGCAGGTGCAGGGTCCCAAGGCTTTGGGCTGTCCTTGACTGCTTTCCCAGGCCACAAGCAGGGAGCTGGATGGGAAGCAGGGCCACCGGAATTAGAACTGACACCCATATGGTATCCTGGCCCATATGGGATCCTGGCGTGTACAAGGAGAGGACTTTAGCCAATCCACCAGGCCCTACTTTTCCATTCTTTATACATGTCTAGGTTTGTAATACACACTATTTTTCTTCTCTTTGAAAAAATATTTTCAACATTTCTTGTGGCAACAAATTTCTTTAGTTTTTTTTTTTTTTTTTTTTGAAAAATTCATTTCTCTTCCACTTTTTTTTTTTTTTCGATTGGAGAAAAGGACAGATGTGAGGGTTGAGGGCAGGGATAACAAGAGCAGAAGTATGTGTTAGGAATTTTTGCCTTAAGCCAAGATGCCAGACACAGGAGAGGCAGCTGCTACAGGGAAGGGAAAGAAAGCAGGACAGAGGAGGATGGTTGTAGGAAGGGAGAGAAGACAGACAGCAGAGAGAGAACAGGAGAGTGGTGTCCTGCTATAGTGATAGGGCTCTTCAGAGCCCAGGAGAAGGCAAGCAGCACACAGCCTGCTTCTGTGGCCACTGGGTGAACCCTGGGAACACGGGGCCTTGAGGGATTGATGGATAGGACTGTCGGGGCCACAGGGGGTTGGTAGATGTGGCAGTGGGAGGATGCTAAGGAGAGGCTGCGAGGAATTGGCAGATAGGGCCATCAGATACAGCGCCATGAAGTTACAGCGGATTGGTGGAAACATGGTTAAGAAGTTGCAGTGGATTGGATTTAAAAAGGTGCCAAGTCTAAAAATGCTGCGGGTCTTACCAATGTTCAGGCCAGTGTTTGAGTCACTCCTTGCGGTATGCCTGCCCAGAGAGCAGGAGAGTTTGAGCAGCTGACAGAGTACTTCTTAAGCCGCTTGTGGGTGGAGGTGGCAAGCAAGGACCTTCATCCTGTGGGTGGAGGACATGAATTTGCAGGGCGTTGTCCCAGCAGTTTGCAATGTCCCCAGGCTTTGCAAAGCAATAAGCATTCCAGTAGCCCTTAGATGAACTATTGGGCACCCAATTTCATCAGGACTGGGGATTCAGGCCCAATATTCCAACAAATCCAATGTATTAATACATATATATAGAAAGAAAGAAACAAACACGAGAAGGTTTTGATCTTACATAGTCAAGAGTCCTGCGAGGAGGATAAAGTGGGACTGGGGATGCTGACAGTCTCTAAGCTGTTTCTTACTGAGCAAGGGTTGAGGGCAGAAAGGGACTGGATAAAGTTAGAGCAGTGGTACAGGCATCATAGGATCAGTAGCCGTAATTGAGTGTACTTCAGAAGGATATTGTTGACTTGGGTCTGAATAACATTCTGGACCATTGAATGAATGACCATTTCAATAGCTGTAAGGTTGTAGGGCCCCAGATAAACAAGAAGGAAAAAAAATGTTATTGTGAGAGTTAGATGGGCTAATAGGTAGTTAGGGTCCTGTTGCTGTTAGAATGAGAAAAGGGAAAGTCTCTTTAAAAGTTACAAAATACTTGCTTCTGCCCGGGGGCTGCTTTTAGAAAGACAAAAGAGCCATCCCACCCTTCTGAATTTCTAGTTTTACCATGAGAATAGAAAGAGTAATTTATCAATCACACTCTTCTGGTGGCTTTTTTGTTGTATCAGGAGCAAGCAACACAGGGTTGTGTCTTAGGTCTTAGGATAGATTTGTTTGTCCCCTCCCTCTGGTTCATTGTTCACTGTTATTTCGCTCACCAGGAATTGTATTTAAAACAAAACTTGACCATGTCCTCCGTTTTTCCTTCCTGGAGCTCCTCTCCTAACTTAGGAGGTTCTGACTCAATAAATCTGGCTTTGCTCACTGAATTGTCTGCATGAACATTGTTCTTTGGTGTGAGGCAAGAACCGAGGTTGTTTCCATCCTGTGGTCAGTCAATAACAATATGCTGCTAAGTTTTCGGGGTGCAGACACATTCCATATTTTTATACTGTATCTCTTTCAGTGAAACAATGTCTCAGAGCAGCAACTTCACAAATATTTTTCAACTCCCTCTATCACACAGAGGGGGTACTGGATTATTGCATGGCAAGCGTGGGCTGGAGGTGGGTGTTTCCCTTCCCGCACAGGCTGGAGCTGGCTAGAGGAGGCTGTTGTTAGAGGCTAGAGTTAGGATTTGATACAATCCCAGTTGGGCTGATTACATAAGTTTCCTGAGAACAGACCTTGTTAAGCAGAAGAGAATGCTCTGGGATTTTTTTCAACTTGTTTCCTTCTCCTATCTCCCTCCTAAGAAACACGAGGGAATTTTTCTTCGATGTTTTCTAGGAAAATTCATCAGGCACCTGGAGGTAAAGTTCGCAAAATTGTGGTAACTCTTCCCCCTGTATCTGGGACTCCTGAGTTTTTTGACTCACAAACTAGTATACAATGTGCTTTCTGAATTTGTCAAAGTATAGGCTTTCCTTTCAGAGTAATTTCTTTTTAAAAACTTTTATTTCTTTTTGACTTTTATTTGAACGTCAAAGACTGAGAAAGAGACTGAAATAGAAACCCCGATTGTGCACCTGATGCCAGGAGTCTGGAGCTCAGCCCAGGTCTTCCATGCATGGAAGAGTCATCAGTAATTGAGCTATTAACTGCTGACTCAAAGGCTACGCACCAGCAGGAGGCTGAGTCAGAATAGCGCCAGCGCTGACACCGAAGTGGTGTCTTAAGTACTTTACTAAATACCCTTACCTGTGGCATAAAAGTTTCAGCTCAGGAATTCTGGTAAGGGACAGGGGAGAGGGGTGGGTGGTAAAATTCCTTGTATCCCTCTCTAATTGTAGAAGGAACACTTTGCTCTGTGTCCTAGGAAGATTTGTTGACTTTTCAAGTTTGTTCAGCTTTTGATTGTTTAGTCTGAAATCAGAAGTCCAAACATTTGTTTTTATAAAATGATAAATCTCACTGATGAATAGAAATCGTTTCTTATAGAGAGATCTCAGACATCATGAACAACCATAGTTGTTCATGCACAATAGAAAGAACAAGGTCAATGAAAAGCGAGAATACATTTTATTCAAGGGCCCCAAATAGGAGATTAATGGGTTAGTTCATGATTTAATGAATAATTATAGTACCCTACACATAAGAGAAGAAGTTGAAGATAGAATAATATTTTGGAACCCAAATGAGTATGCATATATTGAAATCTGAGAACACAACAGATCTGCAACATGGGGCTTTGAAGCAGTAATTTGTTAACCTTTAAAAAATTATCTGGAGGGGCAGGCAACATAGCATAGTAGGTTAACCCTCCTGCTGTGGCACGCCCACATCCATTATGGGCAACCAGTTTGTTTGCTGGCTGCTACACTTCTGATCCAGCTCTCTGCTGATAGCCTGGGAAAGCAGTGAAGGATGGCTCAAGAACTTGGAAGTGCCCTGCACCAACATGACAGACCCAGAAGAGGATCTTAGCTCCCAGCTTTGAACCAACCCAGCTCCAACCCTTGCAAACAATTGGAAAGTGAATCAGCAGGTGGGAAGCCTCTGTCTCTCCTTGTCTCTGCCTTTCAGATAAAATAAATAAAACTCTGCCTTTCAAGTAAAAATAAAATAAATATATTTTTAAAAGTCGTCTGGAGATACAGTTAAAAGAAAGAGATGGAAGCACAGATTCTTTAGCATCCTTAATTGCAAACATTCATAGTAAGTGTACACACAACACACTTACACATACATACACACGCATGAGCCTCATTATAACTAGAGGCCTCATTAGATAAGGATAAAAAAAATTGCTGGGAATTATTTGTAACTTAACTGGGGAATTTAAATTAAGAGGGAACCTTAATCCTTTATGGTCATGGCAAAAAGGTAGAATAAAATAATGCTCGGGACTTGTTTAATTTGATCAGAATTGACTTCTCAACTTTAGGTGGAGGCTGTCATACTCCTCCTGAGCAATTGCTGATGCTGCACTTGAAATGCAATTAAAAATCCAAAGCAGAAAATAACAGGAGCTCACTGTCCATGATTTGAATCAGAATCTGTGTGTCTAATACGACATTTTCTTGTTGCATCTGCACTGAAATAAAGAAATACAGTAGAAAAACCTAAGATTTTATCATCAAGATAAAATGCTTGGGTTTATTAAGAAGGGAATTAATTTGGTGACAGAATATTCTGGCATCTTGAACATCATTCTTGAACAACAGAGCTAACCAAGGATATTTATAAACTAGAAGGTCTAGCTACTACTGCTGTGGTGAATGTTCTGGCCTACCCCGCTGCCACTGACGTGTAGGAGACAGAATGTCACTTTGTGCACTGTTGCATCCAAAAACTCGCTTTCACCGCTGTCACCACCATCACTAACTCCCATTCAAAATCACTGTGTGTGTTTAAAGGTTAGGGCTTATATTCTTTGCCTGCCCTTTCACTGCAAGGGAGGTCTATGTCTCAGTCTTACAGCAATCAGCAGACTGCTGGTAAGTCTTAAATGAAGGAGAGAATCACATACTAGAAGAGCAGCCATATGATACATGGGAAACAATTATTAAAATTGCTTAAAATATAAAATTTTTATTGTTCAACATTATATCCTTATACTTCAAAACATTGGTTTGTCTATCATAATGTAACAATCTCAATTGCCAGCAAAATAGCTCACTTTGTCCCCCCAAATGGCCTGCAACGGCATGGCCTCCAAAAATGGCCTCCAAAGTTATGACTTTTACTTGGTCATCATACACTTGAGGTTTGTCTTTTTTTTTTTAAATTATGCACTTTTAATTGAAAAACAAAATTACACAGAGAAAAAGAGAAATCCTCCGTCCATCAATTCATTCCCCAAATGGCTGCAATGGCTGGAGCTGCACTGGTCTGAAGCCAGTATACTGGAGTCTCTTCTTGGCCTCCCACATAGGTGTAGGAGCCCAAGGACTTGGGCCATCTTTGGCTGCTCTTCCATATAATCAGCAGAAAGCTGGATTGGAAGTGGAATAGAAGGATCTCGAACCAGTGCATTTATTGGATGCTGTGCCAGAAGCTGAGGCTTAGTTTGCTATGCCACAGTGCTGGCTGCAAGTTTTAATTTTCTTCACTACTCCATGACTTAAGGATAAAACTAACAAAATCCATTTTCATCAGCAATGGGCAAAATGAGAGAAAATAGAAAGTACTCTCTTGGTCTCTCTCTTAGCATACATGCACAAGGAGAAAATATTATATTTAGTGTATAGTATGGTCCTTGATTGACACTAGTTGTAATACATGGATTCATGACGTCTTTATTCTGGCAACAACTAAAGGTGACTTTTATATCTACCCAGCACCGCAGTTTGTAAGCAATGTTTCCCCAGCAAGGTGGCCTAAGTGTTCAGTCTTCACAGATCTGATTTCTCAGCGGATATGATGGGATGGAGTTGTGCTTTATTTCTTCTTCTTGACCCTGGAGCAGGGTCTTCTTGACCCTGAGAGCAAGGTTCTGTCTGTGCTCATGAGAAGCACAAAATTGCCTGGGTACAGTCTTGTGGCCCTTTAACTACTGAAATATTTAAACAGAATTAAGAATGAGAAGAAAATGTTTTTCCTAATAGATCTCTTGGGCTAAATGTTAGAGCACCACATTCTACCTTGGAAAGTTGAGATGTTCTACCCTATGAATTTTACATTTCTCAGGAAAATCCATTCTAACCCTAGTAGACTTACAGACTGATAAAACAGTTTGTCTTTCCTTTTATCTAAAGTTAAAGGATTTCTACAGGACATACACATTAATCAAAAGTACCCACACAACTGCCAATACCAGATAGACATGAAGCTCTAAGTAACACCTGGATTAATTTTAGCCAAGATAGTACTGGCAATGTGATCTTGCACAAGTCACAAAATACCATTTGAGTTTTGGTTCTGCCCACCTTTTAGTATAGAGATAACAACAGCTACTCAAGTAATACCATAATTCAGTTAAAGTGCTTAGTACACTCCCAGCTAATATGAGTGACTCATGGAAGTAGGGGTGATATTTTAAATATTTTGCAATGTGTACCTTATAGTCCCAATCAGTCTGAACAGATTCAGACTGTGATGGTAGAGCAGGCTACTGGTGACCTAGCATAGGCCTTTATGATAGTGGATACTCAGGGTGTCCAGAAAAAGGAATGAAACATTTGGTTTCATAGAAGAGGCACCAGAGAAGCCTTATCTTACAAAATTGTATTGGACTATTCAAAAGTCTAACTACTGGCAAAAGGGCGGAGTAGCTTGCAACAAGTAATAATAATAGGAGTTGAAGAGGATGGTGAAAGGGTTTTTGATCATAATGCATCCCTTAGGAATGAGAAGCAAAATGAGATAGATCCTCCAAAACATTAAAATGTTCATATTAGGAAAAGTTAAGAAAAACAAATCCTCCTTCTATAATGAAAGTAGGATAAAAAAGAAGAAAGCCATAAATTGAGTGCAAACGATGTCCTTGAAATTTCAAAACGCTAGTTATTCAATACCTCTTAGCAGAATAAAAAAGTGAGTCATTATTCCTGGAAATAAAAACACTCCATAATGTTTGGATTTTCCTTTATGAAACAATTAGTTTTCAAATGAAATTTAATTTTGTTTGTCAGTGTTTTCTTCTAGCCAAATGGAAAACTCTTATCGAGAGTTAATTGTATTTCATTTTCAAGAATTTGTGAGCAAAGAAAAAAATAATCTTTTCAGCTATATGTTTTGCTACACAGAAGAAGATAATACTCATAATCAACTTTCAGCTTTCCTATATTTATATTCTAAAATAATAGCTATAATTAAATATGTATTTTCTTTTTTTAAAGGGTATGTGAAGCTATTTCATAAAGTTTTGGAAAGTGGAATTAAAAGTAAGTTTATTTCAGTGCACAGTAGTTGTAAAAATCCACACATGGTTTTTAAATGATGCATATATTCTATGAGCTTCTGATCTATTTATTTCAGGTTGCAGTTATGGGGCATCTATCAGGTATTGAAAGATAGCAGGATGCAATCATGGATGTGACATTAGTTGTGGGTGAGGCTGACATTGTGTGACTGCCAAGGCCATGCCTTGTTTTCTCTTATCATTTCCGCTCAGATAAATCTCTTCCTAGGCCGTGTGTAGACTCAGCTTGACATCTTCACATGTATTCAGTCCATTTCCTGCAGTACTCTATGTATGACTCATGGAACCATCCAGGCCTTCTCAGCTGACCTTCCATACCATTCTTAGCTTCAGTTAGCAACAATGTCCAACCTGTCACTCTCCAACCCACTACTGTGTTCAAACATTTTAGAGACACACATTATCCTTAAATATTCTTGTTTATATACTTATCATCCATCCTCCAAATACAAGCTGTATCAGGCTGATACGTTGGTGTGTTCACCATCTATGAACATATGTTTGAACAGTTCTTTGCACAAAGTAAGATAAAATCACTTAATTCTTCAAAAAGTAAAACAAAACAAAACTGAGTGAGTTAATTTCCATCTGCCAAGATTTGTGAATTTGGGGTATATGTCAGTGCGTTTGGAAAAGGCTCATTGCCATCATTCACATCACGTACTTCAGAAAACAAGCAAACACAAAGCTGTTCTTGGAGCGCAATATGTCAGCCTCTTTGCATTAATGTGAGTGCTTTTAATGTCTACAGTACACGGGGCTTTGATTAAAACAATGAAATTCAAGCTTCAATTATATTTCTGAAATTTTTTAACATTCTGGAGAAATGTTCCTAAGACCTTGAACTAATTTGTACTCATGTATTAAAAATGGCACTACCCTGCCCACCGCCATGCTGTGAGGTTGTGTTAATAATGGTTTATCTAATTTTTTAAAACCAGTGAGTGCTCAAAGGGGAACCAAGATTTTTCTTTCCACTCTGGCTCCTTGTGGAGAAATAAAATGGCTCTGCGGATGAAAGAACAATAGATCAAATGTGAAACTACACATCTAAAGCTAGAGGCATAGACTAGAAAAGGAGAGAGCCAGATGCCAACTTTTAAGGGAAGATACATTCACATTTAAGAAAGATAAAAGTAAGACAAAGAAGAGAATGGATTTTGCTGTATAAACCTTTCTGCAGCATACAAAAGCATGAGAAGTTCAGCCAATTTAACATTTGGCCAACACATCATTATCATCCAATGATGACAGATCATTTTAAAATATTATGCGTCAAAACACCAACGCAAATATTTGTTATTTGAAGTAAAAAGAATAACAATACTTGTAATTTCCATAAATTCAAAGGCATTATTTAATCATGGCATGGGATAGAAAGACTAAATTATATAATTGCATCTATAAATACATATAATTAATAAATTAGTTGATAATTGTTTCATTTTGAGACAAAATCTTATGCTCTATTGAATTAAGTTTTACACAATTATTTTTAAATTATTCCAAATGTAATACAAAAATGTATAGTAATACACCTCTAAATAATTCTAGGTAGTGTAGTTTATTTTATACAATAGTTCGTGAGTGAATAAGGGAAGAGAAATATGTAAAAAACATACGGAGGCCAATATTAAAGAACAATAAAAAATTAAATTAAATTAAATCATATTGGCCAGTAGTTAGAAAAGTTGATTGAACAGCAACTCCAGCAGTAAAATAGAGTATACTTAGTGTATGTATGAGATGTCTTTATTGTTAGCAGTAAATATGCAAATTATTGTATAAATGGTACCAGAAATATTGATCAACTCAAAGAAGGTCAGAAGAGAAGACTACAAAATAACATGAACTCTGAACTAAGAAAATTAAATTCTAAAGTGATTAGGCCATAATAGTAAATTGTGAGGCCAAAAATAGAAATAGCATGTAAATACATTATATTCAGAGGAGACCTTTCTATACATGAATATATAACACTAAAGTTAGAAATTATAAAAGAACTTGTTGAAGAATGAAAATATTCTCTTATAAAAAGCACATAAAATACAAGTCAAACAATTAGATTTTTTACATTTAGAATTAACTATTATTCTCTTTGTGGCAGCCTTATTTAAAATTTAAAGTTTAAAATTTAAATTATAGGTTTTGGGCCCGGCGTGATAGCATAGTGGTTAAAGTCCTCAACTTGCATGCACTGGGATCCCATATGGGCACCAGTTCTAATCCCGGCAGCCCCACTTCCCATCCAGCTCCCTGCTTGTGACCTGGGAAAGCAGTCGAGGACGGCCCAAAGCCTTGGGACCCTGCACCCCCATGGGAGACCCAGAAGAGGTTCCTGGCTCCTGGCATTGGCTTGGCTCAGCTCTAGCCATTGCTGCCGCTTAGGGAGTGAATCATCGGACAGAAGATCTTCCTCTCTGTCTCTCCTCCTCTCTGTATATCTGATTTTGCAATAAAAATAAATGAATTTTTTAAAAATCTAATTTAAAATTTTAGAATAATGCAGAGAATAAAAAAAGAAAAACTTGTACTAAGCTATTTTATACAGATTACAGTATAGCTAGCATCTCAATGAAGTTTCTTCCAAATATTATGTTCTCTGCATTAATACAGTTGTGAGAGCATACATATGATAAATGTTATATGTACTTTATACATACTTATTCTATATGTACTCTGTTAACCCCCTTTTATGCAACAATGTTTTCTGGAAATGTTTTCATCACAAAGATACATCAAAATGCCAGAGATACCAATATAATATGTTCACAACAGAAATATGGTGAGAGACAGATGGGAATTCTTGGCATTTCTACCTCAAAGTGTTTGTTTTGTAAATTTAAACCTGTCCTGAAATAAATTATTGAAAAATATATATATATAAGTTTAGATAACTGTTTTAAATTATGACATTCCATTTTGTGACTTAAACAAAAAATAATTTGACCAATCCTATTTTCTCTGTTAGCATTTATATAATACTAAAATGTTTAATTTATTGGTTATGAACATTTGTCTCCAGTGCTGATTTGTGAGTTCCCTGACATCAGACATAGGGTCCATTATGTTCCTTTTTCTGTATGCTGGCATCTTTAAGCTCCTGGGTAAAGAGGTGAACTGGACAGTTTAGGATACGTAATTTTGAAAACTTGAAAATAAAATGGAAATTATATGTAACCTGTGGAGATCAGTAGCAGAATTTGAAATGCAAACTTCTTAAAGAACCTAACTGACTGTTATAAAGCCATCGGACCATGAATCTGACATAATGAAAATAAAGACCAATATAAGTCTTATGAACTGATACGTCTCTGCAACTAACATAGGGGAAATGGTTCATCACCGAGGATCAATTTTGTAGGGAAAGAAAATCACAGGCAAAGAGTCACGATTTTTGATAAAAACAATCTTTTTTTTTTAAATTTCCAGTTCCCCAGAGTGGAAGTAGGAAAGCAGGAGAAGAGGCTCCTGTTAGAATCAGTGGCTTCCCATCAGCCTTTCAGAATTAACATCCAAGCACGTCGTGGGAATATTTTTTAAAGATTTATTTATTTTTATCTGAAAGGCAGATTCTTACAGAGAGAGGAAAGACAAAAGCAGAAGTCCTCCATCTGCTGGCTCACTGCCACTAACAGCAGCAATGGCAAAAGCTGAGCCATTCCAAAGCCAGGAGCCAGGATCTTCTTCCAGATCTCCCATGTGGGTGCAGGGTCCCAAAACTCCAGTCATCTGCCACTACTTTCTCAGGCCATAAGCAGGGAACAGGATCAGAAGTGGAACAGCTGGGATAAGAACTGGCACACATGGGCCCGGTGCAATAGCCTACTGGCTAAATTTCTTGCATTGCAAGCTCCAGAATCCCATATAGGCGCCAGTTCTTATCCCAGCTGATCCACTTCCCATCCAGCTCTCTGCTTGTGACCTGGGAAAGCAGTAGAGAATGACCAAAACCTTGGGACCCTGCACCCACATGGGAGATCCGGACGAAGCTCCTGGCTCCTGGCTTTGGATTGTCTCAGCTCCAGCCGTTGCAGCCACTTGGGGAGTAAATCAGCAGATGGAAGAGGTTTCCCTCTGTTTCTCCTTCTCTGTGTGTGTATCTCTGTTTCCAACAAAAATAAATAAATCTTAAGAGAAAAAAGAACTGACACCCCTATGGGATACTGGCACGTACAGGCAGAGGATTAGCTTGCTACACCAACACACTATCCCCCGTTTTATAAAAAAGAAAAAAAAAACCTTATTTTTATTAAGTTTTTATACCAACTGTTTATAATAGGAAAAGCTTTAGCACTGTAAACATGATTGGATCGGTCTGACATTGATTAGCAGTGACTACATGAAGAGAAAATGAGGAAATGGTGGCAAGATGGCCATTTCTAGAGTAGGAATTTCCAAATCACTCAAGAATACATTTTTAGCAATGTCAAATTGCTGTGTATTTTCCAAGTTCTTCCCCATGTATCTCTGAACTTTTCAGTTTGTGAACAGATACATATAAATGGAGAGTTTCTCATCCGAGATCCACACTGCTCTTTACTCTGACAAAATGTGAGCTGACCTCATACCATGAGTGGAAAATTCCACACTTGAACTCAGGTGATTATAAAATACATACCGCTGGTACGTAAGACTCTTGTGGACTTCATCTTCAGGTCTGGGGTTCATTTCTTACCTCATTTTATATAAACAAGTACTTCAAAATGAGAAAAGAAACACCTCAAATTGCAAGATTTCTGACGTGCAATATTTTGGATAAGAGCTAGGAAACCTATAATTCATTTTTTTAAAGATTTATTTATTTTTATTGCAAAGTCAGCTATACAGAGAGGAGGAGAGACAGAGAGGAAGATCTTCTGTCCAATGATTCACTCCCCACGTGGCAGCAATGGCTGGAGCTGAGCCAAGCCAATGCCAGGAGCCAGGAACCTCTTCCAGGTCTTCTCCCATGTGGGTGCGGAGTCCCAAGCATTGGGCCATCCTCGACTGCTTTCCCAGGTCACAAGCGGGGAGCTGGATGGGAAGTGGGCCGCCGGGATTAGAACCGGCGTCCATATGGCATCCCGGCACGTGCCAGGCGAGGACTTTAACCACTACGCTATCACGCTGGGCCCAAAACCTATAATTCATAAACCAGCACCAGCCTGTAGAGCGGTTTTGTGGATACAGTATAAAATCTTGGTAAGTGGATTCATTATTTCAAATTTCACTGTCCTTTAAAAACATTCTAAACTCGGTTATGTCAAATACATAGAAAGATTCTCTTGGCGTGTTTGGCTCCACAGTGTGTATTTATCATGATGTGACTGCTACATGTAATAATGAGTGTACTGAAGAATGTGGGAGTTGTCATCACCTAGTTATGTGCCACAAATCAAAGCTGGGAAATTTGTAGTCACTCCAGGTTTTGCATAGAAGATTCAAAATTGAAACTTTTAACACAGTTTGCAATATGTTGCTAACTATCCTGCTATGGACAATATACCTTAACGTTTACTTTTAGCTGCCTGTTGCCGCTCTATAGGTTAACTGTTATTTAAGTCTATTCTTGGTTAACGTTAGCCGGAGTTCATGTACATTAGGAAACAAACAACTAATAGAATCTCAGCCAGAATTCCTTTCCGAAGAGCCAATTAGCTCCAAGTACTGGAAGCCAACAGGATGGCCTGCCCTCACCCTGGAGAGGGCAAATAGGGCTTATTTCCCTGTAATACACTCACAGGCTCTGTTAATAGTTACAGTCTGGCAGTAGAAACCCAGAGGTTGAGTTTTTAGTGCTGTTGTATTATCCCAGGGCAGCATCAATTTCTGGCAATGATAACGCATGCAATAGCTTTCCGGCAGGACACAGCCACAGGGTTCCTGGCATAGCCACCAAGCAAGGTTTTTGTAAGCAGATCCATATCATTTTTGACAGGACTAACATATGGCTTTGGATTTCTGGCCAAAGAGTCTTTCATGGATCCTATCAGAGGAGACCCTCCATGCTCCCTGGCAACACTGCCACACGATGTAAAGGATTTAATTCCTGGAAATATATTGCCACAATGATTTGCTATAGAACAAATTTCAAAGTTGATTTCCTGCCAACGTAAAATTCTATAGGTCACGTCAAGGCCAACAGAGCAGTGAGTTTTCAGCAAGAAGCTATCAAACTGAACTTGTAACAGCCTGCATATTCACACTTCGTCATTTTCCTAAGTATTTTTATGTACACTGAATTTGCATGAAATATTTTGTACTGGAAAGAATAACGGAGTGCCGTAATGCGCTTAAATACATGTGTATAGCAGTGTTTGAAGCACCTCCCACTTGTAATTTTTTAAAAATTTCACTGCAATGTATAAAAAGACCAAGTATGTTCCTGCTAATACTGGGATGAAAAGAGCAGTGTCTCCCCACAGTTCCAAAAGAAATTTGATTTTTGTATGATTCTATTATAGCCACTGACTAATTCATCAGCTTTAATAATTGCAAATACTTGAAGAGAAGATGC
Organism: Ochotona princeps; assembly: GCF_030435755.1. Classification (NCBI taxonomy): domain Eukaryota; kingdom Metazoa; phylum Chordata; class Mammalia; order Lagomorpha; family Ochotonidae; genus Ochotona; species Ochotona princeps. Next base: position 23,296,422 of record NC_080839.1, on the reverse strand, counting down.
TCTAGCCTTAAAAAGATAATTAAAGTCTAAGGTGTAGAAGCGAAAATAGCAATATGTTCTTTTTAGTCGATGATGCATTCTGATATTTTGCTAAAATAGTTATTTGCACTATATATATATATATATATATATATATATATATATACTCAAAATACTGTTCTACTATAATTGTCATACCACTGAAATTAATAATACCACATCGTATTTTAATAATATTTCCACCACAACTACAATCACTCTGCCTGGGTTAATTCACTGAGTATTACTAATTCAGCTGAGATTTCTCAAAATCACAGAAACTGCCATTATTTTCAGTTTAAACTAAAAAAAAATCATTATAAAATGGTTATAGTAAACAAGAACAACAAAAATCTGCTGCTTACTTTTTGGCTGTTTTGTGATGCCTTTTGTCTTGCTCTAACAGTTCAGTGCAGAGTTTTGAGTCTGCATGTCACAGTCATTATAAAAGCATTGTCCTCAAACTGGAGGCTAACTTGAATTACCTTGAAGATTTATGAAGATTAATTCTCATGTGTAAAATGATTAGGAGAAAATTTGTAGGTGAACCTCAAAGCTAATGAATCTTACTGGCAAATGAAATTGATCTGTGTGAGACTTTTTTTGTTGTTGGTGGTGGTGCATTTTCGCAGGTCTAAGAGACGGAAGGAAAGGAAAGGTTAGGAACAATCAGAAAGAACTATTTTTTGAGTTGTCTTTGGAACTAAAACCCTCTGTTGATGGTTAGTTTATGTTTTTAATTCTAAATCAGCTGCTACCTCACTGGATATTTATCTCCAAAGCCTGAAAAGAGCCCTGAAAATAGTATTTTTTTTCCTTTTCCATTTTTTATTAATATAAAGAGAACAAATCTTATGCTTTCCATAGGTATGGCTCCAAGGGGACAATCATGATTCCATCCCTACCCCACTTTATCCCTGCACACACCCTGCCCTCCCTGCCCTCTCTTCAACAGCATTCTAAACAAAATGAAACTCAAGGACATTTTACTTATTTTTCAGTGGTCTCTCCATAACTTATGCAAAGCTTTGTTTGTTTAGTTTTGTTTCTATTGGAATGGCAGATATACAAAGAGAAAAAGATCTTCCATCTTCTGGTTCACTCCCTAAGTGGCTGTAACGACTGGAGCTGAGCTTATCCAAAGCCAGGAGCCAGGAACTTCCACTGGGTCTTCCACATGGGTCCAGGGTCCCAAAGCTTTGGGGAATCCTCTACTGTTTTCTCAGGCCACAAACAGGGAGCTGGATGGGAAGTGGATCAGCCGGGACATGAATCTATCCCCATATGAGATCCTGGCACATGCAAGGCGAGCATTTAGCCACTGTGCCATTACATCAGGCCAACTGATGCAAAGGTTAAGAATTGCCATAGACGCTCCATATCCCACCCATTTATTTGTTTAATCAGTATGTAAAAAATTGAGTAGCAAATATGTACTAGGAATTTAAATGTAATGATTGACTGTGACTGATCTTACAGGGTTCAATAGCCTAAACCTCATCCATTATCCATAAAGAGGAAAATCTTACCTGTTACAAATTAATTTTTGACTTTCCCAAAGAAACGGGTCAAAGAAGAGGAATAAAAACATAATACTTATAGTCCTATGAAATTGGACATTCTCAAAATTGTCCAGATGTTTCTCACAAACCATGTGAAATTCTGGTTTCATTTTAAAGCCTGTAGATCATATGACTGTACTAACCCTACTTATGATGTAATTTAGCACAGATAAGCTGTAGGACTGTGTCACAAGGCCAAAACAATAATAAAATACCTAATCGACACTTTGCTTTTCAATTTCATATTAAGGTAGTACTATCTCACATGGCACCAATGTTATAACCTAAAGAGGATGAGACTCCCTGAACTGGCTGGTTCAAATAAGTTGATAGTCCAAGCCTCAAAGACAACGGTAACAGAAGCGAGCAGTGCACCCAGCTTGACAGAATCACTGAGGATGACACTAGAGCTCAGATGGCAAAAATGACATTCTTTGGCTCTTCTTGGACTCACTATGTCGTAACTTGTGAATGCTGTGTTTCTTGGATGGTAGCTAAAGCAGAAAGAAACCAAGAAGGATCCGGGTTATCATTCTGAAGACTGACGTATCAACAGAGAAATCAGAGCGCGCTTCAACTCTGATAAGGAAACAAGAATTAAACACCTGGCAAATTCATTTGGGTTAAATGAACCATTCCAAGAACAATGAGCATGTATTAACTAGGAACAGTGAAAGAGGGTCAGGCTTGATGGTTTAGTGGCTAAATGCTTGCCATGCAAGCACCAGGATTTTATCAATATATTTTTTTTCATTTTCATTTCTATTATGGATGAAGATGAGTAAGTTTTCCTTCAGAGTAATATGCTTTTCCTACTAATTTTCGTATCATTTGTCCATTTCTTTACCAGATCATTGGTCTTACATATATTGATTTGTGGGTGCTATTCACTTATTTTAAAGATTGGTCCCTTGGGCCAGGCATGATAGCTGAAATTCTCACCTTGCATGGCCTGGGATCCCATATGGGTGCCAATTCATGTCCTGGCTGCTCCACTTCCCATCCAGCTCCCTGTTTATGGCCTGGGAAAGTAGTAGAGGACAGCCCAAAGCTTTGGGACCCTGCACCTGTGTGGGAGACCTGGAAGGACCTCCTGGCTTTGGACCAGCTCAACTGCAATTATTGCAATCATTTAACGAATGAACCAGCAGATAGAAGACCTTTCTGTCTCTCCTTCTCTGTAAATTTGGCTTTCCAATAAAAACAATTTTTTTTTTTAAGGGAAGCTAAGTTAATAACCCAAGGACATAGAGTTAGCCCCTGGAAGTAACAGCAGTGGCACACAGCCTTGTCTGGATGCCCTGGGTCTGGGCTTTCCTTTTTACACTAGGGCTGAATGGCCAAGGAATCATTTAGCTAGTTAGGTAAGAACTCGACTTTGCTGACTGTCGTCTTCAACTCCAATATCCTCCCAAAGTGTCTATGTAGAGTCAGGTATATTAGATTTCAGCATGAATCCCTGAGCTCCTAAGCCTGATGATCTTTTTTCCCTCCTTTCTCAGTTTTCAAAAGTAATGTCCCTAAGAAAAGACACGTTAACAATTGAATTCATTAATTAGATATATTCTACCCCCTCCCGGGAAATAATTTAGATAACTCTTTAGCCTTCATTAAGGTCGTTACTAGTCTATAGATTAAAAAAAAAACAGATAGGTTTGAACTTCCTGCTGTTCTGTTTACAGATAGATTTTCTCATCCTCCACACTGTATCATACCACAGTGTAGTCAAGGTACAAGCTAAGGTAACACATCATCTGTCTTCCCAAGAGAAGTGTAAATGAACTCTGACTTATAAATTGGCTAATTATTTTTTGTGCTACACCATTAGCTATAGACAGACTTTAGAATTAAATGTGTTATTGACAGAACCCTCCAAGTCTATTTTTATAAAGGATATATTAGCATTATTCAAAAACACATTATAGCTGAGCCATAAAAGAATGATTTCTTCAGTTTTTCTCAATTGTTTTCTGATTAGAAATGTAGTAACTGTACAAGATACAGAAGATATAGAAATATGTAGAAACTTCACAAATAAAAAAAAAAAAATAAAATAAAATAAATAAAATAGTTTGCTTCTCAATAGCCAGGATAGTTACTGTTAACATTTGAAGTTTTTAGATATACATTTACAAATATATTTATATGAGAATTTATTAAGTATATTTATGACATATTTATTAAAACAAATGAACTTTTGTTTATGGATATGCAATTCATAATCTACTAACTTTTTACAAAAGGTTTATTTATTGTTATTTTTGAAAGTCAGAATTACTGTGGGAAAGAGATATAGACAGAGCTGTTTTCTGCCAGTTCATTCCAAATGGCTGCCGTGACCAGAGTTGAGCCTATTGGAAGCTAGGAGCCTAGAGCTTCTACCTGGGTTCCCACGTCGGTGCAGGGGGCTAATGACATGGACTGTCCTCTGCTGTGTTCCCAGACCATAAACAGAGAGCTGTGTCAGATGTGGAACAGCCAGAACTAGAACTGCACCCATATGGGATGCCAGTGCTAGCTGGCAGAGGATTAGCCTGCTAAGCCACAACACTGGCCCCTCTGAAAACATGTTTAAAGAGTCACTAATTTATTTGAAAGAAAGAATTACAAAGATACAAGGAGAGACATAGGGGGAAAGATCTTCTGTCTACAGTTTCGTACCTTGAACGGTAACAATAACTGAGTTTGGACCAGGTCAAAGCCTGGAACCAGAAACTTCATCTGTGTCTCCCAGGTGGGTGACAGGGTGCTGGAAATATCTCCTGCTGCTTTCCCAGGCCCATTGTCAGGCAGCAGACTCAGAAGCAGAACAGCCAGGGAGCATATTAGTGTGTCTACTGCATGTTGGAGTAGCAGGTAGATCTTAACCCACTGCACCACAACAGGGCCCCTACCAATATTTTCTTAGTAAATATTCTATTATTGTTATTTTCTATAGTTGTAAGTCATTGTAAGGTGATAAGAAGAATACATTTATTAAAAAAAGATAGAGTTTTATGATTGCTTCCTAAGCATAATTTAAAGAGTCAAAGAATATGTACTAAAATGTCCTAACAGTTTGTGATCTGTTTGCTGTTAGATAAAATTGTTTATATCTCTATCATTGCTTATGTTGGTTATTATCAATAATTTTAACTCAATTAAGATTTTGTCTTATTTTACAGAAACATCTTTATTATTCATTAACTAAAGAAATTGTGCAGTATAGTCTTGGTCCCTTGTAGTGAAACATCTTTTGCTTTTTATATTGTATTCATTCATTTATTCAATATATTCCTATTGTGCTCCACCTGGCAGCATCCCAGTCACTGAAAATACAAGCAGTGACAAAGGCCACAAACTTTAGTGAGATTAACATGCTCCTAAAAGGAGACAGATGTAAGGAATCCCCAAAAATTAACAAGTTAGTTTCAGATCATGTATTTACCTTGCTTAGAGTGTTGTAAAAAATGTCCACAAGCTAGTTAGCTTAACAGCACGAATTTACTATGTTTCAGTGCTTTCATTTTTTAAGAATTTATTTTTAAAAATTTATTTATTTTTGTTAGAAATTCAGATTTACCGAGAGAAGGAGATAAAGAAAGATCTTCCTTCCACTAGTTCACTCCCCAAGAAGCCACAACAGCCAAAACAGAAATGATCCAGAAACCAGAAGCCTGGAGCCTCCATCTCCCCCATGGGTACAGGGTCCTGTTTTTACTGCTTTCTCAAGCCATAAGCAGGGAGTGGGATTGGAAGTGGAGTAGCCAGGACACATACTGGTACCCATATGTGATCCCAGCAAGGCAAGCAGTTAGCCACTGAACCATCACGCCAGGCCCTATGTTTCAGTTTTATAATCTAGAAATTTGTAATCTAGGTTGCTACAAGACCACACTTGCTCTGAAGGATCTTGGGAGAATCCTCTCTTGCCCTGTACAGCGTATAGTGGTCTGTTGCACTGTTTGGCTTACAGTGTTACCACTGCAATCCTTTGCTATATCTTCTGTTTTTTAAAAAAAGATTGATTTTTATTGGAAATGTAATTGGAAAGTGAGACATACAAAGAGGAGGAGACACAGAGGAAGATCTTCCATCCCCTTGATTCACTCCCCAAGCAACCTCAAAAGCTGGAGCTGCGCCAATCCGAAGCCAGGAGCCCGGAGCCTCTGCCAGGTCTCCCATGGGGGTGCAGGATCCCAAGGCTTTGGGTCATCCTCAACTGCTTTCCCAGGTCACAAACAGGGAGCTGGATGGGAAGTGGAGCTGCCGGGACTAGAACTGTAGCCCATAAGATGAGGATTTTAGCTGCTAGGCTACTGTGCCAGAATCCCTATATCTTCTGTTTTATCTGCTATGTCTCTGTGCCAAAATGTCTCTCTCTGCTTTTAAAGATGCCAGTCATTGGGTTTAGAACCCACTGTAATCTAGTATTAATTCACCTTAAGTTGATTGCATCTGCAAATACCCCATTTCCAAATAGTTGCACTTGAAGCACTGGGAGTGAGGGTTGGAACATGTGTGGAAGGGGAAATGGTATGTGTAATATGGTTCACTACACTGTGGCAAACACTAGAACAAAAAGAAAGTTTGAATTTACTTTATGGCTCAACATAAGTTCCATTGCCTTCAAGACATTTTTTTTTTTGCTTATTTTTTTTTTCTTTCTCTTAAAAACTTATTTGATGATGTTTACATAGTTGTTTAGGGTGGGAAGGGTTAGGGGTTAGTGGGTGAGACCATTGTTTCCACATTTTCTTTTTATTCTTTCTGTGTTTGGGGGGAGGAGAGAGACAAGAGGAGAAGCCACACCCAGTCTCCCAACCACCTCAGTAACTGGAAATACGGAATGACCCCCAGTGTCATCCCAGGGTCCCAGATGTGGGGCATGCTCTAAGGCTCCTGCTCAAGAGGTTTCAATAGTTTGATAATTCTAAAATGCTGCCAATCTCTTCAAGCTCTCCAAAGTCCACTGGTTGACATAGTCCAACTTAGAATCTCCATTTGCCCAGATATTTTCCTCCAACACTTGTTCTGCCCCGCTTCTTCTGTTATAGTACTAGGTGTCCTCTGCAGGCCCTAATGGACTGCCATATCATCCGTGTGTATCTGGATATACCGTCCACTGCTCTAAGCCACTGAGGAGCCCCAGATTTGACATATGCACTCCGCCACCAGACAACCGAACCTATGTTTCTCTCCATGGTTGGAGTTCTGAGTCCAGCTGTTCAGTTAGAAAGATCCTCAAAGAAACCTCATCGGAGGCGATCCCAGTCCTGCTTCTTGTGTGTGCTTGCCAGTATGGGGTCTGGCTCTGTCTGTCACCCATATCAGCCTACATGTACACTAGTAGTTGAAATTTCTGGGTTATTTCTGTTTGCAGCCCTGTGGGCATCCTATGGGAACGGCAGTTTGTAACCTGGCTGTTCTACTTCTGAAACAACTCCTACTAATAGTCTGGGAAAAAGCAGTGTAAGGTGGCTTGAGTGGTTAGGCCCCTTCTACCCTCAAGGGAGATCCTAAAGAAGCTCCTGGCTACCTGGCTTTACCCTGGTCCAGTGCTGGCTGTTGTGAGCTTGCTTTTCCCTCTGCATGCTTTGTCCTCTTGTGTATGTTCCAGGGTTCTTTCTGGTGGTCTCAAAATACAAGATGCCGTTCTGTTAGGTCAGCTGTAAAGAACAGGTTTTTTTGTCTAGGCTTCCAAAACATTATTGGTTCTTTTGGAGCCTTCTTCCTGGCTTTGCTGTCAAGGCCCTGGAAGAGGTTGATACCTTAGTGTCTCCCCAGACACTTCAGCAATGGTGCTGCTGAAAATCTGAATTTCACCTTTCACGATGGAGCGAGCAGCAGTGGTTGTGAGGTCTACTTCAGAGGCAGTGACAGGGGAGTGCACCCAAGGGAGTGAAGAGTGTGAGTTTGCCTCTGAGCTAAGGCCTGCACGATGAGCAGGAGCCAGGTGAACAGAGCCAGAGAGAGGGCTCTAAGCAACAGAAGCAACGAGGTTAGAGGATGCAAAAAGTAAAATGCTAAGAGATAGGTGCGGTTTGGACTGTGTAATAAAAGCAAACACATCCTTAAAAATAATGATTTCTAACCTTTCATTTTCATATTTTTAAAGGTGAGTAATAAAATGATACTCTATTCTCTGTATGTTAGGAAAAGTTAGATTATGTGAAACTTATTTCATTATTGCTTGGTACGAAGTAATCATTCAATGATAGCTATGCAGACCATGGTAAAGAGGTTCTCTAAAAAGCAAAATCTTACTAATTATAATCTCTTCACCATCATCTATAAAATTCTATATGGTTCAAATGCCTATCTCACAGCATTTTACTCTAAGCCCCACTACACACAACTGTCCCTACACTCAAATCCAGAATGGCAATACTTTTTCTGTATCAGAGCATGGAATCACCTATAGTCCTTGGTTTGTCAAATGATTGAGCATTAAATGGCTTTGTATTCATCTTCCTGCATTGGTACATTTCTTTCCCAGAGAGAAAATCATGACTCATATTAAAGATATTTAAATATTCTAACATATATGAAAACATATTTTCTAATGTACTTATGATTTCTCACAAAAATTATAACTTCACATAACATTCACTTAATCTTTTATCATGGATGTCATTGATTTTAAAATGCATCTTGCTTGCTTTCCAAATCAATTGTTCACTGGTTTCTGACAATATCAGATCTCCTAGTTAGTTCCTGGTCGGATTGCCAGATCATCTGACAGAATCAACTGTCGGGTAATATCAGAAGCGTGGGCAAGTGAAAATGTAGGTAGCTTAACTGATTTAGTATGACTTTTTTGGCAGATTTTGTTACAAATCTGAGTTCTGTAAATTTTAAAGTATCTGACCATGTGGTAAGTCGTTCATACAAAACAGGAACATATATTAGATTCTGAATCAAATAGAACATCTGATCCACAGTTATTACACACAGCCAATTAGCTCTGTCTCAGTTTGGTGGATTTTAAGTGCAGTATGATATAAAACCCAAAAAGGAAAAAGAAAAGGAAGATGTGAATATTGGTATCAAACTCAGTACAGAAATCTTATCTTATTTCTCACATAAACGCAACTCTGTTTTATCAGCTACATAGATCCATTTATATAATTGTAAAATTTGGATGGTTCACTTTAAGTTACAGATTCAAAGAGCTGTGAACTGTGTTCAACATTTCATAGGAGTTATTTATTTTATCCCGTGGTGGTTCCATTTTTTCTTGAATTATAACTATAAACACAAATTCCTCAAAACATAATAAATACAATTAAAAGCTCCCTATTATATCCACCAGTGTAAACAAGGAGATTAAGTGATTTGTTTTCATAGGGTTTACTCCTATTCTTTTTCCTGATTAGAACAGTTTAGAAACTGTAACCTTTTTTTTTTCCTTGGATGCCATCTGCGTGGGCAAACCCAATTAGCACATGTTGAAAGCTAGCAACACCTTTTTCAACATTTCAAAGTTTTGGCAGGCTTTAAAAGTTACTGTGTCACATAAGAGCTCATTTGGCACATTACAAGAATTTGCAGTATGAATTTATCATATGGAATGATCATGTTCCAAGTGCATTGAGAACATACAGCACGATCGGATTCAGATCAGTTAAAATAAACTTCATCATTGTGATTCTAGCATCGATCCACTCAATCTCTATAATGGAGTTCTTCACCTTCTTTTCATGCGCAATAGAAGGGCTACAGTCCAAAAAAGCTCTGGCCTGGGTCTTATTGTGGGCATTCAATCAACTCACTAAAGTAATCTTGGAAAGGCTTGGGATGGAGGCTTCAATTTTGCACTACAGGTTTTACGAAATTCTCTACTTCTCATTTTGCTGATGTTATCTAAGGCTGCGCAGAGCTCAGGAATCATTGTTTTCCTCATAGATTACATACCTCAAACCTTGGCCAGTAGTACACCAGTTTCTCCCATTTTCCTTTGGTATTGAATTAGAGAAATCCCCTGGTGCATTATGCTTGTTTGTTGTGGTTGATCCGTTACCTTGCTTACCATCTGTTCCACACTCCTCTCAGGATGTCTCCATCTACAGCAGAGGCTGGACAATGAAGTATTGTGTTTCCCAGACTGCCTTGCACCTGCTGTTCCAGCTGTAATTTAGGACCCACCATTTAGATACACTTTCCTGAGCATTGAATCTGTAATTAAGTTAAGTAGGGAGACAGGCAACAGCCCTTGAAACATTCATTTTGCTGCTGCATATCAAGTAGCTATAGTAAGACATGGGACCAAGAGTTCTGACAGTGGCTCGCTCTCCCCACATCAGGTCTCCAGCATCTGAATAAGCAGCCACCCTCGCTTTCAAGCAGAATGGTCCTTTTTTGGTGGGTCATTTCCCTAGAGTTTTATTATGTGAGGTCTTTCACTTCCAGTGATTTGTGTACACCCTCAATTCCCAGAAACAAATATCTTCATATTTAAAAGAACCATTTTGTATTTGAATGGAAATTATGTCTCATACTGTATTCCAACAAGTATTTGACATCAAAAATATATTTGTATAGTTGTTCAAACTATGCCACTGACTCTCTTTTATCTCATATTTCCACACAGAGTTGGGGAGATAAATTATTTCTGGATTTAAGATATCATAATAGCTAAAGATAACCTATTGTGAAATTTTCTAACACGAGGATCAATCAACCTGATACTATTTGTTAGTTTTCCAAAATATGTAAATAACTATATTAAAGGCATGTAACACATACATACACATATTTTAAGTGCTCAATTCTCAAATGTGCTGGAATGTTCCTCTGCAAACTAGCTCCCCCCACCCTCCAATTTCATTCCAAAGAATTGCAAAAATCCAAAACTGACCCTGAAAATCTAATACAGAGTTATGTTACCGATGATCATTTGTTGTTCAAACTTTTAAAACCATGCCTAATATCTAGTAGGCTCCATGTCTCATTTACTCTTCTTCCACAACCACATTTCATAAAGGGAAGCATGATGCAAAGGGAGCCTCCCCTGCTGCCCCTAGCTTTCTGCGAATGACATGCTCACGATGTCTGTGATGTTGTCATCTACACAGTGAGCACACACATAGTAGTTGTACAATGATGAGAAGAGCATGAACTGGAGCAGAATAGGTGCTCAATAAATCAAAGCTGTTTCCTGTCATTGTTCTCATTTTGACTCTTGTTGTTTCATACCTATGCATTAAAATGGGCTGCTCATGTTTCTGGAAAGAGCAGAAGATACTTAGAATAGCATCCAAAATTTTTTTGGATGGGAGAAGTAAGCTGTATCACAGAACCACAAGTAATGTTAGCGTCTCGCCATAAACGCTCCCTGTGATGCCATCAAGACAGCCACACTGATGAGACAAACTTTTGATTATTTTTTCCTCTTTGAAGCATGTGTAATCTTTATGTGTTACATTGTTCCCACATTTTACACATATTCAGCCAGTCTAGTTACATTATAAGCTGAGATGGGGGCTCATGGGAGGGTTTCAAGGATTATGCTCTTGCATTACTGTATAGCAAACTAGGGAGACTTTAAAAAAGGTTGTATTAAGCTAATCTGACATCTACAGTGTTGGAACAAGCTAATTTATGAAGTTTTAAGTTGCAGAATCATGCTTATTCCTCATGTTTTATTTCTGTCTCTTTGTCTTTATACTGATTTTATTTTAGACTCTTTTTTTATAGATAAATGAATAACTTATTAGTCAGAGCTTTTGGTACCACAATTGAAATCTGTCCAGTGTTACAAAAATAACTATTTTTGAAATGATGCTTAGTTACAAAAATTCACATATACTGGTGCTGAAAATTCACTCTCAGAATTATCACCTTGTCAAAGGTGACTGAGAAGCATACTGAGTGAAACGGCTTATCATGATTGTAACTGATATTTTATATATGTCAAATGTCCAATATAAATCATTTAAAAAATAAGTGACATGAAGGTCCATTGAAGTATATAGCTTTTGATAGAAAAATAAAGGCTGCATTCTTTAAAATCTGTAAGAATAAATGTTTGTAAGGCTTTTAAAGCAAATATGGATTGCAATAATTTTTGTATCTTATCATACGAAACTACTGGTACACATTGGTTATTGTTATGGGTTAGTAATTATAACTGTGTCATTTAGTGTATACCTTGTTTTTAAAGGCACATAAACAGACAACCCTGATATGTGAAATTCTGCATAAAACTCTGGCTTTCCTTAGCCAGTTTTTGGCTGAATCAATTACTTACCCTTTCCACTAATGGCTTAAATGATCATGCATCTCAACAAGCTATTGTCTTCCAACGGTCCTGTTTTCTTACACATCTTGTAAGTCCTTATGTAACTCAGACCCTGTGCAAAAGGCTCAGTTCTACAAAAGAAGCAAGCCAAAAAAATTGAGCTCCCAAACTGAATGAAAATGTGTTCATTCCTCCCACTTCAGAGAGGTGTCAAAAAAGACTGTCAGTTTCGTAATTATGCCTCATGAGCAGATGGGCAGTAAGACATTCCATGACATTTGGGAAGAAAATAACTCTAAAACCCTAAAAATAATAATAAAAGGAACTTCTAAATACAGCACGCAAGTAGAATATCTTAGGAATGAGTTTTTTGAAAATGACTAGAGACCCATTTGTTAGCTAGACCTTTCTATGTTTGCAGTACACACACCATCAGGTTTTACAGCAGGTCGTAACAAAAGACAAGCCTGCAGAATGTTCCAGAACAGCTACGTAAGTTTGGAGACAATGAATTTATGTACTATGAGTCTACAGTTTGCTCTGGCTTTGAATCAACCACAGGAAATAGCTGATGCAGTGAACAAAGTTGAAATTATAATACCAACCAAAGGTTGGAGAAGGGTGGTTAATTCTCAACTTTTGTACCGCGTACACAAAAAGAGCAAATAAAATAGAACACAAGCTTGAAACTCTCAGCTCAAATTCCTGTTACAACCTGAAGGCTACCTGACTCCCTGATCTGCCAGTATATTGATAGATGATAAAGATTTTCACTCCCTGAATCATCACACCCTTTCACAACCCTGTATTTTCCTGATAGTGTTGCTTTGGGTCCACTGGGTAGATAAACACTGCAGCATTAGGTGCGAACAGTGTATCCGGGAAGGCATGAAAAAGAGTATTGACAAGTCATTTGTTTCTTCTGTCTTTTCTGTCAGATTTAAAAACTAAGGAAGAGCAAAGAGAAAAAGGTTTCAAAGCTCACAGCAAATTTACCTGATTTAGTAACACAACCACCTGAGGCCTGTCACTGAGAGGCCAACAAACAGGTTGTCACTGCTTTTTATGAAGGAAACATTTTTAATTGCAGAGGTGAAACAGACTTATTGTAGAAGAAATAATGGGGGGAAAAGGTAAAAAGTTTTAAAACTCAGCAGCTATTCATTATTCTACTGCCAAGAGGTCAGGATTGTAAACATTTTCATATGTGATCTTTCTGTTATTTTTCTAGACGCATAAGCATATCTGCAAGAAGATCCTTCTAAAAATTTAGATGCATAAATATATCTGCAGAAGATACGTGCAGATATATGCAGAAAGATATATAAGAGATGTCTAAAATTTACTAAATCAATAATTCATTTTCATTTTATTTGGAAGGCATGGAAACAGAGAGAGAAAAAGCAAATGCTCACAGTAGCTAGGACCAGACCAAAGCCAAGTCAGGAGCGCAGAACTCAGTGTGGCATCCCCCATGACTCTGAGACCAACCATTTAGGCTATTAGCATGAGGCTCCATCTTCAACAGTAGCTGAGACCCAAAACTGATGCTCCAATACAGGAGACCAGACATCTCAGAGAACAACTTTTCTCTTTTATATCTTAGTATGAATGAATCTCACATCATTTTCTGAAACAAATTTTCACCAGGACAGCCAGGAGAAGTTGCAACTTGAGGTTACAGATAACATGGAGCCAAACAAGTTCAGAAATATACCAGGGATGTTGAATTTGTGTCTTCCTGTCTGGCAGCCGGCCTACGAACCACTGCCTCACCAATTGCCACCCCTCCCCACATCCCACCTGCCCAATGGGTCGCTATTTAAGCCATCTGATGTTCAGTTTGAGAAACACGGTCATTTGGAAGCCTATTTTGGTATTTATTCCACATAACCTAAGATTCTAGGCAAGTTGTAAGGATCCAGATGGGGCTGAATGACAGACTCACTGTCTTAAGGGGGTGAAAAAAAACAAAGACACAGGATTTTCACTGGCGTCCCAGTTTGATAGAGTGATTTCCACACATAGGAGGCTTAACCCACTCCGAAGTCTACTCTTAGATTGCAGTTGCTGTGATTACATTTCCTGTCCCGGCAGCTTTCCACTTGGTAACCAGATTGAGAGGAGTGTTTCCCTGTCTTAAAGCACCCTCTGGATGATTAACCCCTCTGCAATTCCTGCCTCCAAGCTCTGGGGAAGTCTGAAGGGCACGAGTGCTCTAGAAGGCTTTCCTTATTCTGCCCTGTCTTTGCGGCTCTCTCCCCACTGCACGTGCTGGGCATTGGGCAGATGTGCTCATTCTGCCGCCTGCTTATTTTTCTTGAAGTGGTTGGCACAGCAGATGTTCGAGTAAGTGTTTTCTCCTCTGTCCCTTTATAATTCTGTTACAGAATAGACACAGTACACGTGCTGTTGCCCTTCACATTTTCAAAAGGAAGATTATTCACAGCCCCCTTTCCACCTCGATGGAAACTGACTCTCCCATGTGCCTCCCACCCGTCCAGAACAGCTGTAACTGATTAGGAGGATGTGTCGGCTTCTCTTCATTCTCCACTTTCAGTGCCTTTCTATATGGTCTGATTATTGCACCATCTTTTCTCATTTCAGATTTTTCTGCTTCTTCAAACCCAGCAGCAAGGTGAACGGAACAGCTTTGTCATACTCAGGCTTTTCTTCTCACTACTGTTCTGGGTCTGGGAAGCAAATAGCCCAACTTTTTACAATGGTATGACAAGGTCAGATATCATCATAAAAGAAGCACTCATTTCATTGAGAGAGTATTTCTGTAACTTCTATTAATGTAACGTCTGCAATAATTATGGTTTAAATTATCATTTGCACACATTTTATAAGCCTAGCACATTATTTTAATAATATCAAATCCATTAAATGTTATTAAAATACATTCACTTGTTAATTATATCAATATTTTATGTGTCTGTTTTGTGCTAGTCATGGAGACCAGACACAATCCCATACTGCTCCTGGAGCCTAAACTTCAGCTTGGCATATGGAAAACATTCATTAAATGCTTGTGGAATATCTTTGGGGAGCCAAAACAACAACTAAATGAAACAGCAACATCTTTACCTTGAAGGGCAATATCCTATGGCAGTGAGTGTTATGACTTGAACATTCAAACACACACACACACACACACACACACACACACACATATACATATTTTCTTCTAAGATCAAGTGGGACAACAACCTTGTAACTTTAATATCATGGGCGTGTTTGAGGTGTGTTTTTACTGTCAGGCTGTTGGTATATTTTTCACTCTCACGGCAGGTATGAGATTAAAGTGCTGAGGGACAGGATGGCAGAATGCTCGGCAGGAGAAGGACCAGTTACACAGCTTCCCAAGCCATGTGAACATCCAGACAGTGACCTCCAGAACATTCGGAAAACAATCTGTCCTCACGAACAGTGGATGTCCTTCTTAAACTGATGAATCACGTAATGTAATGTTCATGCCAAGCAGGGCTCATGATAAAGTTAGGCCAACATGTGTCAGGTGAGACTCAAAGGGAACACAACTCACACAGGGCTACTCCTATGCCATACATTCTAGCTTTTACAGAGGTGAGGGGCAGAAACCCCTGCCACCGTGACTGGTTTGCTTGTTGGCTTGCTGAACTTAGGGTCAGGGTAAGTACTAAGGCTGGGGCACAGTAACATTTTACTTAAACCCCTCTCAAAAAAAACTCCACTGCTTTTACCTGAAGGGTTGAAATTGTCCATTTACTCAACAGGACACATCAGACCATCTTCAAATATTTCTGACCAACCAGCTTAACAGTGATTAATGGCTTTGTATCCTGAGATTTATCCCATATACCACACAGACCATTTTTATTCTTTTTATTGTTTACTGGAAATTTCAGCCTATTTTTTTTAATCTGACAACTTTAGGTGAGAGGAATTCTCCTGAGGCTGTTTGCGCCTGTTGTTATAAAAACACCAATAAATTCCCTTTCAAACCATGTTCAATGGCAGAAGACAAGGATCCGAATGAATGTGGCCTTTAAAACATCCAATAAAAGCTGTTTCATTCCCTGGCAAGTGTTAAAAATGAAATTTCCAAGTTCTGATGCACATAAGCATGCGAAAACTAGCTAACATGATAAATAGTTAATATTTTAATGTATTTTGTTTCCATTAACCTTCACAAAATCCCATGTGATAAATAAAGTTGTTATTCTCACTTTTAAAATGAGAAATTTGCTGCTTGGGATATTTTAAATCATGTAGTTTCCCTAGAGCTGGGATCCAAAGTGGCATTTTTTTTTCCAATTGATACATGCACTGAAGCAACTATGCTATTATCTTCAGCTAATGCAACTTACAGTATGAAAGTTTTATTCTGGAGCCAGTGCAGGCTAATCCTCTGCCTGTAAATTCTGGCATCCCCAATGGGCACCGGTTCTTGTTTTGCCTGCTCTATTTCTGATCCAAGTCCTTGTTTACAGCTTAGAAAGCAGTGGAGAAGGGTGGCCCAAGCTCTAGGGTCTCTGTACCCATGTTGGTGACCCAAAAGAAGCTTCTCTCTCCCAGTTTCAGATCAAATCAAATCAGCTATGGCTATTGCAGCCATGTGGGGAGTGAATCAACAGATGGACGATTTCTCTCTCTCCTTCTCTCCCTGTAAAAAGCTGCCTTTCAAATAAAAATAAATAAATCTTTTTTGAAAAGCTATATTCAAATATAAGAAATCATTTTTTCTCATATAAAAAATATGCTTGCCAGAATGACCTAAACCCATCAGCCAATATGAAGAAGATGCCAAGATATTTCAGAAACTCTCATAAACATACTAGAAAGTGCTCCAAGTTGGTCTCTGTTACATCAAGACAAGATTTTGTTTCCACAAATTAATTTCACGAAGTATGTCCAAATTAACACTTCATTGTAATGTACTCAGGTCTGCTGTGGCCAATGGGGCCATTGCTATTCTTTCTGTTGTATGTATTACTGTAATACCAGGTCACTTCTCTCCAATGTTTCTGGAGTTCTTGAAAACCAACAAGACACAGGTCAGAAAGAAATATCAGAGTATCAGCTGTATACTAATGAGAGTTCTAAAATGGGATGTAGTTCTAGAATTACTTTCCTAACTGCTCCCTTGACGATACCTTGGTCATTATTCTGTTTGTTTCTTCTATTTAAACACTTTCATTTTTGCCTGTGGCTTCTGTCTGTCTGGCATTTCAGTTCTGTCATTCCTAATAATTTTAATATTACAGATTGCCACCATTTGAATAGATGAGGTCTCTGCCCCCGTAAGTTTTGCTTGGGAATATCCTCAGTGTTTTTATATCTCAATGTTGTTTCTAGTGATTCTTCCTAAAACTGTGGCTTTTAGTAAAATGTTCTGAAAAGCATACCTATCCTTGTTTTTAATTTTAAGGCAGCACAATTATATTTTTTCTACTGTAGAATATGCCTTTATTTTTTCTTCTGGGTTAGCATGTCAGTCATTCACTAAAAAAAAAGACAATTTGAATTCTAGACACAATATCACTCCCTGGTACCTGGACCCTCTGCCTTGTTCTATTTGGCTGCTATCACAAAAGACCATGGCAGAACAGGTCTCATGTAAACAACAGAAATTTGCTTCTCACCTTTTAAGGTTTTAAGTTGTTGTTTTATTTTTCTGGGTATTTAGAAGTTCATGCTCAAGGGACCAACAGATGCCGTGTCTCCAATGAGGGTCTCTTTCTTCATGCACAGCCATCTTCTTGCTCTAACGTCATGTGGTTGGTGGAAGGCATGAGAAAGTACTGGTTTCCTGATATGTAGACATATGACTTTTAGGAGGATAGAAGCATTAGGATATAGCACATTGCAAATCAGCCTCACTCCACCACGATCGTGGCTCACAGCCAGGACCCTCGTGGATGCTCACTGTGCTTCCTCTCCACACTGCTATTCAGAACGTGCCGGACTCGTGCATGCTCACCCGCTACTCACCTCATCTCTGGCATCCTCTGCTGCACCATCACTTCCTAGCGTGCTCTGCAGCACCGATTCCAGGTAAAAGGAATGAGAGTAAGTGGATGAAGTGCAACAAATCTGATCAATCTTGGGGATAAAAAATATACAAAAGCAAAAGCCAAAACTCAAATGAAATGTCCCACTGCAGCAGATTCAGCAACCATAACCTATGGAAGAGCCATTGCTACAACTAAATGAATTCTCCTTGAGTGAGGGCTAGGTGATTTTTTCCCCTGCTGGCATTGTTATCAGGTTTGTCTGACCCGGTCTTATTCCGTGCTATTTAGGTGCGGTAGCCTGCTGCTACTGTCTGCTGCACACCAGAAGTGGCAGCCTTGGAGAAGTGAAGGTACTTGACACAATTTGATGAAACAAAGCAAATGGTTCCCTTTCTCAATGTTTCAGGACTTGAAACACAAACAGGTTCATTCTCTGTCCCCTTTCTTACTCTATGCACGTTGTGAAAGGTAGATGTATACATCACTCACTTTATATACATTCATATCAATGAAAATGTACATTTATATACAATTAACTCCAGGAAAACATTCCTAAGGCAAAAAAAAAAAAAAAAAAAAAAAAAAGAAGCAAGTTCTGTTCCAAAGAAAAAGAATTAGTAGATAGATGTTTAACATTTCAAAATAGAAGAATTTTTTCTCCCCAAATAAAAGGGTCCACATTAGGATTTGCTGTTTTGCTAAATGATA
Source organism: Ochotona princeps (assembly GCF_030435755.1). NCBI lineage: Eukaryota > Metazoa > Chordata > Mammalia > Lagomorpha > Ochotonidae > Ochotona > Ochotona princeps. The sequence goes on along the minus strand of NC_080839.1, from coordinate 23,277,913 downwards.
AGATTGTCATTAGTTCAGGGAAAGGTAAAAACATTGTGGATGAAATGGTATATTAGAAGAGATTTAGACACTATTTTTTTCCATCCATTGGTATCCTATTCTGTAAATGTACTGCAGCTTAAGAAATAACTGTATTGTAATTGCAAGGCAGATTGATACTTTTATAAGGACAGCATCTTCAGGACTCTTAGAATTTGTTTGCAAGGTGAATTGTAGTTTAAATGAACACAACTACATCCTCCATTGTCCCAAGTAGTAAATGTGAGGCTGTATTCTTGGGTTTCAAAGAGCAAAAAAGAATAAACTCAATTCCTTCTCAATCACCTAGGCACTCTTTTGATCTTGTTAACACCCAAAATTAAAGAAGTGATTCCTAACTCCATAGCCAGATCCATGCATGCCCATCATTGTTTCCTGACAACCTACACCTTCTTTTATCTTACTTCTAGGTATTTTGACTATTGAAATAGATGTTTTTAAAGGATTTATTTTGTTTATTTGAAAGTCAGAGTGACACAGAAGAGCAAGAGATAGGGATGGAGTAGGAACACACACACACACAAAGATTTTTAATTTATTCCCCAAATTAGTGCAATGATGAAGATTGGTCAGTTTAAGGCCAGCAGGGGCTTCATCCAATACTAAGCACTTGGTCTGTCTCCTGCTGCTTCCCTAGGTGCATTAGCAGGTACAATATGGGAGTAGCTGGAAGTCGCACTGGTAATCATATGGGATGCTGGTGCTGCAGGCAGCTGCTTCACTTGCTATACCAAAAGCCACCTCCTGCAGTGTATGTTTTACATAGGTTATAATTCAAAGTTTTACAAGGCAGGTTGTTTCCATTATTTTTTTAAAGTCGATTTTATTTTTGAGAGGCAGAGTTACAGAGAAGAGAAGTAGAAACAGATAGATCATCCATCCACTGGTTTATTTGCCAAATAGCACAACAACCAGAGCTGATCTGACCCAAAGCCAGGAGCTTCTTCTAAGTCTCCCAAAGAGATGCAGGGCCCCAAGGACGTGAGCCATTCTCTGTTGCGTTCCAGGACACAAGCAGGGAGCTACCTCAAAAGTGGAGCAGCCAAGACATGAATTGGCACCTGCTAGCATTGCAAGTGAAAAGGTAACTTACTAGGCCACAGCACCAGCCTGATTTTTAAAATTCTAATTCAACTCAGATTTGTTAAAAATCTCTTTTAGTGTTTGTCTCTTATTGCCTGCAACTGACAAGGTATTTTGGCAATGTTTAAATTTCCATTTTTATGTGGTTTATACCACAGAGAAGGGGTATTACAAGAAAATTATCATTTGAATATAATAAATGTTCATTGCCAAAGATAAAAGAAAAATCTCAGGAAAATTTGAATGTTATTAGTAATCTGGTTTCATGACATCACCCTCACTCGCTAATGATAAAGACTTTTAAAATATTTCTGTTAGACATTTGCATGTCACATTGCCTCCCAGAACCAAGGCATTCAAGGTTTAATATTAATGGACAAGAGCAAGTCTGTGCAAAATAAAGTTACAACTATCAAGGCTAATGGAGTGTTTTCAGGAGTACACCTGCGAAAGCCTTGGCCATCCATCTTTGTGTTGCTCCCGGGTCTACAAGGAGAGATAGGAAACAACCAGCCTGCAAGCCCAGACACATGCTACAGTTGTGTCCATTAACTCTTGGAGAGAATGCAGACACGTCACCTAATGATAGTCATTTCCAGTCAATCTAGCAAAAGACATGACCTGTTCTGGGTTTCCTGGAGGTTATAAGAACATTGACTAATTTACTGATCCTCTCTAATAAGATAACCAGATGGAGAAGCTAATGGGCTGAGACAACGACAGTTAAACATTATTTGCTCACACTGTTAGAGCAGGAAGAATAGTGTATTACAGACCAGCACTTACCTTTTAATTAAAATAAGACTGTTTTCAGCATTATTTTAATACAGCGTTTAGGTGGCATGCATGCAGGATACCAGCCCATCATTTTTTTTAACAGCTTTTGGGATGACTGCATTAGCAAAGTCAAACAATCTGTGTATTGCAGTATTTGATCTAGCTATGTGAAGAGTCTATTTGACTACTGTTTCATGGCAATTTATATTTAAAAGAGTAGAATTCAGTATAGTAATAGTCACCAAAAAATTCAAAGGCAGAACTTCATTAAGGATCATTTCATATAATCTTTACATACTGTTTTTGAACACCCTCTAAGAGGTCTTCTTGTAATGCATTAAAATTTAAAATATCCCCTTCAAGTTTCTGCTTAGATATTTCTGTTATTTAATATAGCCATGTATGAAGACATGGTCTTAAGCAAATCCTCTGCAGTGGTTCAACGCTATTCTGATTTTAATGTAAATATCGTAACAAACTTGCAAACGCATCCTCATCAATTTATACCCACAGTCTGACTGAACATTATGGCCCCACATGCCTATGGGATTTTCTTGTACCAGAGGCTTGAAGATATCTGTTTCATTCCCCGTGTATGTTTTTCTTTAATCTTCATCTGTGATCTGGTTTGGAACACTTAATATAAACTGATGAAACACATTATCCTGGATTTTTTTTTGGCTGATATTTTTTTCTCCACTCTATTTCCCTCTTTCCTAATTTTAATTAAATCTGTCTCAGTTCCTAACTTTATTAATGTCCCACTTTTTATTCTGCCAGCTATGTCTTTCTTTCTCCTCTGTCCCATCCTGCTTTTCATAAATTGTCTATTTCCTGATTATTATTTTGTCGCTTTTGCTATCTTATTTGTTCATGTTTTTTTTGTGATTGTGTTGATTTTAAATTCTTTTGTTTTTAAACTTTGCAATACACATAAATGCTAGTTAAAGCAGGAGCAATAAATACACATATGCCCTTACATATGAATGAAGATACTTTGTAACTTTCCTTCATCCTAAAAGTGGGTAGAAATCCTAAATTAACAAATTGTTTTATCGGCTAGCTTGAATTAACAAAAAATTTGACTAAGTACATGGTAGTTTCAAGAACAAAATTACATTTTAAAATGCTTTGGCGATATAATCAGACTTTTTGTTTAACTTTGTGTAGCAGATAATAATTCACTTCTGATAGTTTAAACAAAACGTATCCATCCCTTGCATAAGGATTGTGCTGCTGTTTCTGAATTAACCTGCCCTGCAGGTTTCCAATTTACTTGGGGCAATTGTCACCTACTAACAGCTAACTCAACTTGCCGCACTAAAGATTTTTAGACCTTGATTAGTCTTCATCAGTTTTTCTGACCTTTTGTTCACCCTAAATCTGAAGAAGAGGCTAACCTCTTACTGATTCAGTTTCCTCAAAAAAAATGGAGAAAATAAGAACACTTCCCTCATAGGGCTTATTGACTCCCCAAAGATGCCAAGTTGACATGCATGAAGATTTGCTTTTGTACTGCAAAGTTCTATAGGTTAAGATAAAGACACCAAGTTATTTAGCTACCATTCCAAATCTCACACACTGAATTCTAAAAGTTTCCCTGGCTTAAAAACAAAACAAAACAAAACACAAAACAAACAAAAACTATCTCAATGCCCATTTTCGGCCCCTTCAAAGCCACAAAGCTTTCTTTCCTTTCCTACCATTGATTTCTTTTTTATTTGAAAGGCAGAGTTACACAGAGAGGCAGACAGATGTTTCCATCTGCTGCTTCACTCCCCAAATGGCTGCTGCTTTCCCACGGCAATAGCAACGAGCTGGACCAGAAGTGGAGAAGCCAGAACTTGAATCGGCTCCTATATGGGCTGCTGGTTCCACAGGTGGAAGATTAGCCTTTTACACCATCACGGGTTGACCCCAAACTTGTTTTTATTGTGAAGGAGGCGTGTTTGAAAGGCAGAGTAACAGAGATAGGAGAGGAGTTCGTCCATATCTCCACCAGCTTAGGATTGTCAAGTTTTGTGGATTTTAGTCGTTCTAATAAGTATGCAATGGCATTTCATTTCCCTAATTTTTTAAAATATTAATTTATTTTTATTGCAAAGTCAGATATACAGAGAGGAGGAGAGACAGAGAGGAAGATCTTCCATCCGACGATTCACTCCCCAAGTGAGCTGCAACAACCAGAGCTGAGCCAATCCGAAGCCAGGAGCTTCTTCCAGGTGTTCCATGCAGGTACAGGGTCCCAAGGCTTTGGGCCCTCCTCGACTGCTTCCCCAGGCCACTAGCAGGGAGCTGGATGGGAAGTGGAGCTGCCGGGATTAGAACCAGCGCCCATATGGGATCCCGGGGCTTTCAAGGCAAGGACTTTGGCCACTAGGCCACACCGCCGGGCCCTACATAACTTATTTTTAAACTCTTAGCAATGCATTTTGTAGAGCAGATGAGCTTAATTTTAATGACAATCAATTAATTATTTTTTACTAATCACGTTTGGTGTTTGAAATTTATCACTAGATCCAAATTTACCTAGGTTACCTAGTAGAAGTTTCATGGCTTGTATGTGACACTAAAGTCTATGTTTCCTTTTGAGCTACTTTTGTAAACGGTATGAGAAAAGATTTGAGGACATCCTCTTTTTCCCCCTCATGCCTATGGATAAACAAATTTTCACAGCAGTATTTCTTAAAAAAAAATAACTGTTTCTCTAGTGATGTGCCTTTACTCCTTTGTCAAAGGTCCATTGAGTGTAGCTGTGTAGGTCTATCTCTGAGCTCTCTGTTCTTCCTTGAATAGAGGAAAGGTAGTTCTTGCTTTCCAAAGTACAGCATTCATCTCCTTCTCTTGCCTTACTCTATCTTCTGGGATCATACTGAATGCTGGAGTGGTGACAAGGGCTATCTGCTGTGTCATTGGTCTTGAAGGGTGGCAGCTTTCAATTCAGTCAGGGGATTGCAATTGTTTGCGAAAGAAACATCGAAACTGGGTCAAAAACAAGACCGAAATCTGCATTTTATAAGAAGTAATAGTAAAAATGAAATTGTACACAATGTAAAATAATGAATTTTATACAGCAAGCAGATCATCAGAAAAGTCCCCTACCTTCTTCCACAGAAAATGACTTTAGTGCCACTTTCAAATCATGCTGAGATTGGCAGATCCCTGTAGTACTTCCTATGGGATCATGTGTTTACTTGTAAAAATGTTTTAAAAACATCCCACTACAATGATTGAAAAATGCCGCCAACTGTCAAAATATCCTTTGATTTCTGAGCTTTCTCTCTGACCCAGCTGTAGCAAAAGCTGCAAGGAAACTTCATTAAAATTTCTGCTGGAATAAGTAACTCATGTTGAAGAAGTAGCTGTTATTAAAATATCTAATACTTGAAAAGGAGAAGCAAGCCAAGTATACTTATTTCATCAATAAATTTCTGGTAATGTTATTCCTGTCACCATTCATGAGGTCATGACTCATTTACTAGAAAAGCCTAAAAAAACCCAGTAATTTGTTATGTTTAGACTAAAATGTCAATACTGTAAGTTACCCTCTTTTCCTTAATTTTGCACTTCTTGGTTAAGATGAAATATAAGGTTTAAAAATAATATTTTATGAATCAAATGGCATTTTTCTAAGTGAGTGTAAGAAGTTAATAATTATGCACAACATGGGGGCTGCTTATTAACTGGTTTACTTTGAAAACTACTGTCCTAATATTTCAATGAATGAAACATATAACAATGATGTCATAGATATTGCATATTAAGAAAAAGCTATGCATCAGTTTAAAAATATTTGAATAGTTTATTTATTTATTTGAAAGGAGAGAGAGAAAGGAGGTGCAGTGCTGGTTCACTGCCCAGTACTCACACAGCCAGGGCTGGACCAGGCTGAAGCCAGGATACAGGAACTGCAGCCAAATCTCCCATAAGAAGGACAGGGACCACATTATTGGGTCATCTTTGCCTCCCCAGGTGCATCAGCAGGAATATGGAATGGATGTAAAGCGGTAAGAACAGCACAGTCTCGGGTATCAGCTTAACCTGCTGTACCACAGTGCCGAAACAACATTTTAAAAATATTTTGTTGCACCAATACAGAAGTGTTTTTTTCTTTTTAAAGATTTATTCATTTTTTTTATTACAAAGTCAGATATACAGAGAGGAGGAGAGACAGAGAGGAAGATCTTCCATCCGATGATTCACTCCCCAAGTGAGCCGCAACGGCCGGTGCTGTGCCGATCCGAAGCCGGGAACCAGGAACCTCTTCCGGGTCTCCCACGCGGGTGCAGTGTCCCAAGGCTTTGGGCCCTCCTCGACTGCTTTCCCAGGCCACAAGCAGGGAGCTGGATGGGAAGTGGAGCTGCAGGGATTAGAACCAGCGCCCATATGGGATCCCGGGGCTTTCAAGGCGAGGACTTTAACCGCTAGGCCACGCCGCCGGGCCCAATACAGAAGTGTTTTTACATCTATTCTCCACAAACTTTTTGAAGTACACAAATGTAATCTTAATTTTCTTTATTTGAGATGTCTGCTCATTTTGAAAATATTATGTATGCTTTTCTGTTGTTGAGATCTGATGGAAAAGAAATCAATAAGGATATTTATAAGTGTCAAGGAAAACAAAAGCTGCTACATGAGAGAAATTTTTTCTATAAATGGCTTATATATTCAGATCTACTAATTAATTGTATTCTGTTTAGCAGAGTTTTACTCTTCAGTTTTTGATTGTTTCAATAACTCTTTAGCAGATTCAAATTAGGGGTCAGCACAATGGCTCAACTGGCTAATCCTCCACCTCAAGCACTGGCATCCCATTTGGGCACTGGTTAGTTTCTCAGATGCTCTGCTTCTCATCTGACTCCCTGCTTTTGCATTGGGAAAGCAGCAGAGGATGGTCCAAGTACTTGGCACCCTGAATCTACTTTGGAGACCCAGAGGAGGTTCCTGGCTCCTGGCTGTGGATCAGCTCAGCTCCTGCTGTTGCAGTCATTTGGGGAGTGAACAAGCAGCTGGAATATGTTTTTCTCAGTCTCTCCATCTCTTTGTTAAAATGCCTGTTTAATGAAAATAAATAATTCCTTAAAAGAACCAGAAGATTGGGATTAAATGGACTTTTATTATGGTCAAAACATTGAATGAACCTTTTGATTGAAAATAACATCTAATAGAACTCTTTTTTTTTCCTAAGTTTTAAAAATCATTTTAAAATTTTTACTATTATTTTTTATGATAGTGTTTTGTATAGGAAGGAATTCCTAATCTAAACTCTAGTTGACTCCTTTGATATCTGTTTCTATGGATCATGTTGGTGAAGGAAGGGCCTGCAGTGACATCAACAGCTAGGACTAGCAGGTATCCAATTTCATCTTCAGAGGATAAAGTGGCAGGGATTATAAAGCTGATGAGTTTGTATGGGAAGCATACTTACCACAATGACATGTGCTGTATCTTTTCATGAAACAAGGTAAAAGGCATTTGTCACCTTCCTACCAACTGCTGTCAGTCTCAGACACAGTATTTGTGTCATCTAAAAAAACCAATTGCTGTCTCTCTGTTTTGTTTCTGTTTTTTTTTCTGTTTATGTTTTGTAGAGGAAGGGTCAGAATATTGTTCTTACACATCAAAGGTCTTAATCCTCCTATTCCCCGTTTACCTGCAAGTCAGTAGGATTACCAGATTTCAGAAACTATTAAGAAGGATTTGAGTGGGATGGAATTAGAGCGGGCACTATGGAGGGCTAACAAAACCAGTGTTTAGATTATAAGAATATAATGCTTAAGGCTAGATTAAAATAACATCTTCTTTTAGTAAAGTATGCTGGTATTATATTTGCTAATGTACTAGTTTTTTTTTTTTTTTTCGGTAGTCAGACAATTGGGTAGCATGTGGTTGGCAGAATTGATCTTTGGATAGTGAATCTACCGTGACCTGTAAATGTATTAGAAACCAGAATCTGGACATAGAGTTGTGCATGCCAACTTGAGATTGACTGATATAAATCTAGGAAATGAAAGGAAACTACATGGTGGGCCTATTTGTACGGTATGTTTGTATGACACAGCTCTGTATCTCTGAGACTGACAGTAGATTGTGGGGAAGGTGACCAAAACCTGCCACCTTGCCTCCAGAGAGATCCAGTGTGTGTCACTGTGGCCTATGCTCTCTGTAAGATAAGATCATAAAAAACATCCCTGAGCAATGTCTTCCAAAGCAGATTTAGGAGTTAACTTCACTCAAAGAAGGAAATATTACTAGCTTTTTTTTAAGGAAAAAAAAGCAGATGGCAGTAATGATTATAAGATTTATTTTGAAGAATAGATGCGTTTGTCCAGTGGTACTCAGTGTGAAATCTACACTGTTAGCGTAGGAGGGAGCTATGCATCAAACTTGACTTGTGGAAATCAGAGCTCTGAGAATGAAGCCTACTTCCTGTATATAAGGCCTGTTAGGCATTCTAATATATTCAATATGTTAAAAACAGTAACGAACTAAAGCTTCAGAGGCATTGCATATCCACTCAGATGCGTGTGTGTGCATTTGTGAATGTGTGTGTGGTCACTTATACCAAAGGGTGCCACCAGGAGTCCAGAAAATGGTCACTAACAGACAAAATGAAGTTGGATCTTTAGCCAACACTATGCGTAAGGATATGTATAACTAAAACTAAAACAAAACCTCAAGTTACAATACTCTTGGAAGAAGTATAAGGAGGAATTCTTCATAGTCATGAGGCAATGGTTTCTTGGATATGACATCCAAAGCAGACAAAAATATTTTTTAATGGGGAATATCAAAATTACAAAAATATTTGTGCATCAAGGAACCAGCAGAAAAGTCACCCCCCAAAACGAGGAGAGAATATTTGCCAACCATATACTCCTGTTAAGGGGTTATGTATAGATTTTAAAAGTTACATCTGCAACTCTGTAAGAGCAACCAATAAAATGAAACTAAAAATGAGTGAACGATTTGAATAGATATTTCTCCAAAGATCGCAAATCACCAGTAAGCACTAGGTAACTGACATCACAGTCTAAAATGAAAAAAAAAAAAAGCCATATAATTTGACTTATTTGAGTTTCCTAGAATAGTCAAATTCATAGAGAAAAAAATACAGTGGTGGCTGTCGGGGCTTGGGAAGGAACGCAGAATTAATATGTGATTCTTTTGGTTTTACAAAATGAAATAAATTCCATGCATGGATAATAGTGATGGCAGCACAACAATGGAAATGTACTAACAGCTCTAAAGTATCTAGTTAATTGACTGGGACTGGCATTGAGGCATAGTAGCCTAAGCTTCTGTCTGTGGTGCTGGCATTCCACAGGAGTGCTAGTTCAAGTCCTGGTTGCTCCACTTCTGATCCAGCTCCCTGAAAATGTGCCTAGAGAAGCAGTGGAAGACTGACCAAGTCTGTGGGTGCCTATACCCCGATGCAGGGAAAGTAAAAGAAGCTCCTGGCTCATGGTTTTAGATTGGCTTGGCTCTGGCCATTGTGGCACTTTAGGAAGTGAACTTGTGGCTGTTTCCCTCTCCCTATGACTGCCCTTTAAGTAAATAAACCTTTAAAACAGAAGAAAAAAGAAATGTTGTGTATTGGGGTCAACAAGAAGAGAAGGCAAGAGTTTCACAAAGCCTCCATTATCTCATGAGAGAAGTATGCCAGGGCAGTCAGTGAGCTATGGATTAGGCATTCCTATCCAGGGTAGATCTCCACACTCCCACTTAGCCTGTCTTTTTAAGGACCAAAATTAAAATAACTAATTCTGGGAAGATGCGTCTAGAAATCTATTCTCCAGAAACCGGTTAGCTTTCCTACAATGGGAACTTTATTTGTTTGTTTACTAATTTTTTAAAAATAGCTCATTTTTAAAAGATTGATATATTTTTATTGGAAAGGTAGATATGCAGAGAGAGAAGAATCAGGGGGAAATACTGCCTGCAGGTTCACTTCCCAAGTGGTTACAACTAAGCCAATTGAAAGCCAGGAGACAGGAGCCTCTTCTAGGTCCTCATAAAAATGCGGGGTCCCAAGCCTTTGAGCCATCTGCGACTGCTTTCCCAGGCCAGAATCAGGGAGCTGGATGGGAAGTGGGGCCACTGGGACAGACACTGGTGTGTATATGGGATCCTAACACCAGGAGTTGAGCCATCCCACTGGGCCCTTTGTAGTGGAAACTTTAAGACTTCAGAATTTGTCAGCTCTCTTACTAAGGGAAGATTCCAGAGAAGTTGAATTCAGATCCAGCAGCTTATCCAGAGAGAGTAGGAGTCCAAGCTGCCACTGATAAGCTATGCAGGCAATCCAAACTAAATGTATTACTCTGTAGTCCTTTCCTCCACATTTGTGATGTATGTATTTTGACCTCTTTACACACTATATAATTGACTTATGCCTGTTGCTTTCTGTGGGTCTGCTGGAATGTAAAACGCGCTCGGGCTGAGCTTTCAGTTCATTTCCTGATTCTTCACTGATATAGACTTGGTGTGCATCTGGCAGGTATTCAATAAGCAGTTACTGAATGACTGAATGAGTAAAAGGAGGCTAGACTTAATTTTTTTTAAAAGTCTGGCTACCTTTAGTGGTTTTCCCTTTTGCATACTCTTTTAGAATTGAGGCCACAAGTCTCAACTTTACTAAGCATTTTCAAGCACTGTTCTGCAACTCTGGGTAGAGTTTTTTTTTTTTTTTTTTTTTTTTTTTTTTTTTTTTTTCTATCAAGTACCATGGGTCTTTCTACCCATATGTTCATCCTCAGAGGTTTTTTTTTTTTTTTTTAGCATTTATTTATTTATTATACGAAAGGTAGATCGTATTTATGGAGAGGAGAGACAGAGAGAAAGATCTTTTATTCCCTGGTTCACTCCCCAGTATGATCCTGGTTCATTTTAGAATGCATTATCTTCTGTTTGTTTTGTTCAGCACAAGATGTGGCTCAAAATCAGATTCCAATGCTTGCTTCTTGAGTACAACATTGATTTATAGGTATTTCATTTGTATAATGAGAAACACATCTTCATACAAAGTAGATAATACCAAGAGCACATCAACACAGTACTTAATCCTTAGGATTCGTTCCGCTACTTGGGCAAAATAAGTTGGATTTGCCCCGCTTCCTGTTTTAATCTTTTATCACTGAATCCTGGCACAATGTTTTCATCATTCAAAATCAACAAACCTATGTATCAGAAAAGAGAATAAATTAATTTTATTTCTTAATCTAAGTAGATTTTATGTTTAACTTATTAAAACTTTTTCTTTTTACATGTGTCTTTTTTATTAATTGGTCATAACATCTGAACTTAGGGAATGTGAAGGTTAAGTCACTCACCTAGAGATAGAAATAGAATGACAAAGTATGACAGCAGGAATTGTATATGATATGCCCTTCTACTCGATCATGTGTAGTGTGTCACTTCTTGTCCAACTTATCATGAGAACCATTGAATGTATTTGACAGGACATATATTTGACTGCTGGAATGATGGACGTCTCTGAACATGTAGAACTGGCTTGATGGGAGAAGATTATGGATGTGTGGCACTGAGGGCAGGTTCCCAGCAGTGGAAACGGAATTTCTACCTGACGCTGCTGCACCTAACTTCTGGGATATTTGCTGTATTATGCTTGCTGTCAGTTTGCATGCGTTTTAACTCCAGCAATCAGTCAGTCTTCTCTTGATGGTTAATTGCCAGCGGAAACCTAATTTTTCAACATCAGTTGTCACACATGTCTCTAATATTCTTATTCACTGTTAACTAGATTGATGATGTTGTTTCAGACAAGAATAGGAGACGGAAAGGTTATTATACTTTCTTCAAAGAAATACACAGGATTTCAACTATCTTATAATCCTTGAAGCACATACTGAATGTTGAGATGGATTTATTTCCAATGTTACATTCATGTGCTAGTATACAATTGCTTATAACAATAATAAGCAATTCCTGTTTATATACATGAGGTAAATCATAATACTTTGGCTAATAAAACAGAGACACATCAATATGCTTTGAAAGTAGGGACTTTGAGGTAGGTATTGTTTTTCTCTAATTTTGAATATATAATAAAATGAATTACTTATTTTCCTTGTAAAGTGATATATATATGTATATATATTATTTATGTTACTTGAGAAAGACTGGAAGTAAGATGAAAATTGATATAGTATAAGCTATTAATAATTCATGAAAAAATTGGCATGATTCAGATGCATGCATATAGACTTGTAAATATTTGCCAGGCATTCCTGGTGGATACTTACTTTTTAATAAACATATTAACCAATGGTATTTATAAATTATTGATATAATGGCTATTTAATACTCAAGTCAGCAATCCTCTATTATTAGATGTACTAATGTTTAGCTTTTTATAAATTATGATTTCATGTGTAACTGTGATTATTCATGTGAAGAGTTCTACTAGTTTCTTTATTATATAGTAACAAAACAAGTTACTGAGATGAATATATAATTTAAGACTTTTTTCTATGTAATGTTCAATTTCTGAAAATTTAAGTTTCTAGTAGCAGAATATAAAAATTGCTACTTTATCTCTTAAAGACCTTTTCTTTGCCAATTTAATAAATCAATAAAATTGTGAAAGATTATCATTATTTTCATTAAAATAAGTTACTAATGATGAATGTAATAACATGAGGACCAGTGATCATCTGAATGCAAATGTGTTTATATTACTTTAACATACATCGCCTCAATATTTGCATCATATTTAACTGCATTATCAAATGCAGTAAATTGACATAGGCACTGTTTGTGTGTATAGTTCAATGCCAATTTTTTTTAAGATTTATTTTTATTGCAAAGTCAGATATACAGAGAAGAAGGAGAGACAGGAAGATCTTCTGTCCGATGATTCACTCCCCAAGTGACCATAACAGCCGGTGCTGCACCAATCAGAAGCCAAAAACCAGGAGCTTCTTCCGGGTCTCCCATGCGGGTGCAGGGTCCCAAGGCCTTGGGCCATTCTTGACTGCTTTCCCAGGCCACAAGCAGGGAGCTGGATGGGAAACAGGGCCACCGGGATTAGAAGCAGTGCCCATATGGGATCCTGGTGCATTTAGGGCGAGGACTTTAGCCACTAGACCACCGTGCCTCAATGCTGGTTGTATCATTTTGTGTGAAATCCAGTGAAGTCAGAGAGCTATTTCACAACCAAGAAGACAGTACTTACACCATCTCTTTTCAGTAACAGCTATCCCTCTTTCACCTTTGTCCCTTGGATAGTACTAATTTCCTCATGGCTAACGTTTTGCATTTCATGGTAGGAATTGTAATGCAGCAGGTTAAATTGCATCTTGGAATGTTCACACCTCATATCAGAGTGCCTGGAATTGAGTCCTGACTCATCTTCCAGTTCAGTTTCCTGCTAATGCAAACCTTGGGAAGTAGAAAATAATGGCTCAAGCACTGGGCTCTCAGCCCCCGACTAGGGATACTCCTGACTTCAGGCTGGCCCAGCCCTGGTTGCTGTAAGCATTTAGGAATTTGTTGCTCTGCTTTTCAAATAAATAAAAAGCAACGGAGACAGTTTTTCCACTTCAATAATTTACACAAATAGCAACATCGATTTATCTTCTTAGAACTCTGCATATTAAATCTATTATACAGTTGTAACGGTTGCTTTGTGTTGCAAATATTATTTATTTGAAAGGCAAAGGGATAGTGAGAAAGAGAGGAAAAGACATACACTCCATCCAATGGTCATTTCTCAAATATCCACATCAGTACAGATTGAGCCAGACCACAGTCAGGGGCCCGGAACTTCACCCAGCTGTCCAACATCAGTATTGGGGACTAGGGTATGTAGTCCATCATTTGCTGTGTTGCGTTAGCAAAAGGTTAGATGAATAGAAGATCAAGTGTTTGAACCAGGTACTCTGAAATGGCATATGGGTGTTCCAAATTAGGCTTTACTAGAAATGGTTGCATCTTGTGAATATTTTAAAGGACCTCTTTCAGCTTTGTTTGAGATTCTGCTTTTATAATGTTGTAATTTTTTAACACATACTCTTAGTGCTTCCTGCCGTTAGCATTTTCATGGTTATTATTAATATTATTGACAAAATCTATGTTGCTCTTGTGCAGTTAGTGTGTATAATTTTTAACATACTGAATTATTTAATATTTCACATTTAAATATTTACACTTTGGTTTCATTATAATGCAGATTGGAAATACACACTGTTTTGTTGTGGTTTTGTTATAAGCCATCTTTCCAATATAAGTGATTGAATAACATTACTGATTTTCAAAATCCAACTTTGCAGAGTGTTAAATTATATATACATGAGAATATATCAACATGTATTTGTATATACTTACAGTATGCTATTATATCTATGTTTCACCCTTTAATAGTTTATGGGAATTATTTTTTTATGTTGGCCGCAGTGTGACCTCCTTTTAAGTGTTGTAATTTAGGTGTATTTTTAACTTCTTAAGATGCAATTATGTTTCTTTTTCGATGTTTCCTATTCTCACACATTTTAATAATCTTTATTTATTTTTGATAATATGAAAGTCTCACTGGGGTTGTGAATACAATAATGTTAAATTTAGACCTCAGTTTAGAGAGAACCATCACAAATTTGGTGTTTTTGTCATTCGGTAATCTTCAATGCTTCCCCTGAATTCAGAGATCTTGTTCTGCAAAATCTGTGTGGACTAGCTGTCCTATGAGACTTGAACATGTGTCAGGTGAATCCCTAGTTACTCTGTCCATTGCATGTTCTCACGTGACCCTGTCTGTTGCCTCGTATTCCCATTGTAAAACTAAATCACTGCAATGTTCACCAAGTCTAGTGTGAGAGGGAAGATTTCTCAGGCATAGCTGGTGGGATTGGAGTCTGCCCCAAGGAGCAGACCTCAGTGGAACTCAGTAAGCCTGTCCTGTCCTCCTTCCTTGCAAAGCTTCTGCCTCAGTGGTAACCTGGGAAGGACCATCACACACACACACACACACACACACATACACACATGGATGAGTCTCTTGCACGTGTCAAGCCTTTCCCTGATGCTTGTATGATTAGTTCTCCCACCAGGAGCTTCCCGAGAGCTATCTGTAATCCCCTCCTCTGTTTTCATCCCCAGCTCCTTTCACTTTCCCATAGCCAGCAGACACCCATGATCTGCTTCACAAGGACAGAAAGTTCTATTATAGTCTCAACAACACCTAAGTTCCCAACACATCACCTAGCAAGTTACCTGAATCTGCCTCTTCCCACTTTTTCTCTCTCCCTGTTGTACTAGAAAAATTGTACATTTTTTTTTACTATTTATTTTTCAATCTGTTCTCCTGCCTTAAGGAGACCTCACTCTATGAATTTACATCTTGTGTTTCTCCAATACATTTTTATCTACAGGCCTATTACCATTAAATCTATAAATATTCAAGCTTTTCTTATCTTAAAAAATCCAATTATCACATGCCTTTTATGCTGCAATTCTCTGTTTTCTGAGTTTCTGCTTTCTAAATAGCCACTGTAGAAGGCTAGCTATGATATTAATCTTTTCAAGTAACCAGTGTGAAAATTTTCTAAATAAGCTTTACATGTTCATATTTTCCATCTCACACATTTTGCTTTTTTTTTTCTTCCTGTGTTTTTTCATTTTTCAATTATGAGAGGGAAAGAGTTTGATCCTTTCTGCTGGCTTGCTCCTCAAATAGCCTCAACAGCTGGGCTGATGGAAGCCCGGAGCCGACAACTCAGTCCTAGTCTCCTACATGCAGGGCGGGGAGAGACCCACTTGCATCATCATCTCCATTCCTCTGAGGGTGAGCAGCTGCAATGAGCCGCAACCTCAACTCCAACCCCGGCGCTCCAATATGCCGCACCAGCCTCTTCACCTCTAGGTTACACATCTGCCCTGCTCCCTCCAATTAGGTTCTATATTTCTGTATTTTTAGTCACAATCTTTAGGAATATAAATCTTGCTCTTTCTTCTTACTTGATTAAATGTTTCATTTGCTATTGTTACTGGGGCCCAGCGGCGTGGCCTAGCGGCTAAAGTCCTCACCTTGAATGCCCCGGGATCCCATATGGGCGCTGGTTCTAATCCTGGCAGCTCCACTTCCCATCCAGCTCCCTGCTTGTGGCCTGGGAAAGCAGTCGAGGATGGCCCAAAGATTTGGGACCCTGCACCTGCGTGGGAGACCCGGAAGAGGTTCCTGGTTCCCGGATTTGGATCGGCGCAGAACCGGCCGTTCCGGCTCACTTGGGGAGTGAATTATCAGATGGAATATCTTCCTGTCTGTCTCTCCTCCTCTCTGTATATCCGGCTTTCCAATAAAAATGAATAAATCTTTAAAGAAATTTTTTTCTTCAAAGCCTGTAATTAGAGTTTAAGTTTCTCTTTGAAAGAAAACTTACTAAAGAGTACTTTTGGCTTACAGTTAATTTGATTACTTTGGTTTATTTCTTTATTGATTTCCTAAGTAGGAGTCAATACTATGATTTCCATAAGAACTATTATCTCACTTCCTAAAAATTTCACAGGCATTCAAATATAGCGTAGAGGTTGGCATTGTGGTGCAGTTGGTTAAGCTAGCATCCCATTGCTCTGCCTTCTGTCCAGCTCCTGGCTAATAACTTGGCAAAGCAGAAAATTGTAGAGCCCAGACACTGTGAGAGTCCAACTGGAGTTTCTTTTTCCACCTGATTGAGCCCTGGCTGAGTGAACCAACAGTGCAGTCTCTCTCTCTCTCTCTCGCTCTCGCTCTCGCTCTTTTAAAGATTTGTTTATTTTTTATTGCAAAGTCAGAGAGGAGGAGAGACAGAGAGGAAGATGTGTCTATTGATTCACAACGTATCCCCAAGTGAACACAACAGCTGGAGCTGAGCCGATCAGAAGCCAGGATCCCGGAGCTTCTTCTGGGTCTCCTACATGGGTGCAATGTCCCAAGGCTTTGCTTCTTCCTCGACTGCTTTTCCCAGGCCACAAGCAAGGAACTGGATGGGAAGCAGGGTTGCTGGGATTAGAACAGATGCCCATATGGGATCCTGGTTTATCGAAGGTGAAGAGTTTAGCTGCTAGGCTACCGTGCCGGGTCCTCGCTCTTGCTGTTGTTCTTCCGCTTCATGTCAATCTACCTTCTAATATATAAATAAATATATTTTAAAAGATTTATTTATTTTATTTGAATTTCGCAATAATGAGAGATTATGCATTCACTGGTACACTCCGGGAATGGCCACGATGGCCAGGGCTGAGCCAATCTCTACTTGGAAGCCTGGAGTTCTCTCTCACAGAGGTGCTTGGTTCGAACCTGAGCCACCACCACTGCTTTCCCAGGTCGTAAGCAGGGAGCTGGAACAGAAGTGCAGCAGCCAGGGCATGAGCCAGTGCCCACATGGGATGCCAGCTTTTGCAGGCAGAGGATCTGCCAGCTACATTCCCATGCTAGCTGCCATGAATACATACACATATATATACAATTTTTGAATATTTATTTATTATTTTATTATTTTGATTAGAAAAGCAGATGTACAGAGAGAAGGAAGGACAAAGATCTTCCATCTGCTGTTTCACTTTGCAAGTGGCTGCAATGGCCGGAGAAAATCCAGTGCCAGGAACCAGGAGCTTCTTCTGGGTCTCCCAAGTGGTTGCAGGGTCTCAAAACTTTGGGCCATCCTCCACTGATTTCATAGGCCACAAGCAGGGAGCTGGAAGTGAAGTGGAGCAGCAGTTTATGAACCAGCACCCATACAGGATCCTGGCATATGCAAGGCGAGGATTTAGCCACTAGGCTATCGCATCAGGCCCTATAAACATCTTTAAAAGTGAAAATTATACCTATTCCGCTGTATGCTGCAGCATTTCATATAAAATTGTTCTGAATAATAATAATATTCTATCTGTGCTTTATCATATTTACCTATCCCCTTTGTAATTGTTCAAGTCTAACAAGCTAAGTCAAAGTTTGTGACCAAAAAAAAAAAAAAAATGGATGTGGATATTTTCTTGCATTTAGCTGCTGTGTGTCTAATTTCATGAATACTGTGACTAAAAAAAAACTTTTGAGTTGATGCAAAGCTCATTGTGGTTTTCACCTGAATTACTAGCTTGCCAGTTAACACAGGCGTGGTGATTCAAATCTGCCAATTTCTTTGAGAATATTTTTGATTTGTTGTAGCAGTTACCATATAAACGATATTTGTTGTGACCCTTTGAGACCCTTTCCTTAGGAATTTACTAATTCATGCAGTATTGAATCACCAACATGCTTAGACTGTTGGAGCTTGCAAAACATATACAATAATGAATGTGGATAAAAAAAAACACAAATCTCCCTTTCCTGTCTCCCAATACCTATTTGCAGTTCTCAAAGACGATACAACTACTTTATAACTATATGCAGTACGTGTGATAGCCCAGGTATTTATAATTACTTGCTTTCTGTACTTATCTTCCTACAGTATTTTTGCTCTGTCAAGTTTACTCCGCTGTGTAATGATATAAAATATCTTTTGGTTCATACAAAACTATTGTTCTTTTCATCAAGCATAAATCTGACATGTTTTTTGCTGTGCCACACGCTTTTTTTGGTTCATGTGTTCAGCTTCCTTTAATATTTTTCTTCTGTACTGTGTATTAACAGTTTCATGATTATGTCTCTGGAGATAATTAAAATTACTGTAAAACTAACCCACCCATAGGAACAATCAAAATGTATTTTGAAATTAGATCTCTCTTGTGTTGAGCCAAAATTGAGTAAACTGATGACTCTTTTACCATATACATTCTGTGTATAGACTTACTGATTCATATGCAGAGAGGTTTATCACAGGAACGTTTGTTTCTTCTGTCTCTGTGCTGTGCCAATGGGACCCCAGCATTGATCAGGTCAAGCCACGTGAGAACCCTAACCTAACAACACCGGAGAACCAGCACACGCATCCCCTCAGCCAGCCATGCTCACCATTGGTGCTATTGTTTTGGCATTGTATTGTACAGATTATAACCACCACCAATTTTATTTTGATTCACTTTTACATAAAAGCAAGCAAGCATTTCTATATTTCTAAATACTGTAAAAACACATTTTGATAGGAACAAATCAGTGTTTTAATTAGGTGCTGTGGGACTTGAATCCTCTGCATGTAATTTTGCAATTTTGAGTTTGTTCACATTGTGAACTGGCTCTCTGTGTATTAAAGCTCATTTCTCCTCCATGTTTCTAATGCCAGGTGCAGCTATGGAGTGTTTTTGCTTCAAGATTTGACCACTGGCCCTGCAGGTCCAGCTGTGAGTGGGTCAGCAGAGTGGTTTACAGCTCCAACTATTGTTGGAAGTCATTCCATCTTTGGGACAAGGAACTATAACTTAATTATACACAAAAGTGACTATGAAATACATAAATATCTCTTCACAAGTCAAAAGAGGTATATGCTCTATAAATGTTCCTGTTTTCTGAAAGATTCTTAACCATTTTATGCCATCTTTGACAACCTGAATCCTATGATCTTCCCAGAATAGCAAATCCACAAAATGACAAAATGTGTCATCTATATAGGATCATGATGACAAAAATGATATTATTTTAAACTCGCCACATTTTAAGTATATAGATTTTTAAAATGTCTCTTCATTGTTATATTTAATAATACAATCTAATTCTTATTTCAAGGTAATGATAAGCAATTTCTGTTGTGAGAGGATTATTTTTAATTTGTGGTGCAATAAAACATATGTCTACTAGGGAAAAATAATCATAGGTATTTCTAGATCAAGAATAAAATATTTGCTATTTTCTTTTTTATGATTTTTATTGGGAAGTCAGATATACAGAGAAGAGGAGAGACAGAGAGGAAGATCTTCCATCTGTTGATTCACTCCCCAGGCAGCTGCAATAACTGGAGCTATGCCAATCCGAAGCCAGGAGCCTGGAGATTCTTTGAGTCTCCCATATGGGTGCAGGGTCCCAAGGCTTTGGGCTGTCCTCGGTTGCTTTCCCAGGTCACAAACAGGGAGCTGGATGGGAAACAGGGCCGCTGGGATTAGAACCGGCGCCCATATGAGATCCCAGCATGTGCAAGGTGAGGACTTTTAGCCATAGGCTACCGCTCCGGGCCCAAGTTTTATCTTATACATGAAATAATTCCTAAGTCATTGATCTTGGTGATGTTCCTTTTTTCTTTCAGATTCATGTATATACCCTAATTTTTATTGATTAATTTATATATTAAGACTTCATGATATATAATTGCCAATGACCTCTCCATCGTCACTGAGAGAGGAGGAAAGTAGTGAAAAGCAATGGTTAAAAAATATTTTGTAGTAAGTTTAACCAATAACTTTTGTAAATTTTATAGAAATAAAGGATGGTATAGTCACACTGCTAGAGTGTTCCCTACAAGGACTCTGTTAGAATGTGAATCCCTGATATATGGTTCATTTAGCTTCTTAGTAAATTCATCTCCATTTACCTTCATAATAAATCAACTTACATGTTATATGTATATTTGATTTCTAGAAACATTTTTTTTCTAGTGAGTTTTAAGTTTCAATCCTGTATTTTCTACTTTCCCAGTGTCTTAATGGCTCTAATGTCTCAAGTTTTTCCATTTCTTTGATGATGATGTTCCTTTCTGTTTGATCATGTTCATTAAAGAACATTCATGACTGTTGTACGTTTGACATTGATGTGAACAAAAAAATATCAGTTACTTAATTTTCACATTCTTTATCAGGAAATGGTATTAAGGGGGCAGAGTTTTGCAACTTCACTAATGAGGAAATTAGCCGTGTGCACCTGCTCCAGGTACAGGCTGTCCAGACCAGAGCGCATCTTTTTTCCAGGATTGTGTTTTCTGAGTTAGCTGAAGCTACGTAGGACCAAATATAGACAACGGGCAGTGTAAATGGCCCCCTATGGTTAATCAGCACATCCATAATGGGTGCCTCTCCATGCTATGCCCTTCCCACCAGGAAAATTATATATCTTCCTATTGTAGAAGCAAGATCTGTCCACAGGACAACTGCAGGCTCGTAATTCTCGACCAGGGCCAATTGTGTCACAAGAGTCAGTTTCTGGAGACATTCTGATCTGTCATGCGGGCAAAAGAGGTCACTTGTTCTTAGTGAATAAGGTCAAGGAAGGAGCTGAAGGTTCTATTGTAATCAACACAACTCCTTGTAACAAAGAATTATCTGGCCCCAAATGCCAGTAGTTTCAAAGTTGAAAAACCTCTGCTCTAGGCAATAAAATGAGAGAGAAAAACATGATTTTTCTTCCAGAGAGATAATTTGAAAATTATTTCATTAGTCATTAAGTTTTCTGATATGTGCCAGAGAGAAGTTACTCCTGCAGACTGATTGATAGAGTTGAACACCATAACACTTCCAGCCCTGTGAAAGGTCTGAGATTTGTTGACCATCTGAGCTAATAGTTTAGCTTCCTATTGTTCTATGGAAGGAGCATGAGACTCCTGAGTATGATGAAGAAAAGTGTTATAACAAAGGTGAGATTCAGGAGTGGCAGGATTCCCCTTGCCCCCAGTTCCCCGGGAGTGATACTGCGTCCTCAGGTTAAGGAGGACTTGTGTGGGAATCCTGAGTTAGAGAACAACATTTTGGGATGATTTGAAACACAGCTGCATGATTTTTTTCGCCCAGGGAGAGCTATTGTACTTCTACTGAGCAGTAAACCAGCCTGCCCTTTTCTTCAGAGGGAGACTTTATCTTCATTCTACAGGGGTTCATGATGCTGACATTTCTGAGAAGATAGTCCAGGGTGAGGACTGCAGTGCTTCTGCTCACAAGATGCCCCTGATGGTGACAGAGTCATGGAGAGTTGTCTCTCAAAGGCAGCAGAACTCCAGCAGAGCTCCAAAGAACCTATGGCAGAGATGAGAACGGCTACTCTTTATCTTTACTGGAAATCGTATGACTGCTTGATCTTGATCCATTTACCAAATTGTCAACAACTAATTCCCACAAATGAATAAACTCTTCTGGTGTCCAAACTCATAGCAGCTGCACTCTGTGTTTAAAGGGAACAAAGATGATCTAGCATGTGAATAGACTGTGGGCATTTGTCCTAACAGTTAGTACACTGTTTAAGAAGCTCTTATCTCACATTGGAGTACTCAAGTTCCCTATCCAACTCTGTTTCCTATTCCGGTTTCTTGCAAATGTAAACCCTGGGAAGTGGCAGTGATTGTTCCAGGCACTGGATTCTTACATGCGACATTCTTTGTTTTTCTAAGATTTTATTTTTATTGGAAAGTCAGATATACAGAATAGAAGAAAGAGCAAAAGATCTTCTGTCTGTTGATTCCCCAGTTGGCCACAACAATCAAAGCTTTCCAATCCAAAGCCAGGAGTCAGGAGCCTCTTCCAGGTCTCCCATGCGGGTGTAGGGTCCCAAGGCTTTGGGCCATCCTCGACTGCTTTCCCAGGCCACAATCAGGAAGTTGAACGGGAAGCAGGGCTGCCGGGATTATAACTGGCATCCATATAGGATCCCAGTGTGTGCAAGGAGAGGACTTTAGCCACTACCCTATTGCTCCAGGCCCATGTGGAACAGTCTAACCAAGTTCCTGGCTCCTAATTTAGGCCTTGGATATTTTAAATATCCCTGGATATTTTAAAATTTGAAGAATGAAACAACAGGTCAAATAGCTATCTTTATCTTTCTGTCTTTGTTTCATCTCCTTCAAAAAAAGAAAAACAAAATGGGTTCTCTAATGTCTATTAAGTTATATTTGTATGAGAGTATAAAACCTCATCTGCCTTGACAACCAACTTATAATAAATTACTTATGAATTACCTGAAATAATGACTTAACTAATTATCGTTAATGCCACTGATACATTGTGAGTATTTTACAAGGGATTTGTTGCTCATCATAACTTCATGTTTTCTGTTACATGATAAATCACTTTAAAAGGTTAGTGTGCTTTGCGCATAGTTCATAAACATTTGCAAATAATCTATCTCATATAATAGCCCATAAATAATTTGTGATTTATATATTACCGTCTACTCAAGATCTTCTGAATATTATAAACATTTGAATTCCTGGAAATCCATCAACCGTGATCTATGACAGTTTGCTCTGAGTAGGTGGAGGAGCTGCCAGGCGTTGTGGGATTTTGTTTATGTGTTATCATTTTAACAATTCTGCATATAGTTATGCTTCTCGCTATTTAGATGATGTCATCATTAATAGAGAGAGCTAATATGGAACAATAGTAAACAATTTATATGAATCAGTGGTTACCGATTTTCAAAACAATACTTTTGGAAATCTATATATATTATCCAGAACTGTCTCTATTTCAAAAATCACTTTAGATTCCATCTTTTACAGTTATCTTCTTCATAAATGTAAACTCTTTTTGGTATTTGGCAGTAAGGCTACACAGTTTATTTTAAAACATAAAAACCTGCAGTTTCCCTTTCATATTCTATTCCCTTCACTCTCAAACTACCTACATTCTTAATACATCCTGTGCTCTCAATTGCACTAACACCTGTGCGCCCACAGGAAACAGCTCTCTCCAAGGATAGCAAGATTTCTATGTGCACATCTATGTAGTCATGGTAATTTTGAATAGGACTAAAAATAAAATATGCAAATTTTACCATCAGAAATACGTATTGCTATCGTTTGGATAGACGTGCCCCATTTACCTAGTCTTTTCAGATGGCATTCGCTTTTACTTTTACTTGCAAGCTATGAAGAGTAAATTCTTGACAGTACATTAACAGTACACTGTTAATTCATAAACTGAGAATGTTTCAGAGGAAACTGCCAAGGAATGAATGTTAGGTTTTTGAAGGGAGGGCATTTCTAAGCATAATTCATATTAAGGAATGCATTTTTCATTGGAAACAGTTATACACAAGTATTTTTAAGTGTCTCATAAACTAATTTCAGTAGTAATGACATACTATTTAGTATATCTTCCTTCTTTGCTTTAGGAGATGAGATAATCTGAAATAAACATTTAAAAATAAATATTCATAGACCTTTATATATAACCATGCGAATATCTATGGTGTTAGGCTATAAATGTTGTTTACACTGAGGTTTAATCTGATAAACATCCGGTATTATAAGTGTAGTTTCAATGTACTGTCACACTTCAAAGACAGATGATTCTATTTAATGGAGACGTTTTTCAATAGAAATAGCAGGGGGAGGAACAAAACCAAATCTAATCAAGTCATTTTGTTTTTTAATGCAGACACTCATAGGTTAGGTCAAGATTAAAGCAGAAAGAACATTCCATTTTCTGTAGAAAATCCTCATTAAAATAAATCAGTATTAAGAATTATGTGAACTTAAATATCCTTCCCATCCCCCTTTCCTCTGCCTGCTGCCACCCTCTGCCCTGGCATCTCACTCTCCCTGCTTTTCCCTAGGACTTTTTACCTTCTCCAACTGTCTTGGCTTCCTTTTCTTCCTTCCCTCCATTCTTTTCTTTTCTTTTTTAAAGATTTATTCATTTTTATTGAAAAGACACCTTTACAGAGAGAAGAAGAGACAGAGAAAAAGAGCTTCCCTCCACTGGTTCACTCCCCAAGTGGTCACAATGGCCAGAGCTGACCTGATTGAAAGCAGGAGCCAGGAGCCTCTTTGGGGGCTCCCATGTGGATGCAGGGTACTTAAGGATTTGGGCCAATCATCCGTTGCTTTCCCAGGCCACAAACGGAGCTGGATGGAGGTAGAGTTTTGCGGATAGGAATGGGTGTTCCCCATAGGGCACTTGTAGAAGGAGGATTAGCCAATTCGACCCATTCTGTGGAGCCCTTGGTTTTATTTTCATTACTGCTTATCAATCCCTTTCCTATGCTAACCTTTAGTAATCACTGGCTCCTTAGTTTTATTTACTCTTCTTTTTTATAGATACATATCAGTTTTGTTTTTTAAAAATCGTTTTCACTTTTTTTGTTAAATTGAAAGACAGAGAAACAGAGAGACAGAGACAGGGAAAGAAAGAGAGAAAGCAGGATCTTTCATCCACCGATTTACTCCCCAGATGCCCACAACAGCCAAGGCAGGTCTTCCAGGTGAGTGGCAGAAACCAAGGACTCTGACCCTCATCTGCTGTCCCTCAGGGTACAATTAGTAGAAAGCTGGAGTCAGAAGTGAAGCTGGGCTTGAACC
This sequence comes from Ochotona princeps, assembly GCF_030435755.1. Taxonomy (NCBI): domain Eukaryota; kingdom Metazoa; phylum Chordata; class Mammalia; order Lagomorpha; family Ochotonidae; genus Ochotona; species Ochotona princeps. The sequence goes on along the minus strand of NC_080839.1, from coordinate 23,252,870 downwards.
AGGCATTCTATGGGACATGGGATTCATAACTGGCATCTTAATTGCCTGTGCTGCAAGGTGACTCCTGGAACATATTAATTTTGTGGTTAAGTAATATTTTAGACACTAACAAATAGTCCCAAAGTACAGTAACCAAAACAGAGACAAAGGAAGAAACCAGGAGAGCCTCTTCACATATTTAGCTTTGTTTGTGCTGAAGCATAATTTCCAGTTTTTGTGATCTATGTTCCTTTGTAATACTACAATATCCAGCACTTAGGGATGGCAAACACATGATTAAAACAAGGAGTATCAAAAGCATTAGCTTAGCTGATTTTCTTAGCAATAGAACTGGTTAAGCCAGTCCCTGAAATTCTGGGGGAAATTCTTCCATGCTTTGAATTAGTGCTCCCTGAGAAAGGTTTTAGCAGCTTCCTGAGGTGACAATCACGAAGATTCTCTTCTACCTGCTTAAACCAGAGCTTTCTGTAACCAGGCAGTGATTTCTCATAAGATGTACAACTTCAGCATCATTGCAGTGGGTTACTTTTTAAACTTTAAGCATTTATGTATTTTTATTTGAACGGCAGATTTACAGAAAGGAAAGATAGAGAACTTCTATCTACTGGCTCACTCTGCAGATGACAGCAACAGACTGAGCTGAGCCATTCTGAACCAGGAACCTTCTCTGTTTCTCCTTTGTGGCTGCAAGGAGTCCAAGGACTTGAGCCATCCTCTGTTGCCCTTCCAGGTCATAAGCAGGAAACTGGATTAGAAGTGGAGCAATGGGGACATGAATCAGTCCCCGTATGGAATGCTCACACTGCAGGCAGAGGGTTAATCAGCTAGGGCATCACACCGGCTCCAGTGGGTTACTGTTTGAGTTTCTGGTTGAGGAAACAGGAACATAAAAATACATTGTAATTCTTCAAATATGGCTACTTTCATTTGCATCAATGTTAAACTACATAGGGAATTTGGTATCAGTGTGAAATGGGCATACTTGAAGCACCAACACATGCATTTTTTCTTACTTATAAGGCCAATATCAAGCTTGCAGATTCACATAGACTTTCCTGCTAGTCCATGCATCTTGACAACTGGAAGAGTTCCACAACAACCTTGTTTTGGGACTCCAGCAGCTCAGCAGAGATCAGGTTAAGGTTCTTCCCACCCTGTGAATATTTTGTTAACAGCCCTGCCCTCAGTCCCTTACCAGTAACAGGACACTGAGAGGCCCAGAAGCCCTGTGTTATTTCCAAGCCATCTCTCCTTACTGCTTCTTTGTTCCTGCTACAGCATGACCAAGGGCCGATCATTGTGTCTCCATAGAAAGCATATGATTATCACTTTGCTCAAAAAAAGGTAAATACAATGGAAGGTACTAGCTGTGCTTCAGCAAATCAGCATTCGCTGGTTTTTGCTGATTCTTGCTATTTTGAAAAGGCAAATCCATTCCAATGGTCGGTATCCACCATCTAAATGTGATTTGACCCTGTAATTCTGATGTAAAAGAGAGTAATATTTATAAAAAGAAGACTCCAGTATTATGAGCCAGCTATTGTTCTTATTCTTTCAGATGCGAACTATGTGAGTTGGTAAGGCAGACGTTACTCAACTGTCTTGCTAGAGTCATACAAATCTGTTCAGGTTGACTCCCCAGGTGGCTTCAATGCCAGGGCTGGGCCAGGCTAAAGCTGGGAAATAGAAACTCCTTCTGGGCTTGCCTGGACTGGAATCAGATGAGTAAGACATTCACACATTTCGGCACTTTCCATAATTCTTCAAAAGAATTTGACAGCTATAACTTTTTGTTTATGTAATTATTTATTTGCAAAACAGAGTTGCAGAGTGAGAAAGTAAAATGAGGCAGAAGAGGGCATCGCTAAGAGAGATTCTTCCATTTGCTAACTCATTCCTTAAATATCTGCAAGAGCAGGGGCTGGGCCAGGCCAGGGCCCATAGACTCCATCTAAGTCTCCTGCGTGGGTGTAGGGGTCCAAGTATTGAGGACATCAACTACTGCTCTCGCAGGAGCATTACGCCAAGAGTTGGTTATGACGAGCAGCTCATTCCAAATGCCAGTGTTGCGGGCAATGGCTTAGCCTGCTGTTCCACAACAACAGCCCCAGCAGCACCTCTAATTTGATTTTTAACAGATTGTCTTACACACATCTATGTTAAATCACCATTCTCTGTAGAAGAATATTCCTACCAAACAGACACATGATTCTTATTTATAATAAGAATTCATAATAAATTCTTCTTCATTAATTCTAGTTAAGGTCATGAGTAGTAGTTAATTCCATGCACCATACCCAAATAAATATTCCACTTAGACTTCATACTTAGAGGGTCTAGTGCCCTAGAGCAGCAGGAAATTGGAAATCAGCTCCATTCTGTTATTCCCAACTCCATGATTTTCTTAAGTTCCACCTGAATTAGATTTGGATCCATCCTCAGAGGGCAAAGTTAATTTTTGTAAGCTTCAAGAAAAATATAGTCATAGCTTGGCTGAAAGGTAGGAAGCACAGTTGTGCCTCTGTGTTCTCGATTTATTCCCTTACCCTAGGCGATGCTCAAATTGCTTTAACCCCTGCAGGCATGTCTCTGGCAACTGAACTGAGCTCCTTTTGCTCTAATGAGTTTTGGAGCATAGAGTTCATATTTTAGAGTCATCTCACTTAGAAGCCTTGCAAATAACAAGACTGTTCCAAACACTGAGGGTTTTGATTTTTTTTTAATACCACAAAGACATTTCAAGAGGCTCATGGAAAATAAAAATGGTGGGGTGGGGGGTTGGTGCAAAGCTGTCTCTTGGTGGGTCCTCACTCTACCACATTTCCTGGTTTCCATTCCTGGCACTTCATCCAATTCCAGCTTCTTGTTAATCCACACCATGGCAGGTAGCAGGCGATGACACAGGGATGTGCAGCTATGCTACTCACGTGGGAGATCTGGACTGAGTTCCTGGCTCTGAGCTTCAGGCTGGCCTAGCCTGGGCTATTGTCGTAATTAGGGTATGACCCTACTGGACAAGCTCACTCTGTTTCCTTGGCTTTGTCTCTCTGCCTTCCTATTAAATAAAGATAGTAAACAATTTTCAAATGCTGGTATGAAAAATTGAATTAAATCATGTTACTTTGGTGTAAAAGTATTTGAAATTGCACATAAAGGGTTTTCACAAGATTCATGGTAAACATTTATTATGAAAAATTATGGGGGCTAGCATTGTGACAAAGCTGCCTGTATTACACTGACATCTCATATGTGTGCTGGTTCAAGTCCTGGCTGCTCTGGTTTGGATCTGCCTCTCTGCTAACACATCCTGGAGGGCAGCAGAAGATGGCTCAAGTGATTGGGCTATTGCCACCCACATGGGAAGCCCAGAAGGAAATCCAACTTCCCAGCTTTGGCCTGGCCCATCCCTTGTCATTGAAGCCAATTGGAGAATCGCCCTGCAGATGGACCACTCCCACTCTGTCTCTATCTCTTTGCAACTCTGCCTTTCAAATAATAAACACTTTTTTTGTTTTAATTAGAAACATTTTGCATGAATTTAAAATTTTCGTACTAAAATAAAATGATTTTAATTCCAATTTTAAAACATCTTCATGTACAGTTTTCAGAAAAGTAAATTATGACTAAAAGGGAAATTTCCACTTAACTCTCTAATTAACAAGGAATCTCAAGATATACATGGCCAGTTAAAAGGCATTATAAAAACCGATCATTTGTAGCAATCAAAAGATTGCTGAATTAGGTGCAAAACTCTTGAATGCCCAACATGTCATATGTTATTAGGTTCACCCTTTCTAAATGGCAGAAATTATTTGTACCTGGATCAGATAAAATCTGGAAGTTAATAGGTAGCTTGATTAAGCCTGGGACCTTTAATCAACAATAAATAAGATGAAGTAAGTGAATTTGTGCCTGTGAGTCTTTGGTGGCCTTTTTTTTTAATGCAATATCAAGAGAATATATTGACCAACTTTTTTGGCCTTATTTCAAACTTTTGAAAAAATCTGAGATAATTTGGGGCATCATCTCTATTACGAAATTTCCTGTGAGAATTACAAATCTTTGGAAATAAAGTGGAAAATATTCAATAGCCAAGTTCAAGACACATAATTTCTTCCATTCCCGTTCTCTAAAATTTTCATCAGTTTCCACATATATATCTTTCAATGCAACGAAGTGTGTCCCTTCCCCAATCACATTGTTTTTTTGTGTGCCCATTTTTGTGTCTTTGTTTTCCCATTCTCAACCCAGGCTCTGAAGTGCTGCTATTTAATATTTTCCATTCATAGAGCAGAATCGAATGATTGGAATCATTGATGATATTTGATTAAATTGGAGCAGACACAGCATGAATATTTAAGGCGCAGGTTAATGTGTGTATGTGTGCATGTGTCAGGTTTGGTTTATATATTCACTGGTAAATTAACTACAAAATCTGATAGTAATTCTCATCATTTCACTGTAGACTAACTCCCAGGATTTTATGTAATATTAGAAGCTGATGTTAAATGGATCAGGGATTTCCCAAGATTTAGTTGATATCCAGGTTTTGGCTATTTGATCTATTTTGGCAGAGATAGTCTACTGGCAACTGGTAAGTAATCATTCAATGGTAACATTCATATAAATGTATATATCACAAGTGTGACATATGGTTATATGCGATTTTCAGTCCTTAACACAGTAATTTTGCTGTAACACTTTTTTTTTTCTTCAGAGTTCTGATGCCACACTGATGAATCTGGGATAAACATGATTTGAAAACATGATTCGATATTGGATTTCCCTAGACACTCATGAATGCTGAGCAGAAGGTAGTTTTAAGTTGCACTCCAAGTAGAAAGGCAAGCATGTTGTAAATTTTTTTCAGAGAGCTGTGCCCATATATAGAATTGCTGTTTTACTTCTGTGACTCTTGTTCTCCTTGCATTCAAACTTTTGATCTTAGATCTGCCAAGACGACCAAAAATGTCCCAGATAGTGATAAACCCTCATTATGGGTTCCTTAGTGATTACTGATCAGCAGAGCATCCTGTGCACTCACACTGAGCCAATTGCATTAACAAGGAATTAAATTGTGTGGTTTTTTTTTAATGCTTCTGGAAGTTGGGAGTTACTGAATCAAAGCTAACCTCTCCCACACTAATATAAAAATATTGAAATTTAGATGGGAACTGGGTGATGTTTTGAGTAAAAAAATTATGAAACCAGAAAGAGAATAGCCCCCAAGAACTGTTTTTACTCATAAATATGCATCAGAGTCACCTGTAATGTTATATAAATTGCTGGCTCCTGAACCCTCGAATTCCTGATTTAGTAAGTTGGGGCAAGGTTCAAGACCTTGATTTTTCAAACACATTTCCCGGTAATATTCCTGCTGCTGAGATGAGAGCCATACTCAAGCACCACTGTCCTAAAGTATATTCCAAACAGCACTAATAGTGGTGACAATGCATGGATTCCATCACAAAATTCAAGTACCTGGTTTTCTGGTATCTTTGTAGATGCAGTGTAATGAAGCTGACTTGAAGGTCCATGCCCAGATGGATAGATTATATATGTGTTAAACTATTGTGCTCTAAAAATGACAGGATTCTAATTTTCCAAAACTTCTAACAATTAAAAACTTAATTCCTATTTCAGTAATTTTTCTTTTAATGATGGCATGAGCTAATCCCATAATTTATCATAATTTATCGTAATTTATCATTATCATTAGAAGCCCAAGTGACTTAACAAGTCAGTTGGATACGTAACTCAAAGATTCCCCTGACACCCACAACTCCCTCATCACTAGCTTCCTAATGCACTAGGGAGGGGAGACCGAGAAAGTCATGTTTCATTTCTCTATCAGCAAAGTGCTTCCTAGTATTTGCCTTTAAAGAGTTCAAGTGGGACTGGAATGCTTCTTTTTATGACTTCCCAGTGTCTTAAATGGCCTTTCTCAATTGCCTGCAGTTGCTATGGGGGCGAGTGCATATCCATGTTTGCAAGGTTCCTGATGCAAATGATCTTTTTGCAAAGCATCGTATGTCTTGAGATTCCATTCAAGGGTAAAGGTTTCTGAAGGGAAATTTAATTCCCTGCTCCTCTGCTGGCCTGTGTGACCTCTGAAAGACTCGGGGTATGCTTGGGCTTATCCAGCATTTGGGGGGCGGGGAAGAGAGGCAATATTTTAGATCTGTGGTTGTTCGAAGTCACAGATGCAGAGCTTTTGGATATATAGGAAAAAACAGCTGTCTTTTCCTGATTGGGGTGGTACTCCAGGGAGAGATTCCATAGAAATTTATGCCTCAGAAATAGAAAAGAACAGTAATTTCCATGTGTAAGTATATCTAGTATTCAGCAGATGTATATCCACAGATGTTCATCACTCAACTAGGGCGGTAGGGTTGAGGTTTTATGGAGCACCAAAAGCAGCACTTAACACAGGATGTGGCTCATTGGATGTTCTTTCTAGTTTTGTCCTTGTGTCTGTGTGTATGTGGTCACTTTCTGCAAAGTCTATTACTTTTTGCTTATGATATTTTGAGAGTCATTTGCTCAAAGCAGAAACAATTGCACTTAGAGAATTTAATGATTTTTTCCCCATGGACACATTTCCTCTAAGATAATCTCTTCTGTGCTTTTAAGCTCTTGGGGGCAAGAATGGATCTTTGGATTTCACACCATCATGTCTTACAATTGTGCTTTGCAAGGTAAACAAGATTTTTGGGGGGAAGAGATCATAATTGTTTTATAGCTCATCCTGGCATGATTCATTTAGAATTAAAAAATAATATTTTGATTGTAACTAGCCCTTATTGAACGTTTACTACACTGAAAAATCTGGCGTATTCAGTATCTTTTTTATTCCTCATAGAGATCTTAAGAGGTAACTCATGTAGTTATCCACACTGGGCAAATAAGGATACTGAAATTTGTATTAAGGAAGCCATTAAACGTCTGAGTTGGTCTGACTGGTGAGCCAGAGTTTTTAACCAAGTATTTACAAAACAGAGTGAATTTTTAATAGATTTTATACATGAAATGAAACCCCAAATTGCATATGCAATTATATGTACACATGCTCAAAGTATGTACATAACGTACAACCAAAAGAAATTGCTAGGTAAAAATTAAATTTCAAAGGCAAACATACTTCTGTATTTATGTTTTGGCCTATATAAGGTTAATTCTGAATACATGCAGAAAAAAAGAAAACACACAGGAAAACACAAAAACCTCTTTGGAGTCCAAGTTTGCTGCTAGCTTCTGTTGAGCTTATGAAATAAATAATGCTAGATATGAGGTCTTTGGAATAGTGATGGGTTTGCGGAGGTATAGAATCTCCCTGTGATGATCTACAAATAAAAAAGAGCATTGCAAAGGTTCATTTTTGACATGGGAAGATATTAATGATATTATAAAATAGGCCATATTCAGTATATCAATTGTTATGAAAAAAGAATTTGGTGTTTTCTACACATGCAAATCTTAAAAGTAGCTTCTTGGAAGTCACAGTTTGTACATATTTTTGGTTTATATTTTCCCCTTTTTATTCAAATGTTGTGGATATCAATAATAAGCATACAATTAGGCACAACATTTTAGGAAATTCTACTCTATCGTTTGCAATATATTTCAACTTTGATGTATCTTAAGAGCCAACATAGGTGGAATGGGTAACATGGTGCATGTCAAAGAGAAACTGTGAGGAAGATGGACTTATGTTCTGTGCCAGTGCTTTTCTGATACCAATCCTCCCCATGGCCTGCAACTCAACCAAATTTTGACAACATCTCCCCAGAGTTAGTGCCGACTACACAGATTAATGTTTTCGTCCCTAAGTCTATCCCAACTTCAGGTTCCAGCTATAAATGAAGTATATAGGCAACCCTCACTTCAGCTTGACTTGTCTACAAATTCAGTGGCTCTAAAAACCCCTCCTGAAGTTCAATAATTCACTGAAATAATTCACATAACTCAAGAAAGCACTATACTCTGCTTACAGTTTTATTATTAGGAACAACCAGATGAAAGATGTGTATGAAACAAGGTTTTGGTGAGTGAGCACAGATGACATGCAGAGCTGCATGTCCTTTTGGGATGCACTGCTCTTCAATTCATTCTCTCACGCTAGGTTCCTTAGTTGGAAAACTCCTTCACTCAAGAGTTTTGTGGAGGCTTTGATTGATGAATCCATCGCTCTGCATTCTACTTCATTAGACAGTGGGGGCTGATGGTGTTTGTCTTTTTTTTTTTTTTTTCTGGAAAGCAACCTCATCTTGAAGCCACCTGCGTACTTCTCAATGAGATACTCATGCATATGGTTTTTTTTTAATCATGTTATAGCCACAATTAAAATCTGCTAAGTATTCAGTGAAGCATAAATTTCTAATCGTATGAGGCACACAATAAGAATGATCTCAGTAAGCAAAAATAAAATTTGGAATTTTGAAAATTTATTCAATCAATTAATACTTAAACATGAAGAAGGCTGCATGATTAGAAGCCATAATGATTGCAAATGTTACTGTAACTGACTACATTAATTGAGCAGACTCTAAGACAGTAAATAATATTCCTAGCATCACATCTTAATTGCAAAATCTATGGACATGGCCATCTGAGTATATGGATCTCTCTTTCACTATTCTCAGGGAATATATTGCAAGCTCTCTAGTGGATGCCAGCAGCCAAGGATATTGCTGCAACTAGGCACAAGATTGTGTTTTTCTATCCATTCTTATGACACGTTAGTAACCTCTGCCTAGGACTTTCCTTTAATTTGATTTATAACTTTCACTTTTTCACTTTGAGGAAGCATGGCACAGCATTTGTTTGGCATATCTGGCTCACCAGCATTTTTTACCCTGATTTCAAGATATTATTAAAGATAATTTAGTTTACTTTATCAAGCTGATGAATATTATGGTTCCCAGAGGCCAGAAAGTGAGTGCTGTATCAGCGTGAAAGTGCAGGGAAAGTGAATGATTCACACGGCAGATAGGGGAGAAAAGAATTGTGGAATTCCATCATGCTATACAGAGTGGCAAAGAAGAGATGTAATTTAAAATGTGCAAATTATTTCTAGAAATTTCCATTTAAAACTTTGCAAATGCAACCTGGAAAACAAAAAAAGTGGGGCTCTGTATGCATTTTGAGTTCTCCTAAGTTTCTGAAGACATATGAGATTGTGAAGTTATTTGCTATGTATTGTAGGAGGAAATGTTACTCTATAAGAAGCATCAGATAACATTGTAAAAGCTGTAAAAGCAGTATGATTAAGGTGGGGACACAGAATTACAAACATAATAACATAAAATTAACAAAAATGTATGGTAATAACAAAATTGTCTGAAAATTGGTATCTGGTGAAGCTCCAAATGAACAGCACAAATAACAGGAATTCAGAGAAAGGAAAGATCTTTCAATGTGAATCTTTTCACGCTCAAAATATCAATATAAGTAAAGTGACGGAAAAGACTATCACCAATTTGTTCCTCAATCTATAAAAGTTGTAGCAATCATATCTTTAAGATGTATTTATAGGTCTGCAATACCCAAACATATATTTCTATTTCAACAAAGTTTCTTATAAAATATACTTACAAACTGCCCATAGTTCTAGCTTCAAAAGGTAACTATTTACAACCAAATTAAAGCTGATTTACACAACTGTCACATATAGCTTAACTGTGCATTAGATTTCATTATTTTCTCATCCATAACTTGAATGAATCACATTAATATTTAGGTTGATATTTCAAAAATTTTTATGCATTTGTTCTCTCTTAAAAGAGAGATTGATATTGAAGGATTATAAAAGCCTCACAATACATTATCACAAAGAATATATGAGTATAGTTGAGAGGAAAATTATTTCATCCGTGTGACAGCTAGTCAACATTTCTCAAATTTCTATGCAGGAGTAAGATAAAGCTACATTTAATCATCAAGTGTTGGATCCTCAGAGAGCCAAAAGCACTGAGTGTTAAGAAGTAATGATTTCCAACAGTAGTTTATTAGCATATATACAGGTAATTTACCTTGTTCTTTGAAAGAATAAATAAGACCTTGAGAACAGACATATACAAATTAAAGGTGTACTCCAGGCTAAGTAGTTTATCTTATTTTTGATGATACATTATTAAACAACTTTTGTGATTGCCATGGGGACAGTTTCTAATGCCTATATCCTGCACCTTTTAACATGCTCAGTTTAAGAAGAGCTTAAAAATGGCCAAGATCATCTCTGACAAAGGTAACATTGAAGGTAGAGAAAACAAAAGGGTTAAGAACCACAGAATAATACGAAGAAAAAGAAGTGTGCCTTAAAGGGTTGACAAAGGCATTGAAGGAATTTTGAGGATACACAATTGATAAGATTGTTATGGCAAGGGGCATTTATTTTATTTTTTTAAATTTATTTATTATTTTTAATTCATTAATTACATTGTATTATGTGACACAGTTTCATAGGTACTTGGATTCTCCCCACCCCTCCCCAAACCCTCCCACCATGGTGGATTCCTCCACCTTGTTGCATAACCACAGTTCAAGGCAAGGGGCATTTAAACTATAACATGTGGGGATGGGCATTTGGCGTAACTCTGGCATGCCACTTCGGTTGTCTCCACTTCCTATTTGCTTGTGTGTAGCCTGGTTCCTACCATTCTGATTCAGCTTCCTGCCAGTGCACCACCTGGGAGTTCCAGACTGTTGATTCATGCTACCCCATGATAATGAAGTCATTTGTGTTACTGGCTTCCAGCTTTAACTTGGCCCAGTCCTCAGATGTTTCATGCATTTGGGAGAGGAACCAATAGATGGGAGCTCTGTCTGTCTCCTCCTCTTTGTCTTCGTGTCTTAAAAATTAATATAACATTTAATTAGCATATATATGTTTGCAAAGGAATACTAACTTATTCTTGTAGTAACTAGTTTGAATTCTTCACATTTCTACATTGAAAATAGGATAAAGATGTATGTTTGTGTATTTAGTTGATAAAGCTCTCCAATTTTGTAAAGACAGATTTTCCAGGGCTGTTAATTTGTCCATTCATTTGTTTTATTTATCAAAAGAACGAGCTGAATTTTAAGGTCAGATATATGTATTTACCAATGAAGGATTAACGGAGGAGATAGATGACTATCCTTCTTTTGAAAGGAATAAAGTATTGATTAAAGAAAATGACATTTTAAAAGCATGGCCATTGTCCAGTGCTGTTGTTATGGAAATCACTGTCAAATATCAATCAGATAATTTATGGGCTGAAGGAAGGAACAAAATCAATAGTAACACATGGACAATTCTCATTCTGGGTATTTATTTTTATAGGTAGAATGTGGAAATTGGTGATACTCTCCAAGTACCAAGAGCATATGAATAGTTTATTACATAATCAGACTTTCTTGTGGGATTGATAGGACCTACTCCCTAGCTGGTAAAAAATAATCTTGAGAAGGCAATGAAGGGAGATTGGCTTGAGATTTGTGGTACCTACAGGCTGGGGAGTAGATTACTGTGTACAGCTGAGGCCTTATTTGGTTTGAACTTCCCAGTGGCACCAAACAAGGGATACTCAAGCTTTCTTAACATTCATACCCAAGTGTGGGGGAACAGTGAAAGGGAATTGTGAAGCTTGAAAGTTATCAGCCAGCATCAAAACAGAAGCAGACTCTTCAACAGTCTTCTCGAGTCTGATCTAGGTTTCACATCATTACATAAATAATAAAAGGAATCCTACTTCTTAACAGTTTAAATTATAGATGTGTATGTGACTGTGGATATTGATCAGAAAATGAACAGGATTCAATTTAGAAGTATGCTTTTTTAAAAAAAGATTTCATTTATTTCAAAGGCAGAATTACAAGGAGAGAAGCACAGAGGGAAAAAAAAAAAAGAAAGATAATTCTATCTCCTGATTCACTCCCAAAATGGCTGCAGTGGCTGGGGCTGGGTCGGGAAAATGCCAGAGTCTAGGGTCTGCCTTGGCATCTCCCACATGAGCAGCAGGTATTCAAACACTAAGATCAGCTGATGCTGCTTTCCCAGGTGCATTACCAGTAAGCTTGGTTGGGAGTGAAACAGGTGGGACTTGAACTCATGTTCAGATGAAATGCTGTGTTGCAGGTAGCAGTTGAAACCATTGTGTCACAATATGGGCTCCACAGGTAATTTTAACACAAGCTTTGGAACATGTTTAACCCATTGATATTTACTTTAAAAAACTGTAGGATCACTCAACTAATCAGACAAAACTTTTGATTGCCCTTGGGGCAATATCCACCCATGGAATAGAACTTGGATATATTCTGAAGCTAGAAAATTTAGAAGTTATCACTCAAATACAGTTTTCTTATGGTAACTTCAAACATGGACTTTTTGTTCATTCATTTTCTCTTGTTTTCAACTTTGTTGTGGTAAGAACACAGATTTTGGGGGAAATGGTATGGTAAGACATATAACCACAATGCAGTATGGCAAATGTTTAAACTGAAATTAAATACCCTCTGATTAACAGCATGTGAGGACCACAATTTTATTTCTCTCATTGGGAACCTATTGTTTGTCACCATCTAGAATCTTGGGAAGCTTAAAAACTTTTGAATAGTTCATAGGTTATTTAAAACAAGTCCTGTAGAAGTTCTCCGGTAATCCAATACTTCTTTTAGAAATTGGAAAGTTTGACAAGTGTTGTATGTGTTGTATTGTAACTATCCATATTTGCATAAGTTACAATAAGCAGAAATTGTGAATAAGAAAATGAATTTTAGGATATGATTTTTATTTCAATTCCTAGATGTCATGATACAGTTTTTGGCTCTGAAGATTTGTGTATATATATATATATATGTACACATACATATATATGTGTGTATAAACACATACATATAATTGTATACATAACACACATATACATATAGTTGTTTATACACAATACATATACACATAATTGTGTGCGTATATATATAATTGTTTATATATGTACACACACATATATATATGTACACACACACTCACATATAATGGGTAATTAATTGTTCAGGATCAGAACATCTTCCAGTTAGAAGGAATCAAGGGGTCACCTACTTCTAATTCCTAATGAATGCAAACCACTTTGGATATTACCCATGCAGTTGGTTATCAGATATTCATGATAATAGTTTAAGTAACAGATTTTTATTATTTGTCAGATAGACCCTTTTGTTGCTTGTCACAATTAGGACAATTCTACCTTCCTTTTAGTTTCACTGGAAGTTGTCATTTTTGTTATTCTATTATGTTTATGGAAATCTTTTTGGTTCTCCTTTGATTGCATTTTTGTGTTCACCCAGGGTATAAATCTACTTCCCCTCCTTGATCTATCTGTAATTCATTTCTTTGATTCCCATAGATTCAGCTTCTAACTCGAATGCATGCAGAATAATCATTCTGAGTGTCAGAGTTAATATTTACCTTATCATTAAATGGTGCTGTTTTAAAGTTCTTAGACCCTGCATGTTCAAAAGAGAATCCATCAGCTGATATTAAAGACTAGGTCATCCTTTCTGTGGTTGTCTGGGAGTAACACCATCATGGTCTCAACTACTCAAGAGGGAAATATACGGAAATAGAGTGGCATCCTCTGAGCCTGTCAGCCTTGTCCTCAATCCATTTCCGCTGGAATATTTCTGCTAATTCTTCTTCCCAAGTAGCACATACATGAAATTTTAAGGTGTTGAGATGTCATAGGTAGGTGCTAAGAACTTTCTCTTGAGGCTTCAAATCGCGGTCTTATCGTTTACTGGATTATCCTTACTAACTGCGGCATTTTCATCTGCAAAATGGAACTAAGAACGACGAAGTATACTTCAGAGTGATCACGACCTCAAAATATAAAATCCTTGTAGCAGTACATAAAAAATAGTAAGCACTGGATGAGTCTTAACTATCCTCTAATTTTTCCCACTATTCCCATCAAATTTTTTTCTAGTACTCCTTCATCGTGTCTCAAATGGTATGTGAATATCGCAGAATATCTGAAAACTGGTGTCAAATATTCTGTCACATTTCCATTCAGTCTTCAAATAAAGCTAAAAGTGTTTTTTTGCATTATTGACATCCTCCAATTGCTAGTAGTATAAATTCTAAATTTGAGTTCAAGTCCAAATTCCTTAGCATAGCTGCTGCCGCACTGCATGATCTGCCCTCAGATTACCTCCCAGCTTCACCTTATACAACCTTTCCTTATTGACTGTATTGTCGAATCATTTCTTATTCCTGCTCATCTCTGGGCCGATCGTTGTCCTGCTTAGAATACTTATTTCACATTGCCAACTCTTGATGCAGCGTTTATGCTTTGGCCAGTTAGCTTACTCTAGAATTTGTTTCAGATCTACCCAATATTTTTCATTGTAATACGATTGGCATAGGATACCATGGCTTATTTTGTAGTTTATAAAATATTCCGGGTCAGATTGTAATCTCTAATAGAGAAAAAATGAGTGACTAATGCTTATTTAATACTCAATGATTTAATACATTTAATAAAACTATCATCTTTACTATCTGTCACAATTCCTCTCCCCCCTTTTTTTTTTCATTCTGTAAAAAAGAAAAAGCACACTCCCTAATCTTTAAATACGGGAATGACTGGGCTGGTTTTGCCACTCAGAGCATTAAAGCACCACCTGTGACACCGGTATCCTGTTCTGAGTCCCAGCTGCAATACTTCTGATCCAGCTTGCTGCTAATGCATCTAAGAATGGATGGAAAGATGGACCAACTACTTGGGCCCCTACCATACACATAGGAAAACAGGTTCCAGTTCCAGCCTCCTGGCTTTAGCCTTGTCCAACTCCAGCTATTGTAGCCATTTGCAGAGTGAACCAGCACATAGGATCGTCTTCCTTCCTCCCTTCTTAATTAATTTCATCAACGATTTTAATAGTCTATGTGACCAAAATAGACAAGAAACATTGTAGCCCCTCCTAGTGAATGCATTGAGAATTCACATCCACTCAGATGCCAACTGATCTTTCTTTCCTTCAAGCATTTGGCCGACAGAATATGCTGACTTATTTCATTATGTGTATTCTTCCTCACTGTAAACAGTCGGATCGTTCTTGCACATTTGTAGCTGTCTTTTCTTTTTTGTTGCTGCCTTCCTGTTAGTATCCCTCTAAAATTGAAATGGCAGTGTCTTATTTGGGTCTATGAGGATGTAATTAAGATAAAATGAGTCCCTAACGTTGAGGACCTGGATTGGTAGGATTAATGTCCTTATGAAAGGAGACGGCAGTCTATGCTCTGTTCCTTTCTCTTTTCCCTCTGTGAAGACATAGCAAGCAATCAGAACTTCAGGAAACAAGGAAGAAGATAGAGTATTTTATTATAGGAACAGTGCTCAGATCGCGTCATTACAGCTAAGAGCTTGCCTGTAGCAAAATTAAACCTTAGTTCAAAGATTGAAAACCTGCATTTCTGAACTCGGGTTGCTTATACTGTTTTTAGTTAAAAGAAAGTAAAAGTGATGTAACATGAGTGTGGCAATATAGCCTTAAGTAAGGTTCTGTGGCTCTAAAACTTGGAGAGGCACAGAGGTGGAAGACACACTAGGGACTTTGTACCCTGTACCTTGAATTCTTCAAGTAATGCTGCACCAAAGCTTCTGGGCTGTGCAGTGCCTGTGGAGTGGACGGTATCTGTTTCTTTTTGCTTAATCCCACTACTTTATTTGGTCATTATACTTAGTTTTTCCTTGGACATGTGACTCTAATATTAAATTGCAGGTATGGTTTGACCAATAAACCTTAGATATGAACAATAGTCCTTATTTTGTACATCTCTGTGGTTTTTGTTTTAGTGGTTTTGATATGCTACCGAGCAATGTTGGGCTGTCAACCCAAAATTCCAAATGTCATTAAAATGTTTTTATTGTTCTGTTGTTCATAAAATGCAAACAATTATAGATGTGCTGGCACATTTTCCCCATTTTTAATTTCATGACTTCAGTGTAGATCTACCGTATCTGTCATCAACCTACTGTAAAAATGTGATATAAAGGCCTTTGGAAACTGATAGAAACCAAGTCTGAAAGGCTAAAGGCCAACTCCTGTGAAAGCTTGAATCTTGGGCTTTCCAATGTGTTTCTATTGTCTAAGATTATGGTATTTTTATTATAGCTGTTAGACTAGATTAATTTACTTACCTGATTATTAATTCTCACCTCACTTATCCTCAGTCAGATTCCCTCTGACAATCTAAAATCAAGTAATGATCCCCCAAAGGGGCTCAACCAATTTACAAATTCTGAAAATATATTTTTTGATCCCAAGGAATAAACATTGTATAGCCATGCCATGATTTTCAGTAGAATAGTTTTCTTGGCCCATACAAAATCTGGGTGCCTTTCAAATTTCATTTTCATACATTTCATTTTCATGCCATTTTGACAAATAATAATGAGTATGATAAGCCTGAATTTTATTTTAACACTGTACTCAATTCCTTGACTTTTATAAGATGACACAGGAAAAGCACTGGTTTTAGTTCTTTTTTTTCCAAGCACTTTCCTACCAAATGCTCCTATTTGTTGTAACATAGGAAGCTCTGGCCCAAAAAACAGTTAAATGAATGACATTATCTGAGTCCAGTGACTGATTAGGAAATTGTTAACTGAGATAATAAACACTTTCACATTTCCATGTGCTTTTTGGTGAGTAATTATGTTCTGAACTGCCTTAAATAGCAGAAACAATGGACCTGATCTCCTCCAACTGCAGAATAATGTAGCATATAAAGAGATCTATTTCCCACTCACAATACCACCTTCTCATCATTTTAATTGTTCATTCTCATTGAATTAAGATAAATTCAACATTTTTATTAATAGATTAAATATGATAAACATTTCAATTTATGAAAAAAAATCCCTTGACACATCATAGATAAGAGTGTGCTGTGTTCTCTGTAGTGTGGCAGTGATTATTAGCAGCAACATACATGTTTTCCTTGGTCAACTGAGGAACAATCTGTAAAACATTTCCAAAATGAGTTATATTTTAAAAATCCTATTTGCTGTTTTTAGTGTTGTTACATGTTAAATTAAGGAAGATTATTGTGGTTATATGTGTTGAAAATATTAACAAAACAAAGTTAAAACATTTTTGATAGAAATATTTTTACATAAATTTGATCATAAACATTTTGTTATCGCTGATGCTTGTTTGTTTTGTTTCTTTCCTTTTCCAGAGAATATCATCTGTTAATGTTACATAGTCTATGGTAGACACTGGTCTTTACATAAATGCATGCACCTTTTACACTATGATTGCATAACTCTGCTGCTTGTTTATAATTTATTTTATTTCAAACTTTAAAGATACAATTCATATTAAATCTTAATGAATATCAAACATAGAAGCTGAGTTCTCACAGAGAACTCATAGAAGCTGAGTTCTCAGTAAAGCAATATTGAGTTCCGTATATCAGGAGCCTCAGCATCACCTGACTACTTATTACAAAGGAACATTCTCAGACCTCTTTCTAAATCTGTTGAGTCAAATATGCTGGCATGGAGTCCAACAACCTTATTTTTTATTTCAAAAGCAAAACTATAAAAATATATATCTTCCATCTGCTGGCTCATTCCCTCCTAAATACCCAGAGCATGAGACTATGCCAAGCTGAAATCAGGAGTCAGGAAATACATCTAGGTCTCTCATGTGGGTGGCATAACTAATGTCTGCTTGGTGTGTTAGCAGGAAACTGGGTTGAAGATGGAGTAGACAGCCCTCTGATGGGATACAAAATAACAAGTGGGATTTAACCCACCATGTGTCATAATGCGTCCTTTCTCTCAATTTTTTTATAAGATTTATTTATTTTTGTTGCAAAGTCAGATATACAGAGAGGAGGAGAGACAGAAATATCTTCCATCCGATGATTCACTCCCCAAGAGGCCGCAATGCCCAGAGCTGAGCTGATCTGAAGTCAGGAGCCCAGATCCTCTTCCAGGTCTCCCACGCGGGTGCAGGGCCCCAAGGTTTTGGGCCGTCCTCCACTGCTTTCCCAGGCCACAAGCAGGGAGCTGGATGGGAAGTGGAGCTGCCAGGATTAGAACCAGCGCCCATATAGGATTCCGGTGCACTCAAGGAGAGGACGTTAGCTGCTAGGCCAAGCTGCTGAGTCCCAAATTTGTCTTAAAAAGTCTTTGGTGGTGTGATACATGATAGCATTTAAGAACCACTGCTCTCAAACCTTAGACTAAGAACACCTCAATCAAGTTACATTAGCAGTTCACCCCTGGAGTACTGTAAGCAAATAAGGAAAGAAAAAGGCTAGTGGATAAGGAAAGAGAGTGTCTAGTTCTCAAGACAATAGGGCATTTTCGTCCGTGAAATTCTACAAGTGGAATCAAAGGCTGGTCCAGAAGAATGCATTGGATGTTTGAAGAACACAGATGAGAGATCATCAGAGCAGATTTGAGAACAAATGCTGCAGATTCACAGATAACAGGTATATGGTAATATGGCAAGAGAAGGATAGTGTTCGGCCTTCAGGGAACCAGGGGACTAAATATGGATCAAGGCAAAAGGAACTTTGAACTCCAAGAAGCAAAGTAGGAAGGAGTTAGAGCATTTTATTATAGGAACAATGCTGAGGCAGACCATTTTAAAGTGGTGAATACTTATTTGGAACAAAACTAAACCTTCATTTCAAAGATGGAAAACCTCAGTTCCAGAACATGGGTTCTATCCTTTTTAGTTCAAAGAAACTAAAGATTATGAAACACACGTGTGGCAAATAACCTTTGTGCAAGGCCCTGTGGTTCTAGAAATCGGAGAGGCACAGAGGTGGAAGCTGAAGCTATCATTCACCACCACTTCTGGGCTGTGCAGGGCCTGTGGAGTGGAGCGCATCTGCTTCTCTTTGCTTCCTTCCACTGCTTGGTTATCTGTATTGCTTTGATAGCTTCACCCAAGGAACAGTCCTGTTTTCAGTTCCTTATGAAATAGGGGATGTGCTCCAGATGGTACAACTCTATTTTGGTTGCTGTGCTTATAGCTTTCTTCCAGATGTGTCACACCAATACTGAATTCCAGCTGTGATTGGCCAGCAACATTGGTATTATTTTGCACATGTCTACATATGTTTAGTGACTTTGTTGCTCTAATGGGAAACTGTCAACACAAAGTTCTGAATGTAATTAAACTGTATTTGTTGTTTGTAAAAATGCAAGATTTTACCCATTGTGATAGTAAAAAATTTTTCCCTTTTTGTTTTATTACTTCAGTCATGTGGCAGTGGACAGCTGCTTATCTGTACCTCAGCAACTGATACAAGCATGGCATGAAGGTCATTAGCAGATGCTAGAAGCACTTTCCCAGAACCTTCCTTCTAACCATATGGTTTTATAATTGAGACTGTTTGATATTTATAGCTTTACTTTTGATTTTAGAAAATAGTTTAGATTTTTGGCATCCTGCAAGAGATAGTTCTTATTTATGTTCTTTATTTGCAAACAATCACACATGAGATATTGGGATTATAACTACAGCAGGGGGGTATTTGAAGCACAGTTACAGATACCCATAGCAAGAAAGCCTCTGATCTTGGACATTTCCTAAGACGAACAGAATCAGGAGTACTAAGAAGTCATATGAAAAGCTTGATCAGAATAGTTAGACAATTGTTCCAATATGTACTGTGTCACATTTATAATGGTCTCTAGGCATGTTTTCATGCCCTTGCTCTGTAAATGTTCTTCAGCATTTCAATTAGTTCCTGCATAGCTTTCAGAGTCACAATAAACATAATAGTACAAATCAAATGAGCAATTGGGAGAATCTTGAAATAAAGCATAACTTTTTTTTCAGACAGAAAAGTCTATTAGCAAAGGGACCAGATGAGCAGGGACAGAAGAGGGAAGGCGAAAGCACCTCCAGAGAAAAAGCTGGGAGGTGGAGTGCCTCTTGAAAGGACAGCGAGAGACACCCGAAGTAAAGCTTAACTTAAGAGGGCTCTTTAACATTTCAACATGAAAAATAAGTAGCATCAGTGCAATTGCCTACTTCTAAAAGACAATGAAAGGCTTTTATATTAGGCAGGGCTACAATTCAGAATTACAACCATTCTTCTAGCTGAATCAGAAGGATCATTCTGGGCAATCAGATTGCATAGCAAACATGTGAACGCACGAAGACTAAGATGAAAGTGACTACCTGACCCTTTAACTCCGGTCATTTGAGAACCACATAGCAGCTTAGTTTGAGTGGTGCCCAATAAAACCCCTTACATCCTCTTTGATTATATGAAGTTTTCTACATAAAGATGATTGATTTGAGGGCTTTTAGGATATGTAATACAATATGTGGTCCCTAAGTTCTCTGCAGAAGTACTCTTGTCTTTTTTCCCCCTAAGTCTACTGTTCTCTATGAAAGTTTGCTCCCCAGGCAGTACGAAGCCTGGAATTTTTAGTTAATGACTTTCCAAATCCCATTCAAGTGAGTTTGGGTTTGTTTATTTATCAACTAACTTATTTTATGTGAATGACTTGTTTAAATAAGTTATTTGAAAGTTTCCATGTTCTGAAGGTACAGCATTTTCACCTGCTACCTGCTTTGCTATTAGCCTCAGTTCATTATGTTCTGTTAGACTGCTGTTGGTCAAATATGGACATTTAAATAACATGCAGAATCTCACCTACTTAGGACATTTTTGGTTACAAGAAACAGAAATAAACTGGAGCTAGGCAAACTAGTCTTTCTGAAAAAAAATTTAAAAACTCATTTGAAAGGCAGAAAAATCAGGGAGCAGGAAAGAGATTAGTAAATGAGTGAGTAAGCCCCCATCCAATACCTCAAATGTCCATGATGGCCAGAGCTAGGGCTGGCCAAAGCCAGGAGCCAATAATTCAATGTAAATCTACCAAATCAACTTTGGGGATTCAGCCATTTGAGCAGGATTGTATATTAGGAAGCTGGAATCAAGAGCAAGAGCCAGGCACTGAACTTAGGCATTCAGTCATACGATGCAGGCATTTCAACTGTGAGTCCCAAATCCTGTCCCCGATCTAGATCTCACAAGTGTTGCCTCTGATACATCATTTCTGGCAGACATGGTGTAATAGATGAAGTGTATGGGTGGTGTTGGAAAGATGGAGAAGGTGGGAAGCGTAAAGAGAACCTTTGCAATTTGCAAAGATATTCCACTAAATTTGGAAAGACATATTCCAAATTACTTGAATGAATTCT
Organism: Ochotona princeps; assembly: GCF_030435755.1. Lineage (NCBI taxonomy): Eukaryota > Metazoa > Chordata > Mammalia > Lagomorpha > Ochotonidae > Ochotona > Ochotona princeps. Next base: position 23,231,645 of record NC_080839.1, on the reverse strand, counting down.
AAAAGAAAAAAATAAAAATCACAGTGTCAAAGAACTATCTTTAATTATTAAACTCTTAATCAATTCATTGAACTTGCATAGTTAAGAAAACATACATAGTCAAGATTCTATCAGCGCAAAAATTTACCAGATTTGGATAGTGATGGCCAATGTGAAAAAAAAAAAACTGTTTTGAGTGAATGTTCCTTAAATGAGACATGATCTTTTTTTTTTTTTTTTTTTTACAATTAAGATGGGACTTAACTTTAAGCCTAATTTAACATGATAATAAAACAGAATGGCTTTGAGCAAAGAAAATCATGCTTGGTACTTTTTGCTAGTATACCTTGATATGAAGGTATTTACAAGGCTTGATTTACTTTGATACAAAGTTATTTACAAGGCTTTTATTACTGTTTCTGTAGAATCTGGAATTAAATGATTGGCAGCTGTCCACCTAGATTAAAACAATAGTAGTGTCACTATTCTCACATGTTAGCATCCTTTTGATTGTAAAAGTTGTCCTAATAAAGGCTGATAGCAATTTCATCAATCAATTTTATTTTCAAAATAAAATGAAACAAACCAAACCGATAGCTAAATGTCCATGAGTGAGCCAGGAGACTGTTGGAATATAGTTCCCTCAGTTATGCATGCATAGTTATCGTCTTTGTTAAGGAACATGACATTTCTTACTGATCAATTGTCACACAGCTTTTTGTCTATTAAAATCATACAACCTCTAACATTTCCAGGTATACTTAATATCTTCTTATATTATTATATAATTCTCTGAAATAATTGCAAAATGTGTTGCAAAATGTGTTGGCCGTAAGTCACATCTCATACTTCTTTTCTGCATCTCACGGGACTTCCCTTCCTGACTGCAGAGTACACAGAAGGCACTTGATAGATACCACTTGATTATTACTGAATTGCCTTGATGCGTAGCAGAAGCATACCACAATTTAGAGATAAAGCACTCAACATTAGGTGGGCTGTGGTGTAGCAACCAGAAAATAATATATTTATTTTCACCATTTTTTTCTTTTATTACTGATAAAAACTACACAAAAGCTAATTGATAATTAATTTAAAAAGGAATGTTACACATTATCTTATGCTTAGAAATTTGTGAGCTTGGCAGTTTCATTCATTGACCACTTGGCCATTGTTCTCATAGACCGCCGGTCCACTTGGGAATAATTCTGTTGATCCTTCTTAGCTGAAGTTCTTCACAGCTGTGTCTTTCATAACTCCACACAGTGTGGGCTGCCAATGGGGAAAAAAATTTTTGGACTTTTTATATTGTGTCCAACATGTATCTTGAAGAGGCATTCACCAGGACTTATGAATTTTCATTTTCATGTCAGTAGTTTTGTAAAACGTGACAGCTGACTCTTTTCCTTTTCGGTCTGTGGAATAGCAAATTTTCTTTTGGCAAAAACATAAGCTTTAATTGCCCGTGTAGAGAACTGGAGATAGAATCACTCGACCAGGATAATAAAAGTAGAAGTAAACGAAACAAAAACGAACATTTTAAAGAAAAAAAATGAAATAAAAACATTGAAGAAAAAGTCCGTGAGCGTTGCACACACCGAACAAGAAAAACTGAATTGTCTCCCCGAATTCCCTCCTCCCCCAACCCCTTTAGTTGCCCCATGTGGTTCTCCAGCCTAGGAACCATGCAGTGTAGAAAAATCAAATATACAAACCTATCGATGGCTAGGGTGAAATCTATTTTTATAAGAACTTGACACTCTGTTACTATTTACATCCGGGAGCATTTTTGTCTGTATTTTAAAGCAAAGAGTGTTTTGAAGTTCTCCCGGTTATGCTGCAGGTGCATCCGCTGCCCTTTTGAAGCAGTTTCTTCTTTTCTCTATGTCGTAAATGCTTTGACGGAAACCATGAGCTTGCAGAACTGTGCGATTTGGGACACCCATCCTCCCTTGAGATGAAAGCCCGCCCTTTCTGTGGGCGAGCTCCCCAAGAAAGAGTGGGCTTCCGCATTAGTTTGTTATTCTCTCCAGGTAAATGGCGGGTGCTGCCGACCTGGCAATGGTGGCGATGAAGCTGTGATCTCGACCCAGCTCCAGGCTCGGGCTGTCGTCCTGCTCGGGAGACACTGTCTCATAGCCCTTGTTGACATGGAGCGGCTGGTGAGCCTGGCAGTAACTGATCACGGGCTGGTCATAGCTGTAATACGGCAAGGGCTTCACGTGGTGAGGCATCTGCCAAAGAGAAACAGAAATATGGATAGGTTGATCATTAAACTGCTTTGGAAAGAAAGAAAAAAACTCTGAAAGTACGTTTTTGTTCTCTAGGAGCTGTTCCAAATAAAAACGGATTCGCTCATCATAAACTTATAGCAATAACCATTTTAGTACTGTTTAGTTCACTTGGTAGAGCACACAGTTTTTGTACCAAACAATGCACCCATCTTATATCACTTTGTATGTACTTTTTGAAGTATCCCCAAACTTTGTATATATAAAGTCAAATACAAAATGTTTCAACAGTTATTTTTCACTGAAGGGATTTCTATATTGCCAAAGTAAGTACTCATTAATATGGTATTTTAAAATACGTTTTATGTACCCACACATTTGAATGCAAACTTTACAAAGATGGGCAGCAGATACCTGTTCTTATGGTATGGTATGCTATTGTGTGGAAAAAGTTAAGGTGCAAATGAATCTGTATTATTATTTGTAAATATATACATGACACATAGACTATTTAGAATTACACAATTCATTTCTCACTTACACTCTTCATTTCAGTTGAAATATTGTTAGCTATATAAGTAATTTATTTATTAACTCTTATAGATTATTTCCAGCAATTCATGACTTGTAACTTGATTCAAATAATTCAAATGATGAAATAAGGCACATTATTATGTTTTTAGTATGTTATTTTTGTTTTTATGCTAACAAATCAAATATGTGCCAATTGTTACTGTAAAAGACCTGGATGATAGTCTATGGAAATTCCCTTATAGAAAAAGCAATAGACATATTAGTTGCATTAATTGTGATTCTCTAAGCAATAAATTCCTAATAAAGAAAAATGAATCCCAAGGTTTGAAAAAGGGGAAAGATGATTGCTCAGCTCTTGCTCTCATGCTGACAGTTCTGTCGTGACCTGGCTCCAACCTGACCCTGCTGATGGACAATCTGCACGAGCTGAAGGTGCACATGCTCGCTGCCCTGGGAAGCCAGAGTGTGTGGCAGCGTTTAAACAACTGTCTCACTTCAGTTTTATGATCTACGTGGTTGGGGCTTTGCAGATTGCATTTCGGTGACCTGCAGTTCCTGTGGAGGGAGAGGTTTAGAGGAGAGAGTGATTTGTTCCTGTTACAGGCTTCCTTTCTGTTTCTTCTTGTTCCCAAACAACACCGTACATTGGCTGTATAGTTTGTAGTTTTTTATGCAATAACAGGCAATGCTCCTTTGCCAACCTCCCAGTACTGACACCAGAGAAGTGAGAGGTTTACTTTCATCAAGCTCTTCTATATGTTCTTGTTTGGTTCTATCTTCCATACACTTCTAAATATTTTTTCTTTTTAAAATTTCATTTTCTTACAGTTTTCCCCCTCCATGTTTCCTTTCACCTGCTCCAATATTATTCCCTAAATTTTCACAATAGTATTGGTCTCTTAGAAACAGGTACAAGATGAACTTTCTGTTTAAATGTATCATGATGTGGTAGGTATAGGTGGAGGTAGAAAAATCTCGTATCATGCTGCTCAGCTATATTTACATGCTTCAAAATGGAAATCTATTTTATTCCGAAGGAGAGACATGTACAGTAATGTAACTCTACCTCCTAGTGTGCTGGTCTCTGTTATACCATTCTGTCACAAGTATATGTATATAGATTACCTGCATCTATTTATTTTGCATTTGCATAAAGGCTATCTTGTATCAGAGATAACCTAACATAGTCTTCCTATTGGACTGGGTTACTTCTCTCTCTTTTAAGGATTCCTACATCTCTGTTTTATATCCCCAGAATCAGATGCCATTGTATTGGTAACTACTTATAGGACCTACTGTCTTTTGACACCATGACACTATCTTAGCCTTTGTCTTCACAGCCATTGCATTATATCTAATTGGTAATTCTCCATAAATTTTTAAAATTAAAAAAATACATTGCCTCCTGACTGGATTATATCTGAGTTTTTTTTCTGTCAATTAAACTAAACATAATAAAAACAAATTGTTTTACTTTATAATCTTTAATAGAGAAGTGCTAGAGGTTTTATGGCTTAATGCAACTGCAAGAAGTCAATCGGCTTTAATTCTAAGTAAGTTTAGCAAACATTTTCAGAGGTTATTCCTCTGCTACTATTAGTCACGCAAATGTTTTTCAAGCTAAAGTTAGTGTTTTCTTGCTGATATTTTTGTAAATGTAATTTTGAAACAAACTCACTGTAGGTTTATATGGGAATTATGTATTTGATGTCTATGCTTAGTAAAATAAAAGTCACATCACATTTTTAAACATCTAGATTAAAGCAAAGTTTTCTATATAAGACCACAGCTAATTAATAGATAATAAAATAAATTTACTTAATTCAGATAAGCATTTAAAAAAATAAATTAACTAGAATAGAAAGTATGAGAGTATATGGTAAGTTTTGTTGGTTCAAACTTCTGTGTATGCATATTAGTGTCTGCATTGAGTCACATTGTGCAGTTTTTCAACTGGCATGATGATATTTTTATTTAAAAATGTTTTTAATTGTTAACTATTTGAGAAGCAGACAGAGAGAGTGAGAGTTCCATTTTTTTTTATTTGTTTGTTTTATTCCTGTAAATGCCTGCAAAAGCCAGAGGTTGGCCTGGTGGGATTGAAATCAGAAGCTAAGAATTCAACCCAGATCCCATATGAATGACAGGACTCAAATCCTTAGGCTATCACTACAGCTTCCCACGTGTCTACATTAGCAAGAGGCTGGAATGAAGGAACTGAGCCAGGATGCAAAGACAGGTACCCTGCAGGGCACACAGGCATCTCAATTGGAGTCTGAGTAACGAAGCCAAGCATGAGCTCCAGATTACAGGCCTTTGAAAGGGATGGCAATGGTGTGAATGAATTCCAATTTTGCTTTTGCTGAGTTATTGTTTTCCACAATAAGTTGGGAAATTAAACCCATATTGCTTTGCTTTGAAGAGGCACATTGACTTCTAATGCAAGGCAAACATTATTTTCAGCAAATCTTTTAAGAAATAGTACAGAATAAAAGTTCTCATCAAACAAGATGAGAACATCATAAATCTTTAATGTATTATTCTGTTCTCAAAGAAAGATTTGAAAAAAAAAAAGCACAGCCTAAACAGAAATTGTGGTTTATAGAGAGATGTTTCAGCTATTAGGCATTAATTTTTGTGATGACATGAAGTGCAAGAATAGAGCGCAAACCAACAGTTCCAAATTACTAGATATTAAATATAAAGTTAGGTCTCATCCTGCCTCAATCCCAATCTCCAGATTTTTTTAAAAAATCTTATTAATTAGACCTTTTTATAAATCAGCATACAACCAGACAAGAAATGTTTGTCAGCAAGTTCTATTTTATCAATTTGAAAATAATTTTACAATGTGTCAGATAAGTAGAGATACATGGTTGGTAACTGAAAAAGTGGAGAAATTGAGCCAATGCTTTGATCTGACATTTCGGCAGGATACAACTGGGGTGAAAAGCCTTCATAAGAGAGATATAGTACACTTCGTTTTTGCTGGTAATAGGTGGAGTAGCATACCTTGAAATTATCACACAAATTTTAACAGCTTCCAAATGACAGTAACATGCAGTAATTATGGAACATATGTCCTACACATTCATTGAAAAAGATAACTTACTCTTGACATTAGCCAAATTACTACATGGCATCAAAGTCAACAGTAAGTGAGTTGTGGTTCTGCCTAGTGTCTTATGGCAACATGGGTAATCTTTCTCCCATCACTGCAATGGCAGATACTGTAAATCCACAAGCATATCTGAGCATTAAGTGTGTGAGAATTTCAGTAACTTGCAGACTTTTCTGCACAACCAGGTTAAGCTTATGTGAACATTCTTGAAAGCCCTTAAATTCAATCTATAGTAGGAGAGAACAAGTTCATGGTAATTGTCTCCAGATTAATCTGAGTTAAATATCACGAGAGCTGTAATAACTACAGAACTTTAGGTTTAAATAGAATACCTTTCTGAACTTAGCAAATTTGTTTTGTGTCAAGAGTTGGATTTGTTTGTTTTTATTGAGAGATTTGAGACAGGCATAGAATCTCTTGCAAGGCAGAAACCATCAGAAAGTCCTCCATGAGCAAAGGCAAGAATCCAAAAGCCAAGGAAATTAGCCAGCTTAGAAAGGATATCTGAGAGGTTTGTTCATTTGCTCCTAAAATCTACTCTTAAGGGCACTATGTAATCAACTGAATCTGTAGTTTCTGAGCAGCTAAGAGACTGAGGTCTAGTACTTTATAGTAATAATGTACAGTACATTAACCAGCTTGTGCCCTGTGTGTATCATTGTTTCTTTTTCAGTAGTCAAAACAAAGTATCCTTAAATTCCACTTAATGTGGATTTGGTATTTCTGTAAATGTGTACTCTGAGCTTTCCCAAATGGTCCCAGTGTTCCAGCAGCAATCTGATGGACTCCACTCCAGAGCACAACACCAGTTAAGGATGTTTTCATTAGCACGCTTCACTACTCACTGTCTGCACTTTATTTACAGATAATGGGTGTTTTATAGAGAATAAAGAAAAGACATCGGCGGCATATATCACATAACATACTGAAATTCTACCATTTGCTTCACAGTAGGCTATACATACTTTAACATTAATCACTTTTAAACTTTCCTTTTACAGAAGCTTACCTTATAACATATTCTGAGACAGGTAACAAAGAAGCAGAGCCATTATTATGACTAATTAAAAAACATGCCAATCCTCTTGAGTTCCTTGTGACTCCTTTGAAAATGGGGACAGTAGTGACACCTCATTTACCATGTTAAATTTCAGATAACCTTAGACATGTACCTTGCTTTTCAAAAAAGAAGGAATGCATTGAAAGGACAAAATTCACATTTCACTCTTAATCAGTGCTGTCTTTCCTCGAAGTGCACCTTGCCTTTTGTCTATTACAAGAGGAGCAGACGTGAGTGGGTCACAGGGTAGCTCAGCAACGGCAACTTTCAGTCTCACTTAGTGCACTAAGAAGCTTGGAAACCTTAGTGTACATTTAGGTTTTTTTAAAAATGTAATTTATCCTTTTCGCAGAATATGTTTTTCTTTCAACACCTTGGAACAAATAAAAGACAACATTACTCATCTGAAATACAGGGGCTGGAAGTGTTAGAGACTCAAAAAGAAGTCACGAAAAGTGAAATTTCTGAAGCTTCAAAGGAAGGACAAAACTACAATGGTATGTGGGGAGCTTTGAAAGTTGCTAAGTAATTCAGGTCCTATAATTATATATCTATAAAATTTATATTGAAAATGAAAAGTGAACATGTCTGTATAGTAAATGTGACACCGATATGAAATGGACTGTTGATAAGCGTGATCATGAAAGGCTTTTGAAGCTCAGTTTGGTTATGAGCTTGAAATTCCAATATTGTTAACCTTCTTATCTCAAAGGTGTTAGCATTAGTTTTAAGTAGTTTAAGAAACCGATCATTCTAAAATTATCATGAACTATCATTAGTCTTATTTATTAACTTTTCATGAACATTGTTCATATTTCTGTATGAGTTCTTTCTATTGAAGTCATAAAAACTTGATTTCCAATTTCCTAAATGACATTTGGTCTCTAATTTCTAGAATTACAGAGTACTATCTCACCACTCAGACCATTTAAAAATGCCATCCGCTAAGTTCAGATGAAGAATTCAATACAGTTGAATGGCTTAATGAAGACGGACATTTGATTTATTGGAAATAAAACTGATTTAAAAAGAAGGGCAAGAGCATAAATGGATATATATCTTTTTTTCATTCTATGTGATTACTCTATGATAAGAATATACAAGGTGTAAGTCCATATAAGCAACTTTAGATAGTGTTTTCTTTTTCTTAATCTAGGAATTTTGATCAAAGCTGATAAAACTGCAACTGATTTAGTTGAATAAAAGAGAACTTAGCTGGCTCCTGCAGTAAAAGAGAAGATTTAACTGCTAATAGGAAGGACACAAAAGGGCAACACTGAACCTCAGGAATGGCTGAAATCAGGAACTCGGATGCCAGCAGGTTTCTCTGCAGTAAACACTCCTAATCATTTTAGCTCGTTATCTTCATATTCTGACTGCCAACCAGACTCCCATGCGTGAGCAAACACTGACTGTCACAGCTCCCGACCTTTACAGGTTCCAACCACAACTGAACACACCTGGGGAATTCTTTCCAGTTCCTGTCCTCGATAGGTGGAGTCTACTTCCTTGGCCTTGCATGCGGGCTGGTCTTGTGACCTCCCTTCGCCACCACCGAAAACAGTGACAGTAATGCTCTAGGTATCCGGGAACCCAGTCTGGATGGTCACCTCATGGCAACATGCTCAGGCTATTCTGCCAGAGGACAGAATGCCAGGCAGAGTAACTGAGGCCCAGCTGTCAGCCTCCCTCACTATCCCTGGAAAGTCAGCGCAAGCACATGGACCCAGGAGCCAAAGTCCAGTAGGCCTCACGTGCACAGACGCTCTTAGCCAAGCCGAATCATGTTATGCCCCAAACCTGCACAGTCCCACAGATTCAACTACATGGTTACTGCTTTTAACTACAAAAGTTTTTTGGAGAGTTTGAGTCATATAGTAAAAGCAATATAGTGTCTTCTACTGTCAGAGATGGACTGTCCCATTTTGTTCCTTGTGTCACTGTTATAAACACATGAAAAGATATTGATGATTTCATGTTAGTTGCTTATCATCAGAATTTTTTTTATACTTACAGTAGTCAAAAACTGAGATAGGCTGATCGTGAGGATGAAATTATAAAGAGAATGGGAAAATAAAGACACCATTGGGGTAGTCACACCCTATATTGCAGTGCCTCGGTGTCAATCCTGACTCTACTGCCAAACTGAACTTGCCACTAGTATGACACCTGAGAGACAGCAGGCAGGGGGTTAAAGTATGTTGGTGCCTGGCAGCTGCTTGGAGCTCCTGATTTCTGACTTCAGCCCAGCACAACTGTGGCTGCTGAGGACTTCTGGGAGAGTGAACCCAATTACTCCCCAGGTGGGAGATCTCTGTCATACTGCCTTTCAAATAATAATAATAATAATAAAGCAAATACTTCAGAAAAGATGCCCAGATAATAAAGGCTTTGACTATTTTGATGATCAGAACAATAAAAGCTTCCACAGAAGCAAAGAAACAAAAACCAGCAGTATTCCTCTCAGGTAAAAAATGCACCTCATCCCATAAGATATTAGGTGGTAATTTTATGAACTAATTTTAGGTCACATCTGTATCATTATACCATTACTTTTATTCAATCAATTTATGTCACCTGACCTCATGCCAAAGATTCTGAGACGTGGAAACTAGTTATAAAACTGTTAAACCCACAAACTTCTGTCTTCCGTGTTTCAAGTAAGAAAAAAAATTAATAATAAAAAATTAATAATAAATTCCCACTGATTTTGGAATAAAGGAATCTAAATTCAATCGTTGGACTGAATTATCTGATCCAATTCCACAAGGAAGCATTCTTTCTTAAAAGCAGACTTGCTTCATTAAAAATGCCAATAATGTAAGCAGTAATTTCTATTAATTAGAAAGTAAAACTGTCACTATGACATGAAATTATGCATACAATGCTAAATTGATCATTTTAAAATGTTATTTCAAAAAACTTTGAAAATAGATTTTAATCTTATCCCAAAAATGATAAATTGATAAGGTGATGGGTATGTTAATTAGCTTGATTGATAACATACATATCCCATACATGCATAAAAGTAGTATTTGTCAATTAAAAATAAAATACCTAACCAAAAATACGTTATGCTCTAAAAGGAATAAATATTCTGAATTTTGTGAATTTGAGCTCTAAGCTTTGATAACTAACTCTCCAATTTACCATTCAAATTATTCAGTTTGTTGGTGTTTAGTAGCACCAAATGTCCCCAAGTAAGAGAGGAGAGCGGTTTAAAGAAAAATGTTGCTAGCATTTATTTCAGTGCAGCTGTAGGAAAATGTTGACTTGAACTGCAAAAGATTATTCACAGACCATGAAGCGCCCTCAGGATTGGTGAGGAAGAGGGGGAGATACAGACTTTTCCCCTTTACTTTTAAAGCTTCATTTTTAGTTGATGAAGGATCAAGGTAGATATTTACGGGGCAGTATATGACACTGGGATCTATATTCACAATGCTGTATCACTAAATCAGACTAACAAATCCCTCACCTCACATACTTATTATTTTTTGGTGGTGAAACATTTGAAATCTACTCTTTTTGAAGGCATGGTTTTGAGTTATTTATTGTCTGGCCATGAGTAAAATCCAAGAGAACCTTGGAGGTCCAAGGGGAGAGGGATGCTAAATGTCACCCCCCCGTCTGCACATCATACATAACACCAAGGAAAGTAAAGGAACCTTCTAAGGAGATGGGAATGTCCAGGTGTTTAGCCTGGCGGTTATGCCCTTCCCTGCTACGGGAGTAACTAAATTACATTCCCAGCTCAACCTGCTGCAGTCAACTTCCTACTAATGCAGCTCCTGTGATATGATAGCTCAGTGGCTGGATTCCTGCCCCGAGTGAGAGATTCCTGCATCATTTTTCTGGTAGGTGGCAGCTCCAAACATTTCTGACCCCAGCATATGAAACAAACTTCTCCTTTACTTGATCTCTCTCGAGCTCTTTCTTCCTTCTCTCCCCACCAACCTTAAAATCAGCTGATTCAGTAACCAAACAAAAAATTTTTAAGAAGTCCATGCAACCTATGACATTCTAATACTTCAAAAACATAAAAGACCTTCCTGCCTAATGAGTGGCTATAATAGGAAAGATGAAACTTCCACAATAAGAAATATTCATGAACTCAAGAGAAAAAGCCCAAAATCCAAAACATGATAGCAAATGGGAAAATACACTAAAAATCAATAATGAGTGAAGCAATTCAAAATGCTTTCTGATATGAATTTGGTCATTTACTTTTGCTTAGATATGAAATATGTAATAAGACATTTTTGGATGAAAGGACAGTAGCAACTTACATATTTATGCATTTTTATTATGAATAAAGAAGTTATTTCAAAAAGTCTATGGAAAATGGAATTAAAAATTTTTATTTGGGGACAAAGAAACTTGGAATCCATGCATAGTTTTTTTTTTCATTTTCCATGAACTCCCTAAAGAACTCTCATAGAAAGTTATATATGCAATATATATTACCAAGCCCAATAGATTTTTTATATTGACTGCATTATTCCCATCATTTTAAACTTAAGTTCTGGCAAAAGTTATTCTGTAGCACTTGTTTTTTCCTCAATCTGCCCTTGCTGAAAGGTGGGCATGTGTACTATTTGTGCACTTATGCTTGTCCAATTTTTGGCTTTTAAGTCGGTAGAGGGATAACGGAACAGTCACTTGCATTGTTATAGCTCTCCTAGCAGGATGAGCTGTCTATAAGGTGTCCTGAGAGTTGATTAAGTTAATAAATGAGATACTAGCAGTTCTTTGAAGTTAGCCTTGATTCCATTAACTGTGAAGCCTATTACATTAGCAGCACTCTCAGCATTCAGTGAGGTTTTGAGCTAATGAGCTGGATTAATTAGCTGGTATTAATTTCCAAAGGCTTTTCTTTCATAGCTCTGGACCCTGAAATAGGAACAGTAAGGTCTCCCCAATAATGCTCTGTAAGCAAACATCCTATTTAAACAAATTTACCTTCCAAGTATTTACATAAATTAAAATAGATGATGGAATCTTAAACCATGTTTCTTTAACTTCTACAAGTAAAATTGAATGTTTATGAAAGACATATTTTCTTTCCTAAAACAAAAGGTAATACTCATTAGAGGGAACCAAATCCTCTCCTGAAAAATTAAAATGATACAAAAATAAACAAAATTCATCAACTCTAAAGAGATTTTATTTCCACTATTGTTTTAATTCCAGCTTAGCAATTTGGGATAGGAAATGAAAGTAACAGGTGTAATAAACAACATTAGATACATTTTCTTTCATATTCAGGTTCCCCAATGTTTATCATAGTCTATTCTAGTTTCCCCATGAGTTTATGTAGTACTCTGGATTAGAATAAACCACATATAAAACGTGTACCTAAAATATGTATGTATCTTTCCTACAAAATATAACTGACTTGCTTGTCCCTCTGGAATCCTCTCAGTATCCAATTTAATAATGTAATGGACCTTCATTAAAAGCTATATATTGCTTAACTAATGTAAAATAATTAGATAGTGATTGAATTTCTTGCAGTGACATACCTTTATAGAGAAGAACTGCATATTCAGTGGTAAAAGTTTAGAACTAACTGATGGATACTCAAGGAAGAATGTCCCAGAAAAATGTAAGCACATCCAATGGAATGAAAGGTGCTTTACACAAAGAACTTATGAAGAACTGACAAAGGGAGATAGAACTGACTGTATTTCAGGTCTGTGTTTTAGTATGCATAATCAAAATCAGTAAAGCTGAAAGAGGATTCCAGTGTTCTCTAAAATAATGCTCTCAATGGATCCCAAACAAAGAGTTGGACTCATACAACCTTGGTACTTGGAAGTCAGAACCGCCAGGTGTGAGTGCTGAAGTCAACACTCAGGTCATTTAGATCAAACATGCTCTAGCAGGATAAAAGCCCAGTGACCTTTTAGCAAAGATCTTACACTCTGGCCAGTGAAATTGCCCTGGGCACATAATGGCTCATAGCGCAAGACCCAAAAGAACCTTGATGATTTTGTGAAAGAGGTTGGGTTCGTGTGTCATCTAATCATGAATGTGTGGCCACCCTGTTTACTTCCCATCCCCACCACCAGCCTATGAAGAAATTAAAAATAAGCCTTCTCTCTATTTCTCAATCACACCCTGCTTTTTCCTACACCTGTTCTTTCAAACTCCACATTCTCTATACCTGGGACATCCTTCCACCTTGAGAAAGGCTATGTTGACCTGAAAGATCTGAGCTTAAATGTCATGTTTCTAGAGGGGCCTTCCCTAACCACTTTATCTAAAATGCTACCCCACTCTAATTCACACATGTAAGCCATTTTGTGTTTCAAATTCTCTATTTATTTCTTCCACAGCATTTATTAAAATAGCAAATATACTTGAGGCTGTATATCTCTGCTCATTTACTGTTTTGTATGCCTTAAGTCCCAAGGTGTCAGAAAACATTTCTGGGTGGTTTGCTGCTGGCATGCTTAAAATGCTTCCAATCATTATACATTAAATGAATGTATGAATTTAAAGTTACTTGTTCAAGAGTTGGGTTTGATTTGAAGAGAACTGTCTCAAAATCTGTCTTTTCCCCTTCTCTACCGTCCTTACCCAGTCTCAGTTTTGAATCTCAACCGGGAGTCCTGGATGACAGGCAAACATTTCTGAACTACAGATATTTGTAGGCCTGCATTGTGATGAGAGCTAAAGATAGCAGAATAACCAAAGCTGCCCGTGAGCTTAAGAATCTTCTAGCCTCAAATGGAAGCAAATGCAAGCGGATTTTTACAATGTCATGTCAGGGATGCTGCAGTGCTTTTCTGGAGTTGTGTCAAAAGTGTCAGGGAAGCAAACGAGAGGGAGGGAGAGTGTTATCAGGTGGTTTCTGGCCAAGCAATGGATGCTTATTAAGTCACCAGAAAAAGTGTGACAAGACATGGAGCTTCTGTATACACACAGCACTCCTGCTCCTGTTGCCACAGCCCATAGCTACACATGTGGCACCGATACTCCTTAATGGTATGTACGTATCACAAAGCTACTGTTTTTTTTTTTTGTTTTCTTTTTCTAAATCATAACACTTTAACTCATTCAAGTGTGCTTTTGTGAAGAATGAATTCCAGGTTCCCAGTCTTTTAATTTTCTTCACCTCTAAGGCCCCAAATTCCTTCACCTCTATACACAGAACAATCGTCAGCATGTTATAATGAGCAGCAGAGACTGCCCATGGCCTTGAATGTGGAAGGGCAGGACATGACTGCAGCTGCTGCTGAAAAACAATCAACCTGTACTGCCCCTGGTTCAGAAGCCAAGAGGAATGGAGCACTCACCTTCCTTTCATGTGTGATTTGGGATTTCTTCAACCATGCAAGCAGCCCTTGAAGCAATTGTTCTTAGCCCTGCCTGCAACTTTGACACAGCCATATGATTTTAAAAATGCTTATACCTGGTCCCTATCCCAGAGCAATTACGTTAGAATTTTTGAGTTATTGCTCATGTCACACTAATTTTACAAACAACCTTCGGTGAATCCAATGGGCAACCAAAGTTGATAGCCTTACTTAATGTTAAACCTAGGTTTTTTTTTTTTTGCTTAAAGATGTAAGCCTGACAGGAAGTACATAATGATTTGAAAAACTGCCTTTTCCTAAGAAAGTATCAAACTTGGAAAAAAAAGCGAATTATCTCAATCAGCAGCCACCAAACATTAAGTACAGATGTGTTTTTGAATCTCATATTAAACTTTCATTTTTCCTAATTTTGGTTCATTAGTACTAATTATTTTGGCTTACCAAATTGAGCCTTTTCTCTTTGGCCTATTCATATGCTCAGTGGTGATTATATTGCCATCCCATTAGTTATCATCAATTTGTTTATATACATACTCTACTCTCGTCAAAAGTTAGGTGTAATTCAGCCGGATAAGTTTAACTACCATCATTACGCACATGCTTTCTAAATAGCTCCTTGTAGGTGAATTTACCTTCCCTTGTTGGGGAAGTACCCATAAGTGTTCAGTCAGCTGGAGAACTCCTTTGGCTAAACATTTTCACAATGTATTCCTTTTACTTTTAGAACGTAATTTAATTTACTGGGACAGTAGTAATGGCCCATTCTACTTTGCACTACAGGAAACAGAGGATATTTTTATCTACTTAAAAGCTAATAAAGACTCCCACTGTTGAAAAATATTCAAACCACCCAATTACTTCCATTAAGTGATAAATTTAAAAGAAAAGAAAAAGAAAACATAAGTAAGCATTAATGCTGAAGAGAAACTTGGGGAAGGACCATTAAATTTATCATTGCTTTAAAACAAACTGATGCTTATATACATAGGGGGCTATAAATGGGTGCCCTAGAATACCAGAAATAGTAAGAGTCAACACACAACTGATGAAATTAGCCATCTGTGATAATAAATCATAGGGAGAAATGGCCTGTATGTGCAAAATCACAAAGAATTGCTTGAAGGAGCTATTCTGTTGTCCTCCATCAACCATATCTAACTCTAGCTGCTGTCAAATCCTGACTTAACATGTACCACAAGGTAAACATGTTTAATATTTCCTAGCACTACGTACCATTAACTCTACAAACCATTTTTGTTCATTTCTATTTTAGAATGAAGCTAAGTTGGGTAATTGGATTATTTGAAACACTCCAGAGAAATTGGCTAAATCTACTTTGTGTAGGCTAAATCTACTTTGTCAAGGTTCTATTCCATTTCCTTATCAAAAATACCACTGTGAACGTTTAAACTTGTTCCATTACTAACGTCTTTGCAATCTGAACTACTACCATGAATACTTGCATCTTCCTCAGCTGTTATTGTAATTCAAGGGAGTGGTCTTTTGAGTACATTAGCAGGTTACTCATGACCTACTGCAGTGTCCTACTTCTACACTATCTTCTTAGATTCTTTCCTTTGGGATTTAACCCCAGTCAGTATACTTAACTGAATTTCCTCATCATTCTTTGTAAGTCTATGTGTGTGAAAGTTGTTTCTCCCCACTAATGTGGCTGGGAAAACAGCAGCAGATGCCCAGGTGCTTGGTCTCCTGCCACCCATGGAGGACACTAGAATGGAGTTCCTGGCTCCTGGCTTCAGCCTGGCCTAACTCCCATTACTGCAGCAATTTGAGAATTAAAACAAGAGGATGGAAGATCAGACAGCCCTGCTCAGACAGAATTCATGTAGTTACAAGCTAAAACACCAGAAAATTCTTTCATTTTCCTAAATATAAAGAGAGGTCATATGAGCATACTATAAAATCATCGCTTCCCATAACTGAGGGGAAGAGGCCACAGAATGAATCCTGCTTTGCTGGAAAATTCACCTTGGACTTCTGGCTTACAGAACTTTGGGTGTTTAGATCGCTCAGCCTGTGGGATTTTGTAGCAGTAGCCCAGCAAGACTGACGGCATCATGGGCAATGTAACCAGACTTTGCATGAAGGCAAGTGGATGCTCTTACACTGACGAAACAATTGTGGTGGCAGCTAATGAATCAGTTTTGAGAAAGCATTGTTTGCTCGTCTGTAAACATTCAGAAACAATTTCTTGAGAAAGAGACAGGTGAAATATTGAGATTTCATCATGGAATACAGTTGGAATATAAAGACTTTAGTGTAATTTACTTGCTTGGTAATTATAAACTGATGGGAGGAACCCAGATATATTTAGTCTCGCACTGCAGTGATGGTATCCCAACTACTTGATGGTATCACCACCTCCCAAAGTCTACATTAGTAGGAATCTGGTATTGGGGTCAGAATCATAACTTGAATTCAGGCACTCTGATATGGAATGTGGGCACTCAATGGGCTCAATGCTTACCCCCTCTTTTTCTCGTGCTATTACCCTTTGAGGGGCATGACCACTGAAAAAGCACCCACGTTACTCTAACTTGACTCAAGTGTGTCTGCATTGCAAACTGATTTTTCTTCTGATCACTTGCCCATCACTTGCTTTGTAGTTAGAGAGGCTTATTATGTAGCTAGATCCCCTCTACAAGTTCTTTGTTATCATAATTTTGATTAGTATCAATATTTGTGAGGGACCTATTGGAAGTAGAAGGGAGGGAGAAGCCAGTGCATTTACCCTTTGCCACTCACTCCAACCTTGTTATAATTCTGGAGTGGCTGGTTTCTGCCACAGCAGCAGCTGTCAGCCAGGTGTAACTTTGCTTCCCAGGGAGTGTATGACAATATCTGGAGACATTTTTGAGTGTGAAGACAGACATGATGGGCATCTCACAGTTAGAGCTCAGGCATCCTGATAAGCATGCTACAATGTACATGGCACTTCTCCCTCTCCCCATCCCTCCCACTGCAAGACACTGCTCCCGGAAATAGTTGTCTAATATGAAGTGTCAAGGGTGCTACTGTTGGACAGCCTGTGCTACAGCTATAGCTCCTGTTAGATAAACACTTGACCCAGGTTCCTCTTTCACAGCTATAGTTTCCAGAGGATGTGATAACACTCTATTTTCACTTTGTCCCTAAAAGCCAAGGGAAGAGAAAAGGATAATAACATCTTGCTGTTGCTATTGAAATTCTCTCCTAACATTAACAGACGCTTCTTCAACATTGTTCTTCTTTGTATAAACTGCCTTTTCATCAGACACTTGTTGGTTAAAATGTTTAGGTGTGCAGTTTGTCCTTCTGGGATTCTTACTGACATGAAGTGTAGGCCCATATTTGGCACTTAATATGCATATTTTATACCGCATTCAGTATGCTTGACTTAGAGATAAAAAACAAACTTCTTTCATCAGTATGGATTCACAACATTTATTGAGTGATATCTCTGTACCTCAATCCTTAGAAATGCTTAATTAACTTTTTAGTATTCAAGAGTTCTAGATTATAAGTGCTAATATGATTCCCCTTCAAAAGATGGTAACATTGAGTTATGATGTGAACTTACTTGACCAAAGTTGTATACTGAAAAGTGGCTCTTGAGATTTTCTACTTGACTCTCTCACCCAGGCATTCTGTCTTCAAAAAATAAACTACTCTACAATAGCTACTATAAAGAAAGCTCTCATGACTTATTCAAATGTGAATCAAGAATAAATTTTCAGAGTGGCATCCAGGTCAACTCTTTAGGGCCTCCTATGCTGCCAGTCCGGCGTCCTTTGCTGTCTTCCCGTTTCCTCTACCCTTCTACCCTTACTTCGCTCTGCCTCCCTTTTCTTTCTCTTTTCTTTATTCTTGCATGCCTGTGTATCTTTTCACATCGTATCTGTCCTTTTTTTTTGCCTTGGGGATCTAAATGTTAAAATGGACTAGGTTCAGCTTTTATTCAAAATGACACTTAAGTCTTCAGAAACAGAAAACATGCATGAAATATTAATTAAGCCTATTCCTGGGATTTAATAACATCTTGGGCATAAAATCATTTAAACACTGGCTTTTCAAGTGCAGTGACTTGATATGACAATATAAGCCAATTTCATACGAAATTCATGACATATAATCAATTTGTTTTTAAAACTATACTTAGGAAATGCAGGAAAAGCAGATTTTAATTTTAGTACACATTAGAAAACAATATGAAGCTTTTTAAAATAAAAAAACATATGTACTTGAGAGCTTTGGTTTGAAAATATAGTGCTGATACTTGAGAGTAATAGTTTTTCTTCTCTACAAAACTATGACAGAAAAGTGCAGTTATTGCATTACACACAATAGTTGTAAGGATTGCAACATCTTCCATCTTTTTTCATGACAAATATGTATACTTAATGTCTAACGATGAGTCTGGGTAACACTATGATAAATGGTTGTGTTTTGGATGAGTGATCTAAAATTTTGTCTTAGAATAAATATTGACTTTTCATTAAAACGACTCAGAATTTGTAACATACAAAGGACTACCTGGGAATTGATTTATTTTTCAGAGTTGTGAATATTCTCTCTGAAGACATACACATTTTATTTGCCTAGGGAAAGGTTATTTCTAATTCCTGTGACTAACTGAGAGCACAGCATACAAGTAGCTATACTAAACTGGCATGTGGAAAGACACAGGGCTGGACATTTACAAATGTAAATTCAAAGTTGGGGCTATTTTTCTCTTAGGCACAAAAGAACAGTCTCAAAATTGAAGAAAATAAAATTTCTGTTATTCATGACAACATTCTGTGAATATTGCTGTTTTAGGTTAAGGATGTGAGTTGGCATTTCAAACAACTTACTAAAATGAAAATATGATTCCTCTGACCCGAAACTACTCGTGGTTTCTGAACATTTGAGACAGATTAATTGCACTTTTCCTTCTTTGTAGTTTAGAGAATGTGCTGGACACGTACTATGTTGAAGTTCATGTGAAACGGATTTACAGAAAGGTCATCTCTGGATGTATACACCATTTTAATCAGTGATATGTTGGAGTCTGAAAAGGATATCAAATGAAGCGTCTTATAGTATTGCTTAACAAATGATTGTTTCTTGTGAGCCTCCTCATCACCACCACACTGCAGGGCCTGTGGAGTTCTGAAGTATACATCCCACTTCAAAGCCATAAAAACAAGCCAGGGAAGGCCATTAACATGTCACAAACCTCGAAGGATCAAACTTGGACTTGGTTTCATGAAGTGTCAATGCAATTAAGGAACTGTTCTGTATTTAGACTAAGTACACCAAGAAAATGCAACAAAACAAAACATCAAGGATCTCCAGTGATGTTCAAACAGATGTTTGGACTAGGGAAATCCTCCTAAAGAGGAAAAGGAAGAGTTTGATTTGGAAGATACTTGGAATGAAACCTTGGTCTCATTTTGTGTTTTTTTTTCTTAATAATGCATGGAGACACATTTTTTTCTCCTATTGGCAGTAATTGATAGTGATAACACCAAATAAACTGAAATCAATTAAGTGAATCTAAAATTGAAACATTTCTGAAAAAAATTTAATGGTAGCCGCAAATAGCATGGCTAATTTTTCAGAAGTTCATGACGCCTAAGTCCTTCGCACCTTTCTCCTCCTAGCGTAGTGTCCATTACATACTGGTTTACTGGAAATGCACTCTCCAGTCTGACTCCAAAATTGCTGAATCTGAATCACCATTTTAATAATTCTCAGTAAGAGAGTCACATTTATATTGAGGTTTGGGAAGTACTACTTACAATCAGTGTTGTATAGTGAACAGCTACCAGGATGGCAGCAATATTTACACTGAAGGGGCAGCCCTGTTTCCACCATGTCTAGGTCATAAAATGCATTAAAGCAAAATAATTTTATTCTCTTTTTTTATTTTTTAACTCAGAGTAGTGGCTCCTCCCCACTAGCAGCAACAGAATCAACACCAGCTCATTACAAATTCAGAACAGACAGGGAATTGGGTCTCTGGTCTTGGGGCCCCGGAATCTGCATTTAAATGGCCTGGCTAGTGATTTTGCCATATAAGGAGGCTTAGGGTGGGAGCCAAGGAGTCATTAGAATAAATGTCATTCAGAATGAATGACAAATATCTGGAATTACCAAATAAGAAAATGAAAGTTTCAAAGGCGCTTAGAGAGAAAATTGATTTTTCCTTATGAGCACTGTGTTAAGGTATTAGCAATTGGATTTTGGTGCAAAGATTAAGATGTTGCTTGAGAGACCCCATTCTACATCATCATTCCTGGGTTCAAGTCCCAGCACCTTTCTGATCTACTTTCCTGCTAAGGCATATCCTGGGAGGTAACAGATGATGGCTCAAATCCTTTTGTCCCTACTACTGATATGAGTGTCCCAGATTAGATTCTGGGCTCCTAACTTCAGCCTGGAGCAGTCTCTATTGTTGGAAGTTAAACAGGTAGTGTGGAAGATCTTCTTTCTGTTACCGTTCTGCACACTCCATTTCAAATAAATAAAAATGTGAAATGTTAATAATGTAAATGGAATAGGCTTTTCTATTTTGTCCATCTTACAAATCATATCCTACAACATTGTATAAAATCAACCAGCCTCGGGCACGATGCAATAGCATAGTGGTTAAAGTCCTCGCCTTGCTTGCCCAGGATCCCATATGGGGCCGGTTCTAATCCCGGCAGCCCCACTTCCCATCCAGTTCCCTGCTTGTGGCTTGGGAAAGCAGTCAAGGACGGCCCAAAGCCTTGGGACCCTGCACCCATGTGGGAGACCTGGAAGAGCTCCTGTCTCCTGGCTTTGGCTCAGCTCTGGGCATTGCAGCCACTTGGGGAGTGAATCATCGGACAGAAGATCTTCCTCTCTGTCTCTCCTCCTCTTCTCTGTATATCTGACTTTGCAATAAAAATAAATAAATCTTAAAAAAAAATCAACCAGCCCCTCTAGATAATCCCAGGTCCCATCTTTTTTTGTTTGTTTTTGTCAATCTAAACTCCCATCCTTGTTATCTACATTTTTATTTTCCATTAATTGCACCAGTGGAACTGCTTTGTAAAGTTTCTGAAGGGTAGGATCTATGTCCTTTGTCTATGTAGCTTCCTCTCCCCCATCTCTACATCTATAACTGTGAGACAACTGATGGGACATCCTAAAACACAGTATCTGAGCTAGCTTCTATTTGTTATTGTTTTAATTCCTGGTTTAGAAGTCTTTTTTGTCTTTGAAATGAATAACCACATGTAAAATGCACTGAGATCCTTTGATTAAAAGTGGGCTATGCTAAGTATGTCTCTTTTTATATAATTGAGCATTAAAAAAATCCGCTAACAAAGTCAAGAAGGTCTTTTACCTCCCCCCAGTAGTACAACTGAAACATTTGGCATCACATAAAATATGTCTCCATTTTCATGCATTTAAATTTCTAATTGTTTCTTGGTGTCTCAGAGAGCCTTTTTTTCTTTTTTTTTTTTTAAATCAACTAAGTACTCACAGTGGGCTACATGTTCTAGAGTCCAAATGAGTCTTGTCTCTGTGGTCCTCAAAAAATAGAACACCAGCACACGCTCTTCATTTATATCACAGTTAGCCAAGAGCCCAAGAAATATTGGACTATCTGACCGATAAAGGCAAGTCCTTGTAGCTGTTATATTCCTGGTAAATATCATTCCTATCCTTTTAATGTTTTCACTCTTACAGGTAACCTTCTTCTAACCCAGGTTTTATCCTAGAAAAATTACTAAAGCTGACAAGTTGTTGAGAACACAATGATATGATCACAAATTTCTAACCTTCAGCTCATGTCACGTCAGACTAAAAGAAACGATTAAAGGAGGAACAAAATGGGCATGGGGGGAGGGACTGGGTACAGGGGTTAGATTGCTGTATCAGCTCTTTGGAAATGGTATGAAGTATCAAGCAATGCCATGACCTTAGAGGGTTTTTGTGATTTAATGCAGCAGAAACCATACAGAAGTACAAAAACACTGGCTGACTCAAAACTACTCGGGCTGATTTAGATGAGATGGAGGCAAAATTCCACTTAAATGACCTTGCATACAGGAATGAGGGATGGAGGTGAAGCGGGGCAGCCCCAAGGGCTGCACACAGAATCCTTTTCACTGTTTGGCTTCCCCTGCATCCTTAAGTAGCTGTCTGGGAGACCTGGGGCCAGTGCTGCCACTTGCAATAGTGTTAACTAGAACACTTCTCTGAACCAGCAAGGAGCCTGTGGGCTTTCCTTTGCATTTTATCAGTGTTTAGTTTCGGTCTGGACACCGATGGACCTACTGTGTTCCCAGGCACGGAGGTGTGCCCAGTCCAGCACACAAGGGATGATTATGGTGACATATATCGGGGATAATTTCCATTCTTTGCTTGTAATGTGTTAGGTCCCTAAATTCAAAATCTGTTTTATCAATAGCCCCTTCACCCTTACTTTCAGAAGCACCCTATCTCTCTGCGTGAGCAATGAAGAGATTTGAGGAACATATATTCAGAAAACGTTAAGCAAAGTTACACTCCAGGATTTCTTTATCCCATCAAAGAAAGAAAAAATTCACAAAATAAACATTAGGACATAGGGACCAGATACAAAACAAAGGCAAGCCTTTATAGAAATCCTATAGCGATGGTGTTAGGTACTGAATGTTTGTGCTTTGCACTCCCTCCACACACGTTAAATATATGTGTTGAGGTCTTAGCTTTCAATGTGAAGAGCAGCAGGCATTTGGGTAATTAAGTCATGAGGACAGAGTGGAATATAACATGACCCTTCCCAGACTCTCTCACTCTGCTCTGTCTGCTCCGATTTTCCACAAGTGAATACCCAATGAGAAAATGGCCATTGATGAGCTGACACTAGACAATTCTGGAGGCTTTATTTTGCACCCCGAGCTCAGAACGCAGAAATGAACGTGCGTTGTTAAAGCCATCTACTCTATGTTCCTTTGTAACAACCTGACTAAGGTGAATATGACAGAAGTGATAATGGGCTAGGATGAGAGCACTATGTTAAGATATCATACGCAGTTGTAACACTGACCAAAGCAGCCTAACGTTTCCCTCAGCTTGACTCAATTTTAATTTGGAATCTTCCAGATCACAGACCTCTCCCTCCCTTGTTCTAGAACATTTGCTGAAGAAAACTTGTGCTATAAATTCTATTTATGGCCTTTTGGAATTTAGATCTTTCCAGTTTCACCTGCGAATGCCTTTTTCAAGGATCTGAGAGTTACCTCTCTGAACTGTAATCATCCAGAATGGTGGCATCGGGCCCGGTGGCGTAGCCTAGCGGCTAAAGTCCTCGCCTTGAACGCGCCCCAGGATCCCATATGAGCTCTGGTTCTAATCCCGGCAGCTCCACTTCCCATCCAGTTCCCTGCTTGTGGCTTGGGGAAGCAGTCGAGTACGGCCCAAAGCCTTGGGACCCTGCACTGGTGTGGGAGACCTGGAAGAGGTTCCTGGTTCCCAGCTTCGGATCGGCGCAGCTCCGACCGTTGCGGCTCACTTGGGGAGTGAATCATCGGACGGAAGATCTTCCTCTCTGTCTCTCCTCCTCTCTGTATATCTGACTTTGTAATAAAAAAATAAATAAATCTTAAAAAAAAAACAATGGTGGCATCCTCTCAGTCTCAATGTAATGACAGAACCTAATGCCCGCATGAGTCAATAAACGAGTGGCCTAGTCACATGGCTCAATCCCCCTCAACAGATCCTCCACATCTCTTTTACCACTTCACAACAAGACTGAAACAAATTCTGTGTTTTGCTTCAGAAAAGTTGTTTTTAATCTTTTTCTCTGATTGCTACAGTTTGAACCCTGGTTGCAATAATGTGGAATAAATTCTTAATTTCTGTCTATTTAATCTTGTCCAGTGCAATTTTCTGTTGTCCAACCTTACATCATTTCCATAAGATATGGTATGTTTTGCTGCATATAAAAGTATGCAAACAAGAAAATTCTCACTTTTCAGCTTAATTTTATGTAGCGGTGACTTATCATTCTAGAAGTTGAAAGAAAAAAATGTTACTTTGAAAGAATCAAAGGAACAAATTGAAATAAAATTAAAAATTAACATGTTCAAAAATTACATCCAAACGAAAACACATCAATGACATATGGAAAACAATAAATATTTTAGGAAAATATAAATAGCTCGAAATCCAAAGAGAAGCTAACAATTCCTTTCACTTTTTGCATAACACAAGAAATAAAAATATAGGACGTTTTGTCTTGAAATCAATATGTTTAATTTATTACGCATAACATATTTCTATAATTCTGATTTCTATCAATGCTAAATATGTCTTTAAGAAATATTATAGCTACTCAGAAATAGAATACATGTAAGCATATGATGATTTAAAATCACTACTTTCAGAATCTTTAAATTGTTACTGGAAAAACCTTCTAAACTGTAGAAGTAGATCTTTGAAGAACACAGCATACAGAAGTCGCCTAACCCTTTATTCAAAGTGTATAGGTTTCTGACAATTTTCTTTTAGCCTTTATTTTTAATCATTCAAAGAAGTATACACACACACGCACACGCACACACACACACTCACATATAATGCATGCTTAAGTGCAAGAAGTTACAGGTTCATAGAGAAACATGATTTTAAAAATACACATTGCACGTCGATGCATGGTACAATTGGCTAGTCTTCCCCTAGCAAGCACTGGAATCTTTTATGGGCTGGTTGGTGTCCTGGCTGCTCCACTTCCAGTCCAGTTCGGCTTGTGGTCTGGGAAAGCAGTGGAGGATGGCACAAGCAGTGGGAGCCTGTGCTTGCATGTGAAACCTCGAAGAGGTTCCTTCTCCTGGCTTCATATCAGTTCAGCTTTGTCTGTTGTAGCCATTTGGGGAGTGAACCAGTGGGTGAAAGATCTTTCTCTCTGCCTCTCCTTCTCTGTAAATCTGCCTTTCCAATGAACATAAGTAAATCATTAAAAATAGGCATTGGGTGAATAATTTTTATCTCACCAACATAAAGTGAACAAACTGTATTGTCATTTAGAAGTCATTGTTACAGCTTAATTTATTTTAAAATATGTATTTTATTTATTTGAAAAGCAGAGTTAGAGAAAGACCCTCTATCTGCTAGTTCACCCCTCAAAAAAGGTTCTCAACAGCCAATGCTGGGCGAGACCTAAGTTAGGAGTCAGGAACATCTTCCATATTTCCCACATAGGTGCAGTAGCCCAACAGGCAACTGGATCGGAAGTGAAGCATCCCGGACGCATGGGATGCCAGCTCTGCAGGTGGCAGCTTAATCCATTATACCACAGCACCAGCCCCACTTTTTTTGTTGTTTACTTTTTAAATTTTGGAAAGAAAGAGGAATCAAACAAAACATTTGTTTTGAAAAACTAAATCTACTGGTAAAAGCATAATAAAAGAAATCTATGGGCCAGATGAATTACTCAAGAATGGATTTAATAAGTTACTGACTAAAATAAAAGGAAAGTTAGCCACATTATTATAATCACTTACTTGGTTCTCTGAAAATATATATAAAATATGCAACTATGTTTTCCTCCTGTTTATATGCTCTAAATTATTCAGCACTGATCATCTATTCACTCAACAAATATTTAATTGAACTTGCTACTAAATCTGACCCTAGGTGATGCACATCAGACAAACCAGATAAGGTCCTTGCCTCAATAGTTGAGCTAGAGAGTCATAGAAGTATAGTAAGACAGAAATCTACGATGTTACATACCCAGGTAAAGGAACACGATCTGGGAAGAGGGCCATTAGTAATGGGCAAAAGAACAAAATAACACTTCTGGGTGACTGAAAGGAGTCCAAGGTGATAATGCCTCTGTGTGTGTGTGTGTGTGTGTGTGTGTGTGAGACAGAGCTAGAGGTGGGGGGAACATGTATGTGAAATATGAAATCAAGATAACAGGATGAAAGCTAATCAGCAATCAATGCCCACATACAACTTGGGCATTAAAGATCAAGGGTGCCCACAAGGCACCATCAGTACCACTTTCTTCTACCTTGCCAGCTTAGGTTCTGTGACACTTCTCTATTTTTATTGCATCGTCTTCCTTAATATATCTTTCCCACTCCGGGAGACACTGCCTCAAACTAGTAACATGTCAGTTCAACTTTGCAAACAGAAGCATCAGCAAGCAGTTTGTGCCATGAAGATTCTTTGCGCCTCTAGCCTTAAGATTCTTGTCTGACTGTCTCTGCTGATTCTAAAATATTATACTGTGATATGGCACAAACCTAATCCAGACTCTGTGTTCAAAGAGTTACATTAAACTAGACTGTGGATTCTCAATAAAATCCAACCTCCCTTGGCCTTATACTACCAAAATTCCCATCCATGTTATGCTGGAAGTCCAAGCACTATCAGACAATTGTTGGTAATATGAGAGAAGCAGTCTTTCCATGTAGGGAAACAATGCTGTTTTCAAATAAATGCAAATTTGCTAAATAATTATTGGAAGAATAATTAAGGAAATAATTATTGAATTTATCTCTTACCTAGTGTGACTCAATCAATGCAATAATAATACAATAAATGCAAATAACATGAAATATACCAGTTTAGTCACTTTTAAGTATTTAGTTTAGAAGCATTAGGTATGATTGCATCATTGTGCAACATCATAACCATCTGTCTCCAAAGTTTCTTCATCTTCCTGAACTGAAGCTGCATAATAAGTATTAACCCCTCACTTGGAAACCATCCACTTAGTATCTGTTTTAAAGGAAAAAACTAATGCGAGAAATGTCTGAGGAAATTACAGAGAAAATTTAAGCTATGATAACAGTACCTACCTTTCACTGTGCCCCATCTATGTGCCAAGCATTATTACTGAGGCTCACTTCTCTTCATCATTAAAATGATTCCCTGGGTATGTTTTAACAAAACCAACAAATGTTTTTAGCAAAAATGTTTTAACATAACTAATTACAGTGCTAGTTAGCAACAATTCAAGATTAAGAATCGGGTTACTGAAGCTACAAATCTCACAACACCACTTCCCATCCCAAATATCTCATTCTGATTACTTATATCTTGCAAAAAACGCTTGAGTATAAAAAAAAAGAAGAGAAAAATATGGAAAGTCGATGATCAATTCACCAGTCCTGTATTTGTGAACATTCCAGGTAGAGATGGGAGAAGGATGAGCTTATGATGTAAAGCAGTCACGAAAATCACACTTGATGGTCTCGAAATTACTTATTAAAGATAAATTCAGGAGCAAGCAGTGGGTCTTAGTAGGTTAAGGCACCTCTCAAGAAGCCCACACCATTGAACTCAGTTGCTCCTTTGCTTGCAATCTGGATCCCTGCTGATTTACACTTGGCCAGATCCCAGATGGTGGCTCAAAGACTTAATCCATGCCAGCCTTGGGGGGGGGGGGGGGCGGGCAGTACTTGGATGGAGTTCCTGGTGTCTGGCTTCAGTCTGGGCAAAGCTCTGATTGTAGCCATTTGGGGAGTGGACCCACAGATAGACGATCTCTCTGTCAACATATTTCTCTCTCTTTCTCTCCCTCTCTTTGTTTTTTGCATGCTGCCTTTCAAATTAATTAAAAGAAAAATATAGAAATGAAGAAAAAATATATGTTAATATGTTGCTCTAGAATTTTCTTAATTATACTGAAAAAGTGAAAAGCATCTTTGGAAAACGATTTCCAAATAAAATTATGTATTTCAATATTAACAACCACAAATTCACAGTATAATCACACTTATCTGACATAACATTCAGTCCTGACTATAATTTTATCACAAGGAAGAGTCATAGCTACCTCTATATCAAAGTTTTTGAAAATGAATTGTTTCTTCAAATACATTATTCATAAAAATAACTTACTGTATGCTGATAAAAGCTTTTGGTGGCCATTCTGACTTTTAAAATTATTACGGGCTAGCATACATGCCATGAAATGTTTTCATATACAGAGTCAAATGGAAATACACTTAATAAATTAGTATGCTGCCATTAAAATGAATCAGATGCAGCTAGAAAAATGTAAGGGCATGCGAAAAATGCACTAATATTTATGCTTTTTCCTTATGAGTATACAAAGCAAATAAATGGCTTATTTTCAAAATTAGGTATTCTATGTAACCTCATTCACTTAAATTGTGTTTATTACTGGGTACTAGAGATTACAAGATGATAAAGTTAATGTTCTCTTTATTTCATGCATGAATAGTTTCCCATGAACTTATTAACACCATTATTTCACATCTTAACAGCTTTTCCAAAAATATCATAAATATGCTGGCCAGCAATTTTGCCAAGATTGAATTTGTTTCTTCGTGATTTTGTATTTACTTAGCCTCACAAAAATAAAATACTGTACTAAGACAGTTAAATGAATATGCCTTAAAGAAAATTGTTTGCTCGGCCCAGCATGTAGGGAATGCTTTGATTACAGAATCAATTATTTTTGCACCAAACTAATTCAATTCAAATAGAGGCTCACAAAAAAAAAAAAAAAGTGGATGGCAGATTGCACTCTAAAATGTACCACAACAATTTGGAACTTTTGGTATGTTTTATCCTGTCCAAATTCTCTAATGACAACTTTCTGTAGTTGCCACTCTCACAATGTACCTACAACCAGATTATTTTTACTATGCAGTAGGAAATCAACTATTTAGATGTCAATTTTCTAAAGATATTTTGCTACCTATATTCTTGAGGAAGGAGGTATAAACAACTAACTGAAAATTCAGATGTGGTGTTTACATTGTCGTCTAGTTTTTGACCAGCCTGCATGACATTTGCAAATAAGAACTTTTGAATAATTAATTTACGGTATTTGTAGTGAGAGCTTGTCTCAGATGTGAGACTACAGTTGACCTCCTGAAATTAAGCATGTGGAACAAAGGATCTGACAACATTAACAATTAGGAGCATTAAAAAAGAGATAATGATGTGCTTTATCATATCAAATGTATATTTATTAATGTGCTCAGTGGGATTTCCAGGAAAGATATTTCATGACAGTAATTTTAGCTGGAGAAAAAAGCAGATCATTTTCTACATCTTTGTAGTAGCTCTGTGACAAATCACCTTTTACATGACAGTCCAGGAAGCATCTTCTCCTATTCAGTTTAGAATGTGTTCTTATGTCTCTAGTGTTCATATTTTCCTCAAATAATTAAATAGTCATATCCCTCTTTCTATAATATTATAAAAAGAGTAAAATATTAGATGGTCCATGTAAGAATATTAAAAAACATATTTACATAATTCTAATGGTGAAATTATGTGGAGGAAAATAGAATTGATTTTTAACATACAAGAAGGTTAACAAATGCATCTCAAAACTGATAGCATGGTTTTCAGCCATTATAATCTTATTTTTTATAATCTTGTTCATATTTAGAATGGCAGATACTATATGAAAAGGTTCAACACAATGGACTTTACAGAGTGGCTTGAAGAAGAAGGTCTTGCCTCTGGATCAAGGAGGAATAAAAGAGCCATGGGTAGAGAAATCAGCTCTTGCAAAGGGCTGGACTATTTCAAAACAATAAGCGCTTTAGTTCAATGATACCTACATGCTCCTATATTTTTAATAATTTGAGACTGCAGAAAAAATAAGCTGTATGAGTGCTTTGGCAAGCTTCATACTCAACCCTCACCACAAATGCAACATTGGGAAATTTGCCATAATTGATTGGAAAAGAAGCACAAAGTATTCCCCATTCATATAGCAGTAAAGAAACTGGCCAGCTGATCTTCCCTAATGAAGCCACACCTGTAAACAATGTTTCAAGGTGATCATCAAGTTTCCTTAAAGGTTAAATTAAAAATGGCTAAGAATATTTATACATCTGCATGAAAACAGAGGAGAGGGTTTCCTTTGGGGAGATGTACACGTCTGCTCCTGCTTCACTTTCACAAGTCAAAGAAGCTTTCCTTTAAGCAAAACAAAACACCAAATAAACAAACAAAAATCCCCAGAGAGCAAAACAACAACAAAGTTAAGAAAATGATGAACAATGTACAGACAAGCCAATTATCTGGTTCATCAATTATTTCTATAATATTTTTAAATCTGTGTGTCTAAAACTCTAAAACTAAAAATGCCAAGTATTAATAATTGAACATAGTGAAAATTGTAAAGCTACATTATGTAGCTCTTTTAATCTAAGAGGAAGTTGTCTGATTCAATTTTCTGTTACCTTTTCTCCATTTTCACCCACTGAGGAGGAAAATAACAAGCGAGCTAAGATCAGAGAAGTAATTTGGTTGTAAAAATAACGGTGGGAGGTGTAGGTGAATTCAGACAAGCTCCCCACTTTTGATTCTGGCTTTCTAAGTGGCCCCCTTTCACTTTCTTTATCTTGTGTCAACAGGTTATAAGATTGCTGCAAAGGAATACATGATTTTCTTGGTCGACAAACCAAAAATAGTTTGCTTAAAGAATGCAGAGAAAAGTGAATTTTCCTGCTGCTTTCCTTGCTGTTTCTTTTCTTCATGCTGGTAGCATTAAAGACAATGCCACCCCATTCAGCACCTTTATGACACTTGGATTGGCTGAGCACAGTGAAAACTTGTTGGGGAACAAAGTTAACTGTAATTTTCTGCTTGTTGTTTTTTAGTTTCTAGCCATGACCTGGTAACTTGAAGAAACCACAGGCATATCTCAGGAAAGCACATAAGAGTGCTGGAGGGAAAGTTCCCACCTTGTTACCCATAGAGCTGAAAGAAGATAACGTATGTCGACAGAAATGGAAGGGCAGTACGCATGCAGATAAAGAAAAAAAGAAATTGGTCAGCCAGAAGAGCATTTCCAATAGAAAAGGGAAAAAGAAAATAGAAAATAAAAATGATCTGGAAACATGATAGTTGGGCATACAATGAATATACATGCATCAGAGTGAATGATTAGCATAAATAGATTTGAATTTTAGTTAAAAATGTATTGTTTTGGGATTCACTTATTTCACTGAATATGGTCTCAATTTGTAACCATTTGGTTGCAAATGGCAGAATTTCATTCCAGAAGGACAAATACCATATGTTTTCTCTGAAACAAGGCAATGTTCATGCAAAATACAAGACTGATAGCACTTTCAATACTGTTTTTGCTACATCACAGAGGGATTGATACTTTCGTTTTATTTTGATTTATTCAGAAAAGAATTTTTCTTATTTTTTCACTGACTCATAGGTCACACAGTAGCATCGTTTGCTTCAAGAAGATTTTTTGTTTTCTTTTTCATTTCTTCAGCAACACATTGGTCATATACTAACATGTTATTTAACTTTGTGTTATTAATTTTCTATTTTTGCTTCCTGTTGATTTTGTTTTATGGCTTTTCATTTAAGGGGCTGTATAGTAACTATGTAATAGAGACTACCACATTCATATGTGACAATACGATAGAGTGTGCATCTCTACTTTCAAATTAAAGATGGATTCCCAATTGAAACCGTTAAATATATCTCGACAATAGGATGCTGGACTCTCTAACATTATCTATACCTACAATGTCAGAATATACTTTAAGAACAGAATGATGGACTTACGACTGATTATGAAGGACTATACTATTGTAATGATATTGGGGAAATCAGTGGAGGGGTGGAAGTTTGGGGAAAGGGGAAGGGACAACCCAGAGACCATGAAACTGATTCATGAAACAATAATTATATTATAAAAAGAAAAAAAAGAAAGAAAAAACAAGACTCCTGTAGACCAGGAAACTCATTTCAACAAATTTGCTTTCCATCTACCGCTGAAATTAAAGTCAGCCAAATTTTTTTTAAAAAATGTATTCTTTGTCATTACTGGCAACATCCAGCCCATAGCTATTTTTGCCTATAATTTCCTCTATAATGATTAACACATCTGGCTTTGCATAATCTCACATATTCCAACACTTTATTCTCTTTTAGAGTTGTTCAAGATTATTAGATTTGAAGTTAATTGTCTTGAGGTCAAAACAGAATGTTTAATGAGGCACTAAGTTAAAATAAAGAGCGGCAGGTAAAAAGAGAGAAAGGGAAGAAAAAACAAACTCCTATAAAGTTACTGGGAAAATTTAGAAATTTGCTTAAACTGAACAAATGTACTGCTTATTATGTGAAGATTGAAGAATTATAAAGAAAAACTTTTGTCTCTCTTTGGAAAACTTTGTATTGTTTGAATACACATTTTTAGGTCCTATGATTTTGATTGCATAGAACTTCTTTTACAACCATAAAAAGTAATTCTCACATATTAATAAGAATAATATATCAAATGCAGATTCAGTTGACTTCATTTCCCATCCATGAGAAAAACTAAATTATTAATTCATTTCACCAATTTACCAAACCTTTACATAATTTTTTTTGCTTTATTCCTAATTTGAAACAGTATAATTTATTTATTTTATCTATTTGAGAAACAGAAGGGGGAAGAGGGAGGGTGGGTATAGGAGGGCGCGAGAGAGAAAGAAACAGAGGTAAATACGCACACACATTAACACACCACAAGTCACATCTACTAGTCTACTTTCTGAATACACACAGTGGATGGGGTTGCAGAAGGGTTGGAACTGGAGCCAAGAACCAGAAATACAATCCAGGCATCCCACGTGGATGGCGAGCACTGATTACTTTGGCTATTAACACTGTTATTTCCAGGGTCTGTCTTAGTAGAAAGCTGGAGTCAAGAACTAGGGCTTAGTTTCAAACCTAAGAACTTGATGTTGGATGTCAACATCTTAATTCTTAAGTGCCAGGCTAATGGCCCAACCTGTTTAAACCAATTAAATCCTCTGTCAGGTATCTTATGAGTTAAGTAAAATTCTTCACTCACATTCAGTTGTGTCTGAGATCCATGATTTTGTCATTTAAAAACTATTCTTTCACAGAGTTAATACGCATAAACATAAAGCATTGTCATTTTGATGGGAGATGAACAGCAAAGCAGTTATTGCTCCTGTTGTTATGAGAACACATTCTTGATTCTAGATGTCAAAGTGGAGTGGGAGAATCAAGTAAATAAACAATTCTAGTACATTGTGTTAAATGTAATTTGGGTAAGTACAGGTTCCTGAAAATGTGGATAGAACCATGATTGACTTTGGCTTAGGTCAAGAGCAAAACCGATGGAAAGAATAGGGGAGCATTTGTGTGTTAAAGAAGCAGTTAACCAATCACATTCTTTGTCTTAGCTATCCCTGATGAATAACTATAATCAGATATTGTAATTTTAAATGCAGTCAGGACAAAGGGAATGAGTGAGTAAGCTCTCCTTTACTCAATCAGAACGAAAATGAGCTTGAACACAAGGTCACATTACTAGTACTAGGGAGTCAGCAAAGGCACAAAGTTTAATGTTCTCTCTTTAACCTGTGAGGACTTAGCAGTGCCTGAAATTAATGAGAATCAAGGGAAGATAAGAGATAATCTTGAAATAAGTGCTAGAGAGCTTATAAAGCAAGGTTAAGTTTAAATCAAAATTTAATGCCAACTTTTTAAAAGGTAATCATATGAGAGAGAAAAGTAATATTGCAGTCTTGTAGCACTTTCTGCCTTTGCTCAATGTCCTTTTACACCCATTCTACCAATGTCATCGCAGGAACAAGGATTTGTGGGTCTGTTTGAGGAAGATTTATAGTGGAGAACTCTTAGAACAGAGAGGTTTTCATGTTAAAAAATAAATGGTAATATTGATATTTTCATATCAACAGAATTTTCCATTTCCTAAATGATTTATAAACACATTATTTGCTTTAATTTTCTAGCCATTAGTTTCTTTCTTTCTTTTTTTTTTTTTTAGATTTTTTACTTCAAAGCATTACAGAGAGGGGGGTGGAGAAGAGAAGAGAGAGCGAGAAAGAGAGAGAGAGAGATGAATATGTTCCATCCTCTGGGTCACTACTTAAATGGTTGCAATGGTCAGAGCTGGGCTGATCATAAGCTGGTAATCAGCTGCTTCTTTTGGGTCTCCCACTTGGGGGCCATCCTCTGCTGCTTTCCTAGTCTGTAAGCAGGAAGTGAAGCAGCTGGGACTCAAATTGGTGACCATATGAGACACACTGAGGTAGGCTTAACCTGTTATGCCATTGTGCCAGCCCCAGAAACAGGAATTTTTTTTTTTTGGTGAGTGAAACACAAAACATTTGTATTTGGCATCCTGCTTTTATATTCTGTAATTTTTCTACTACAACAGCTTCTCAGCAAAAATAAATAAACGAATAAATAAAAATAATAGTAAATGAGTGAATAAATAAATAAATGAGAGAATAAAATAAAACAAAAAGGAGCCCTATTCTTTAGACATGGGTCATATCCCCAACTTCAAGTCTGTGAATTCATATCTGTTCGTAGTAGGGATGGGGTTTGAGATTAGAGTCAGGTGCTCGAGTTTTGCCACCCATCCTTATTTTCTTTGAATACCAAAATAATTCTGGAGAGTATCATGCTAGAGAAGTCTACCAGTACAAGAGAGTCAGCAATTCCTGCTATCACACCCCTGTGCTATGATATGTTGAGATGACAAAAAGTTATATGAGTTATAACAATTTATCCTAATGTTGTCACAGTCTGATTAGCTTTTTGCCTTCTAGAGGAAATGTGTTTCAACTTTTAACAAATTGCATAGAAAACATCAAAAGACCAAGATTTAGAAAAATTCCTGTGTATCTATATGGGTTTCAATGAAGTTAATACTTCATGAAGGAAATAGCCTCTTTCTTGATTATCTTTATTCCACATGACCCAGAATTCCAGTTTGTCCATGGATTCACTTTGGGCCAATATTATTATATGCTGCATATTCACAATATTGACTAATTGGTTAATAGCTCAGAGGGGAACTTTTTAGTGTGTCAGACTGGGCGCTTCACAAGTTGCTCAACTGTATCTTACATTCCCCACACCTTTATTTCCTCAAAGTGAGCACCCTGAAGTTGGGCTGCAACTATTTAAAGTAGGTGATCTCTTATTTTACATTCACACCAAAGCACAGTATGTGTTATAACAGGTAATGCTGAAGTGGAGTATAAGTAGGTAGAAGACACAGGGAACTGTGGCTGAGCAGACATGATTGCCCTTGAGGAACCCCAACTCCATGTCTGTGGTACTTGCACAGCTCAGATGCTCTCAACTTCACCAACCTATTTCAGCTATATCACAATCATCCCCCCCACACACTTTTTTTTTAACATTTATTTATGTTGGAATATCAGATACATAGAGAGGAGAAGAGACAGAGAGGAAAATCTTCCTTCCGATGATTCACTCCCCAAGCAGCAGCAATGGCTGCAGCTGAGCCAATCTGAAGCCAGGAGCCTCTTCCAGGTCTACCATGCAGGTACAGAATCCCAAGGCATTGGACCATCCTCAACTGCTTTCCCAGGCCACATGCAGGGAGCCGGATGGGAAGCGGGCCACTGGGATTAGAACCGGCGCCCATATAGGATGCCAGCGTGGTCAAGATGAGGACTTTAGCCAGCAAGCTACTGCACTGGGCCCTCTTTTCCCTTTTCTAAGAACGATCATCTCCAAAAGATAGTTCAGCAGCAAGAGTGGTACAGCTGGCGTTTTCTGGGGGGCCTCAACCTAGCTCAGTAGCTTACCATAGAATATACTTTCAAGAAATCATGATTGTGTTTAAGCTTCATTAAAATAACATTTTTTCCAGACTTACTTTCATTTGAAGGCAGATTTTTAAGATAGAGAAAAATCAAGAGATTTTTTCATCTGCTGGTTCACTCCCCTAATGGCCTCAATGGCCAGAGAAGAGTTGATTGCAAGCTAGGAGCCACAGCTTCCTCCTTGCCTGCCACGTGGATGCAGGGGCCCAAAGAACTGTGCTATCTCCTGCTGCTTTCCCAGGCCATTAAGCAAGGAGCTAGGCTGTAAGTGGAGCAGCCAGGACTAGAACTGATGCCCATCTTGGCTTTTGGCACTGCAGGCAGATTAGCTTGCTGAATCACCTGGCTGGCTCCTGATGTCAAGACATCAGTTGAAAAAAATGTACTTATTTGTTTATTTGAGACTGGGATAGAGATAAGCATACCACCTGCTGATTCACTCCTCCAACACTCATAGTAGCTGAAAGTGGGCAAGGCTGGGAACACAACCTAGAACTCCCACATGGTTAGCAGAGACAGTTATGTCAATTATTGCCATTGCCTCCAAAGGTCTGCACTGGCAGGGAGGTGAAGTCAGAAGCTGAAACATGGAATGTCTGATGTGCTTTGACACAGACTGCAAGCATTTTAACTAGAGTTTTAACCCCGTTAGTAAAATCATAAGTTTAAAGAAGGATTTATGATACCTTCTTCATGCTTGCAAGGAATCTTCAAGTGTGAGACAGAGTCTGTCCTGTGGGAAGGCTTGATCTGGAATAACACATGCTTCCTTCTGAAATATGTGAACAAAAGTTTTGAATGGATGAAAGTCACAGAGTATAGAGGTAGGATTTCTTTCCATTTTTTGTTTTTTAAAAAATGGATGCTTACTTTGGGGTAAGTTCAAATCCTCATATCTTTCTGTCACTATGATGTTTAGGTTTTCTCTTGAGACCCTTGGACTAATAACTGTTTCCCTGGATGGGCAGCATGAGGTGTGTGTCCTAGGATAGACCTGCTGGGAATGGGCATGGCATTGGGATAATGCACTCTTGGTTATTCAGTCTATAAGCCCCCTTCATAGTCTGTCTTGTAGGAGATTTTTCTAAGCATCAGAGATTGCCGTACTCTTCAAAGTAACAAAGCAGATTTTCTGAGTTGAGAGATATTAAAAAGTTGCAGGTTGGATTGTTTATAAAATGTCTGTGATAAGGTTAGGAGTTAAAGTCATAATAAGGGAGGCATTGGCTCTGCCTGATCAGTAATAATGTGATACCTATTTTCCTATTCTGTAACGATAGGAAATGGCACTTCTCTCGAACAAAGAGAGGTATGCATTCTGAGTTATTATTTCTTCAACAAGGCGGAATCCAGTTAGGAGTTAATTCTCCAGTCTTGTATTTTCCAACTTCAAACCTCTGCTTCACACTTTGCTAGCTGTATTATCTTGGGCAAACCATTTCTTGTTTAAAATGAGGAAAGTGAGAACTACATTTTCCCTGAAGTGCTATGATATTTAAATAAGGAAATACACATAAAATCCTAATGGTGCCTGACACAGAGTTGCACCAGATAAACATTCCCTATTAATAAAATAAATTCCATT
Source organism: Ochotona princeps (assembly GCF_030435755.1). Taxonomy (NCBI): domain Eukaryota; kingdom Metazoa; phylum Chordata; class Mammalia; order Lagomorpha; family Ochotonidae; genus Ochotona; species Ochotona princeps. Next base: position 23,194,211 of record NC_080839.1, on the reverse strand, counting down.
ACCGTTCTTACGAACAACATTAAATCTTTTAATTGGGGAGCACTAGGCTGTACTGTTGATTAATTGGAGCAATTAGCTGGGAAGCCTAATGGGCCAGATGTCAATATCTTCCTGTTGATATAAATATATTCTTTGGCATAAATTGATAGAATTCTTATGAGTCTCAAGGCAGATCAGTATGGTTCTCTTTTTGAAAAAAAAATATTTGGGCAATAATACCATCTGACTGGATTCCAGAGATCATGTCAGTCAATGAGCAATGACATGCTACCAAACAAATCATGCTTTTGTACTTCAGTGCAAACACGGAAAACTCATTCCATGGGTCTTTTCTCACCTGCTTGATAAATCAAAATGATAGCTACAGTGACAAAGGATTAATTTACTGGGCACATTATTTATTAGCTGCTAACTCTGTTAGCCTTGGAGGATCCAGAATGGATCCATTACATGCGCCAAGTGTTCTGATGCGATTCGGTGCTACTTTTAAAGTCAAAATTAGCATCAGAAATGATGGAATCACAGACTATTAGCGATTATGGTAGAAAATGATATGGGAAAGTGTCTAACTAAAATGCTAACACAGCTGAAAGAATCGTAAGAACTTTTAGACAGCCTTTCTCATCATCTACTGTGATTATTTCAGCAGTGTTAGGAGCAATCATCTGCCTGAAGAAATGCAGCTATTTGCTCAAGTTATTACTTTAGAAGCTCAAAGGATGCTCTTTTGAACATAAAATTGATTTTTAAGACTCACAAATGATCTCTAATAATTAATCAGATTGTTTATAAAACAGTAAATGAAAACATGGATACCGATGTGGCTTAAGGAAAACAGAGTTCAGTTTACTTCAGGAACAAGTATGTGTTGCTGTTTCAACATAAATACTCATGGAGCAATAAATCTTATCCTGCCAGATATCTAGGAAAATACATTAGGACAGGAGAAAAACCACAGTGGATGCTTCTGAATTATATACCAACCTTAGTTCAGCCTTGAGGACAAGACAGACATATAGGTTCAGTGCCTATGGATAAATACAATGAAAATTGCAACTGATTCAGCTATATAGAACTAAATCATCTGTGAACATACAGCAGATAGGCACTGCAGGTTTCAGAGCTATACTAATTTGTTTTGCCAACAATATTTACAAAAGTAAATCAAGTCAAGGCATGTAAGAAACAAGTTTCCAATATCAATCCCCTGAGAATTCTTAAGGAAAAAAAAAAAAAACAACAGAAAGCAAAAAGTAACAAAGCCCAAGACGCAGCAATAGATTCCTAACTAGCTTAGCCTATCACCTGCTTGTGTTTCTATATCAGATTTGGGTCATAAATTACATATTTTCCAATATCCTCTATTACATTGCTCTGTTCCAGCAAGAAAGAAAGCTTTTGTTTAGCTAAACATACAAACCGGGAGGCAGGCAGAATACTTAGAATATTAATATCTATATTTAGAGGAGTGAAGTTTTCCTCGTCATACTGAAAGAACTTGAGTAAGATATCTGACATGTGACTTCAGGTATAATATTCACCCACCTATAGTATAATTATGTCCCAGTAGTGTATCAAATGTAGACTAAATCACAAAAACAATCTTATTAACTACCTCTCAATATCCAGACAGAAGCCATACCATATCACTTTAAACACTGAATGGAATGCTAATTCCCAGGGTCGGGAATATATGTAAACAGAATGAAAATTTAGAGGTAGTAATACAATTAGTCCCCAAATTACCCTTACTCCATTTCTACTATTAATGTTTCATGTGTGTATGTATCATGTTTTCTTTTTTCAAATATATTTTCTTTTTTCAATACATTTGAAACAGATACACTGAATGAGATAACTTTTGCCCACTGGTTCACTCCCTAAATGGCTGCATTAGCTGAGACAACTGATCAGGAAGGACTTGATTTTGCACTCTCCTATGGGATGCCAACATTGAAAGCAGCAGCTTAACTTGCTGTGCTACAGTGCCAGCCCCAGTATACCATAGCTTGTTTATCCATTCATCTGATGATGGATACATTCACAGATTCTGTATTTTGGCTATTGTGAACAGTGCTGCAATAAACATCAGGTTAGGCTGTCAGAGCAAGTATCTCTTTGACACAGTGGATTCATAATTTTGGGTACACACCTGGCACTAGGATTGTTGGATCAAAAAGCAGTTACATTTCAAGTTTTGAAAGAAATACCCATGCTGTGTTTCTCATGGAGGTTTTACTTAGATTCTCACTCACAGTATATAATTCCTTTTTATCCATATCCTCCTCAGGATTTGTTGTTGCATTTTTTATAATAGCCCTGTTGTAGAAATCATTATATCCATGCATAATGCCTTTATAAAATTCATTTTTCATAAACATCGTGAAATCCCTTAGTATGCATGGATTTCAAATTGCTTTTCATCAAAATAAATGTATCATTTGTTCCCATTTTCCACAAGCTTTTTGAATTATTCTCACATGTATGTCTTTTAAGTTTATAGAAAACCACAAAGGTTGTGCATCTTTGTATTTGTGTGTTGGCATCATATTCAGATTCTGATGGCTTGGAAAAGGTATGCTAAGCCTTCTAATAGCTGATTGTGAATAACAAACTTGGACTTCTAAGAAATGCTCTATTCTTGCAAGCCAGTAGGAATGTTATAAATAAAAACAGTACAATCCAATAAAATATTAGAGGGACAGGAATTCTTCAATGGACCAGGGGAAAAATTTCTAAGACCTCAAATACTAGTAGAGCAAGGCCTCACTTGTGTCTTGGAAGGCTTTCCCCCACTCTGGATCTTTAATAGTAAATGTCAGAACCAAAATTTGATTTATTTTAGAGCCAGGTAGATCCACCAGAGACTAAAAATTGTGAGAGCTGCTTTCAGTCTCCAGAGAAACACCCAACATGGAGGTTATAAAAATCTGGTCTTACAGAATGATTGAAGAGAAATTCATAGGCTAGCCAGAGGTGAATTCACTTCAAAGTACAGAGAGATTACTAAGTAAGCTTGCAGAGTACTGAGTCAGACCTTGTTACGTTATCTGATTATTTCTTATAGTCAGAGGATAGAGGGACTTGCATCCTAAGATCAGAGCTAAGTAATACCTGCTTTGGCATAAAAGGAGGTGAGGTCCCAGGAGGAGAAGGAGTCTTGGGAAAAACTGAGGCTGAGAAGTGCCTTTATCGTCCCTGAATGCTGACCCAATACGAGTCACCTGATTTAGCAGGTATTTATTTGCAGTCATAGTGAATGAGATACTTTCCTATTCTTAAAACTAATTTTATTACTGATACTTCCTTATCTTTGTCTAGCATTATGCAAATTATTTTAAAATCCTGGACAATTCTCATCGGTTATTATTAGCCAGGTAATACACCCTACTCACATAATTCGGTTTTTGTTTTCTTAATATTTAGTAATCATTTTATTATTGTTGTTATTATTGCTTATCCTAGAGCCGGATTCTTGAACCTGAACATCACTGGAAGTTTTGACTGGTTCAATCTTTGTCATGGGTGCTGACTTGTTACTGCACAGGCTGTTTCGCAGGCGCATAGCCTCTACTCAGAAGATGCCAGTAGAGCTCATCCTCAGGTGCAACAAGCAAAATGCCTCCACACAATATCAGATTCTTCCACTGGGGGCCTAGTTGTCCTTGGTTGTGAACTGCACTTCCAGAAGAATGAAGATGTGAATGTTAAAATTAAATAATACATGATGGAAATGCATACAGAAGTGTCTTAATGTTGGTATGACTTCACTGAAAGGCAGCATTGGCAAGTTTCATTATTTTTTTTATAATACTGTCTTTATGGAAAATAATAAGATAAGGTATAAGCAGCTTTAATATATCTTGAAAATGTTGTGATAATAAACTCAAAACGAAGAGATCATCCTGAGAATAACATTAAAATAGACAAAAACAATGAATAGGCAATGATTAGTCCAAACACACTAATAATCAACTAAATTAAAATAGTAAAATCTTCTATTTGAATTTTGAAAATTTATTTTCAGCAAATATGTTTATCACTTGCAGCAAACTATTTTAAATTATGCATACATTATGTAATGGATAATTAAAACTAGGTAATGTACACATTACCTTATCAACTTGCCATCTTTGAGGGGGATGAATGCAGAGAACAGTTAAATCTACCCTATTCTCTTAGTAATTGTTAGGAATATAAAGTACTAATATTCACTACAGTCACCATGTTGTACAACAGCTCTTTGAGCTTATTTTTTATGCCTAAATGAAATTTTATTTCCTTGACCAAGATCAATTTTTAAAGATCAGAACTCTCGTGGGAGGAAATGAATCAATGTCCTAACTTCTTCCTTCTGAAATTCAATGTTCAATAATATCAATTGATGAAAACTATCCTGATAACATCCAACTGATGGGTAAAATCCCTGAAAGTACTAATTAAAAATGAACATCTAATTAGAAACACATGTCTTGTGTTCACAAGAAGCAGAAAGGGAGTTAATCAATTTTTACTAAATTTGAGTTGTATGATTTATAAGCTTAATCTACCATTTTAGTAACTTTTTGTCACATAGAGGGAATCTTCAATATAGAAATTTATATTTTGTGAACCTCTGTATATTTTAGAAAATGTTTTGCTACCTTTACATAGGAAAACCACTTTAGGTAAAAGGCTTTTCTTTAAATAGTTTTTAGTACAACCTTTATGTAAGACAGTCTTCAGAAATCTGAAAATCAATGCCATATGACCCAACCATCTGACTCCTTAGAATTTACGCAAATGAAATTAAATCATTTGTACCTTCCTGTTTATTGTAGCTCAATTCACAATATCTATGATATAGAATCAATCCTGATGTGGTATATACACACTGGAACTCTACTGCACATTAAAAAGGGATGAAATCATGTTTTTACCAATGAATGGATGTAACTAGAAAACATTATGCTCAGTGAAATAAACCAATCCCAAACAAATATGTTTTCTCTGATATGTAGCAGCTAATACAGAATAAAATGTATAGGAAGGAAATAGACATTTTGGGATATGATTACCACATTTTATTCTTGTTCCTGAGTGTGTGGAATTGTGGTCTTGCTACCTTTAATTTGTTGAATATTATGACCTGTGGCAAATTAAGTCTGTGACTGCAGCATGGATAAAATGATGCATTTGGAAAAACTAATGCAGAGAAGGGAACATGGAGGGAGTTGAGGAAAGAGCAACACAAGCACGGTTACCTTCAACCGTAGAATGGAATGCATAAAATCTTACATTACATTCAAACAAAAGTTTTACAAGGTTAATAGTTTTGTTCCTTATCTCTTGCGTCTTTGACGGTTAGTAGCAGAGTAATTGATGCCAGTGCATCTTTGGTTCCCTCATTACGCATATTCCCTGCCATGCCTCTTTTGTGTGGTTGTATGCATTTTTATTATGTTTGTAATTCAAAAATTTGTTCCAAGATATGCTCCAAGGGTGATGATGTCATCAACCTTACATAAAAGATATTGTATACTTTTGCTATCAATATAGAAGTCATGAATTTATGTATCACTGTATTTTAAACACAGGTGCTATTTCTTTGCTTCAGTTCCTGCTTCAGGTAGGCTACAGACTCATACAGAGACGCTCAGGCCTCTTTTGGCTCTCTCATGAGGCAGACAAATGTGTGGCTCACCATCTGTGACACTGGTTTGCATGTGTGTCCTATAAATGTTTTGTTCCCTGCAAATAAATAGTTTTAAGGAAATGGAAACTTGATTTTCAAAATTCTAAAAAATCTGAATGAATGTCATTATAAACAAATGTCTTGTAAACATCACAATGCAAAAAGTCACTAATAAGTACAAATTTAAAACATTGAGATGTCAAAAATTATTAGAGAAGATTTAAAAACTCTTAATGCACATTTGTTTTGTAAAGGAAGGGCAGGAAAATTGGTTGCGTCTACACTTATGGAAACATAAATTGACACAATTTATTTGTGTTTTACATTAGACTCAGTCATTTACCAACCTCTAATAATAAATGTAATTAAAGGAAAAAATCAACAATATTTGGCTATTGGAATGTTCGATGAAATACAATGTACATTAAATTATCAACTATTAGAACTAGTTAAGGGAACTGTGGTATAGTGGCATTGTTTAATACTATAAAAATATTTAATAGTGCAGAAGTAGAAAATTGCAGATAAATGTCTTTCCAGAATATATAGTATGGAATTTCTTATAGGCCTATATATGAGGTCATATTCAAAGATAAACTATAATGCTTAATCAAGGAAGTGTATTTCATATATTGTAATAATGATTTTTCATTTACTTTTATTTGCATATTATAATAATGGTTTTCCATTTTAATTCTCATAGTTTCTTCCTTATTGTATATTACTTTTTTGTGTAAATTATCTATAATATTTACTATTGCTTTTTAGCAACCAAAATATTTTTTCTCTTCATTGTAGAATATATGTGCATTGTTGTGGAAAAAAGCCTTAAACAATATATAAACCCAGGGAGAGGGAAAAAAAAAATCAAAGTCCTATCACCCCCCAAACAAACACCACCACTCTTCTAACAATGACCTTTCATTTATTCCTTAATGCATATTTATAGAAAGACTATGAGGCACTTTCAGTTTTTAATATTTTATGTATTTGAGAGGAAGAAAGAGCAAAATACACACAGAGAGACTCGTTACCCACTGGTTCAGTGCTCGAGTACTCTCACAGGGGTGTTCTGGGGAGCCACAGTCTGGCGCAAGGAGTGCAATTTTGGCTCCCATGTGCATGATAGGAAACCAGTTACTTAAACTATAACCTGTTGCCTCACAGAGTCTACATTACCCGGAAATTAGAATGAGAAGCTAGATCTGGGAATCTATTTTAGGTACTCCAACATGAAACACAAGCGTCTTGGGCTAAATTCTCACTCCCCATGCTATTTTTAAATATATACAAATTCCGTTGACATTACTTGACACATTTTTGTTTTTAATGAAAAGTGAAAACTTACATCCAACTCTGTGGGACACTTACAGATTCCTAAAATTGGTGCAGAATATTTCTGAAATGTGCTGCCAACTACCCCCTGGTGCTGAAGCTTCATGGCCAATTAACTTTCTTGCGACACATGAAGTCATGGAATTCAAAAATAATATGAATTGCTGGAAATTTGCTTCTGGAATTTTTTTAGTTCAATTCAGAAAATAGATGGCAATCTTCTTATTTTAAAGAGATGTTTTCCTCCATTTCTTTTCCATTTTAGCAGAGATGGTAAAGAATTCAAATTATATAATATCTCTGTCCACACCAGCTGTGTTTTGTGTTTGTCAGACGCTTCAAGCGATTTTCAAACAGCTGGGTTTTCTCAACCATATTTTACCCCAATTATCTTTCTCCATGATCCTCAAAGAAATTTAAAATGATTTTTCCCCCTGATTCAATACATATGTTTATAGTAAAAAAAAGTTTGGAAAACAGAGAATGAAATGACAAAGAAAGTCAGAATCAGCTACCATCGTCTCAGTCGGTGGTAAATATAACACTGCCATCTTTTATTCACTGGTCATCTTATTATACACATACACACATGGTATCATTTTATTGCACATATTGTTTTGGAAAAAATCATGCTTAGTTTAGCTTCAGTAATTTCCAATTTTATTACATACCCTTGTAACACATGGGCTTTAATGTTCACAGCCCATTGGCAATGCCTCACCGTTATCTGCTACTTCTTTAATGCCCCCTTTTCAGTTAAGTCAACTCCATCTTTCCACAGCTCAATCTAAACTCATGTAGTGCTCTAAGATCTCTTCTTGTTCACAACACAAATCCAATTATAAAATCTAAGTAATCTTACAGAAAACAAATTAAATGCCTAATCTATGTATACAAGCATGTATCTATAGCCTTGTACTGTTAACTCTGGAACCAATCATTATTTATTTTTCCCTGTAAGATAAACTTCTCTTCCTCTACTCTTATCATTCTATTATTTATTAAATATTAAGTCAGACTATGAATTCCTTTGCTTAGTACCCACCATAGCTTTTATCTCATTAAACCAACATTATGTGTCTTGATTTAGAAGAACTTAGATGACTGGTCTGTAACGTATCTTCTACCCATATTCTTTCCTTTTCTCTCTCACTTCAATCTGGCTGAATTGCTTCCTTAACGATCCTCAAACATGCCAAGCTTGCTCCTAAAGATTTCTGCACAGCAGTTTGCTTCGGCTGTATGATCTTTCCCAGACACTATCTTATTCCCTTTACTAACTTTCTCAGTTCCAGTTTTATCCAATCACCTTAGAAACTCCTTTCATGCCAACTTATGAATTCTTCATCTGTGACTTATTCTACATTCTGTACATTATGTCATCATAACCTACCACTGCAGTTGATCATATAGTTTACTGTGATATATTTATTTTACTTATTTTTTTTTATCTCCCTGCTTCCTTAGAATGTAAAGTGAATGAAGATGGGGACATTGACAGCTTTTGTTAATGACTATTATCTCAGGATCTTGAAAGTGAGTGAAACACATCCATTAACTGATTTAACCATCCTTTCATTAGACAGTTTTCACGATAATTCTCATCCTTGATTACATGTTTAGGGTGAGTTCTCAAACATATTATGTAAAATATTTCACCATTTTGCAAGATCACCCTCACTATCAATTTTTCCTGATTTATGCTTCCAAAAAAGAGAATACAATTATTGGCCTATATTCTCATCAGCAAGGAGTTGAATCATTTTGTCTCTTATGTTTTCCATTTCCTTGTGAGGGTGGATATGTGTGTTCACATTTTAGGTAGGACTGTGAATGTTACTTTGAGATCATTCACATGAAATGCCTGTTACATAATGAGGTATCAGTATAGGGTAGGGATCTTAGAAAATAACTCTAAATGTGTTACTGTGACAGTAAGTTTAAAAATATATAGACATCATATCCTAAATGTAGAAGACCGGTTTTCATACTTTGCAACCTCCTTTTCTGGTTTCTCTTTTGTGTTTGTCCATTAGTTTGTCCTTTCTACTGTAAAATTTTGACCTTTTAATGAAAATGATGTTTTCAAATAGGTCGATAAAACATATAGCATGGTAACTAGAAATGAATGTGTTTTCTTAAAATACTAAAATCCAAGGAGTTTAGTGCTGGTTACTTTTCAGCATTATATACTCCTTACCATTTGCACATACTTTTGGTATTTTTAGAAATATTATATATTCAGTAGTACATCTGGTAATATTGTGAGCACTGGTCAAAAGTGTTTATAATCAGAGTCCCTGAGAATCAATCAAGAGACATTTGCAGGCAATTCACCTGAGCACAAATGTAAACACATATCAGAGTGGCAGGTTTGAGTCCTGGCTCTCCTTCCAAACCAGCTTCTGGCTAGTGTATACCCTGGGAGGTATTTGTGTCCCTGCTACCCATGCAGGAGACCAAGACAGAATAGCTGGCATTTGGGGGGTGAATTAATGGATAAAAGATCTCCGTTTCTCTCTGTGTCTCTTCTCTCTGGGTTTCTGCTTTATATATCAATAAAGAAATCAAGAAAAACAAACATCACCGCCACCTTTCCCCTTTGTGTTTTATTCAGTCTTTTTAGTTGTTTCAAAGCAGCTTCCAGAAGCTGCTATGTCATAGTCAGATTTTAAAACTAGCGGTACAGGTGAGGACACAACTTGGCATCCAGAAGCCCTCAAGTGGATAGTGACTCTGCCCGGGTGAAGCAATTCTGCCCACACTCTGGGTTTGCCTTCAACCATCCATCCGGAGGGACATCTTTTCCTTCCCATCAGGGTCCTCTACCTTTATTTTTCTGCCTTGTGTGTTTTGCAGATGAATGTGTTTATGTGGAACACAAATGTTGAAACAAAGTAGCTGTGAATGTGACCAGCACTGACTTCAAGTACATCCGACTTGTATACCCTTCCCAAGAAGTGCCTCCTACTTGCTCTATTAGATATATTTTTGAAAAAGCCCTCACATTTTCATTTTACTTGACCTAAACACTAATGATCCAAATTCTCAGCAGTTGGAAATCAATCTTTATCTGTTTGGAAGGCTGGAAATTGCAGAAATACAGTATGAGAAAGCCTGAAACTATATTTCTTTCGTCTCTAGTCTGATTCATTTTCTTTATTATGGACTAAGTTTACTCCTTTTCATTTCTTATGTTAATCCCTCATTTTCCTTACTCTTATTATACTAAATATGTTTCATAAGCATTGTATTTCAAGCACTGAGACTACTTTTTTCTTGCAGCAATAAAACATTAAAATAACTTACACCCCTTTTGATAAATGGAGTTATTTGAACTTCATAAAATACTAAGAAAAAAATTTATAGTGTAACTGAGTAATAAACACGGCTAGCAGAAGCCTTTGAGGTCTAGAAAAAGGATTGGAACAATGCATGCTTCCTCTCATCTCATATATCTAATCCAATTGCCAGATCTAGGATCCATTGTAGTCACTTAACCACCACATAAACTTCTTTGACATTTAATTATATTATGTATATGCCCGGTTGTATAGAGGAACTGATAGAATGAAGGCTTCATTGAATGTTTTCCTGGCTGCTCACCAGTGAAATGCACTCAGAGAAAGGATAGCGGTTAACGAATGCTGATAGGTATAAGGACCCCAGCAGTAAATTCTCCAGGCTGCAGGGACTGCAGGGTTGGCCTGAGAGTTTCAGCTTGCTAAACTCTCCTTTAAATTGACTGAGAGCACTTGTTGGGATTGAAGTAAAATTTCAAAGGCTAGTCATGAGCCTACTAACAGCCAGCTATACCCAGAGACGTTTAATTGAGTATAACTGTAGTCTATAAGTTAGGGATGGGTCACCTCCAACAACAACAGATTCCTGGAGAAGAGACTGTTACACAAGAGGCTGTTTTGCAAAGCAGCAGCTTTTTTTTTTTTTTTTTTTTTTGTGGTCAGGCTAAAAAAAAAAAATTTAATCTCAGTCGGGGAATTATATCGAATTTATGCATTCAAATTAGGTTTTCCAAGGTCATATTTTGAAAGAGTTTTCATATTGTCCTGCAAAACTTCCTCAGATCTACTGAAGGAGTATGTGTCTATAGCTCATCTGCAAGGGTATACACAGGAGTCTGTTCCATTGGGGGACTGTTAGTAGGAACAGTTTTTCTTTGTTTAAATCATCACTGAGTGGTATACTCTTGCTTCAGTCAGACTAGGACCATCGTTCATTAGTTGTCTCATCATGTGTTTTATCAACCCTGGGCTTGCTTAACTTTGCTGAATGTCAGAGAAATATAAAGCCCGGATCTGTGGACAACTTTCTGACAGGAAGTCCCCAAGACACAAACTACAAAAATATCTATTGCTATTTTATTCTTTGTCTCATATTCTATTTTATTTCAAATTTTAAAATGTAATTATGTATTTTAGATGCAAATTTATGTGAATATTTAAGAAAAAGAGTTTCAGGCAGCAAAATGATGAAGTAGGCCAAGTTAAACTTCGACAGGTGTGTTTCCCTTTGAGTTTTGACTGGGTACTGATTGATAGCTTTAGATTTTATTATTTAATGGGAGGTTGGGGTTGGGCCAGGGGGAGATAGGGTGGATATTTAGTATAGTGCTTAAGATACTGGTTTACAGGCCTGTGTTCCCCATTAGTAATGGCTCAAGTGGTTCATTTCTTGCCACCCATTGAATTCCAAGCCCTAGCTTTAGCCTGCTGTTTCGAGAGTGAGCCAGTAGTTCTCATTCTCTCCATATTTGTAAGTCTCTCTTTCTTCTCAGTCTCTCTCAGTTCTCTGATTTTAAAATAAATAAGAAAATTTTGGGGACCCAGCATGTTAGCCTGGCTACAGTCTTGGTCTTGCACGCACCAGGATCCCATAATGGTGCCGGTTTGTGTCCCAGTAGTCCCACTTCCCACCCAGCTCACTGTTTGTGGCCTGGAAAAGCAGCAGTAGCTGGCCCAAAACCTTGGGACCCTGCACCAGTGTGGGAGACCCAGAAGAAGCTTCTGGCTGCTGGCTTCAGATTGTTTCAGCTCTAGCTCCCTTGGGGAGTGAACCAGCAGACAGAAGATCTTGTCTTATATTTATTTTATTTATTTGAAAGGCACAGTTGCAGAGAGAGGAGGAGACAGAGATGGGAAGGGGCAGGGAAAAGCTGTCCATCCCCTGGTTCATTCTCCAGATAGCCTCATTCTCCAGATAGCCTCAATGCCAAGGGCTGTTCCAGACCACAGACTGGAACCAGGGGCTTCTGTGTCTGTCACACCGGTGTAGGGATACATGTGATTTGGTCATCCTCTACTGCCTTTTCAGAAATATTAGCAGGGAGCTGGATCAGAAGTGGCACAGTGAGGTCTAGATCCTGTGCCCATATGGGATCCAGTACTGCAGGTGTTACTTAACATTACGCACCACTGCACCGGCCCTCATTTTTCTTAACAAACCTTTTACCAACAGTTTGTAGATTTATAAAAAAATCATAGATTCATACAGAACTTCTATAGTATCCAATTTCCTCATATGACATACCCAAGTTGTTTTAACATCTTATATCAATTAGTATTCCATTGCCAGCATTAACAAGCCAAATTAACACATCATTATTATTTAACTCTACTCATATTTCCTTAATTTTTCCTGATATTCCTTCTTTATTCCTGAAGCCCATACGAGGCTTAGTTTCTGTCTTCTCAGCTTTTGATTCATGACCACACTTTAGACTTTCTTTAGCTGTGACAACACTCAGCGTTTTGACAACAGTACTTGTGCAGTGGTCTGTACCATGCTCTAAAGCTCTAAATTCAAAATTTTCTAACGTTGTTGATTTGGTTTGCCAAAAGTATGGGTTTTGTAAATTAACATTTGCATTAACTTTATCAGGAGTATGGGATTTATCCATGTTGATGTTAGCATTGACCCTTGTTTGCCATACTTATTCCCTAAAACTTAAATTTTTCTTCCATTTGGTAAAGTATACTCCTTGAAGGAAGTTGATACACACAACCCTTAAGGAACAGGGAATTATGTTCCATCTACTTGAGGCAGAGGTAGCACAGTTTATTTGCAATTTGCACAGAAAATTTTTTTATTCTATTCCATTTTTCAATGATCAGTGACCTCTTAGCATGAATATGCTCTTGGTGTTAATTTCATATACCATTTTGATGTTTATTTTGCTGCTGTAATTGTTCTGTCTTGATGAACTGGGAGCTTTTTCATTTGGTTCTCTATATCCTTTTCAGATGAGCATCTCTTTTGTGATATGATAATCACAGCAATATTGGAAAGATTTCAAAATCCAAATCATTTCAACCTTTCCCAGTATAATTATAAACCCTCCAATCAAAGGTCATGGAGTGGACAGGGTGATTGCTTTGCAAGCTAATCCTCTACCTGCAGTGTTGGTGTCCTGGTCTCAGATGCTTCACTATCAATTCATCTCCTTGCTTATGCCCAGGGAAAGCAATGGAGTGTGGCGCAGGGCCTTGGGGCACTGCACCCATGTCCAACTGGCTCAGCTGTCTGTTGTGGTCATCTGGGGAGTGAACCAACAGATTGAACATTTCTTTATCTCTTTCCCTCTCTCGCTGTAACTCTGACTTTCAAGTAAAAACAACAAAAATATGAAATACATCTTTTCAAGAAGAGTTTAGGTAGTGATGTTAGTGAGGAGCAAGGATCTAAAGCTAGCTGCTTCCTCTTTACAACAGCTCTTCTACCACTGCTACAGTCCTCTCCAGTTGCTGGTGATAGAAAGAGGTACTATCTCCCCCCATATGTGTTTTTCTACAAATGAGATCACTATTGTGGTAGAATATGGTCTCACGAACTTTGAGAATATGAACAAGTTCCTGTGTCCATGAATAAGCCTTAGGTTGAAATGAGATCGCACATTTACCACGTAAATGGAACTTAAATAAGCAATAAACAATCTATATTATAGTTTTGTTTCCAAAATAGGAAACCTCTGCCTGTGTTATCACTAGGTAAATGGTTTCTATGGCATGGATTAGGGGCAGGTAGAATTGTAAAGTGGCCTAGTGTGTCTGCTTTGTAAAGCACATTTTTTTTTTCCTGCTTCCTTTTTAACAGTTTCAGCAGAAATCTCCTCACTCCAGGGCACTCAGTAATTTCCAGCCAACAATTTGACCCTTTCTGTCATAGGGGGAAGCATCTCATAAACTAAATAGCAGGGCACACAATAAGTCATCTAATGTTTTGACTTGTTACTTAATGCAGTTCTGCTTGGCAGACATTTGTAGACATTTGCGATGCTATGCAAAACATGGGCATCACGCAAGTCAACACAGTCCAGAAGGGATAGTAGATGCATAAATAATTATAATTCAGCGTAATTACAGTAATGTTACAGGTAAACCTCTTTGGATTTTATTTTTCCAATGGTATTGATTGATTGACTGATAAAGCTGTAGAAAACGCTTACTTCAAAATGAACCACTGATTATAAATTTTAGTTTCCAAAATATAAAGTCTGATAACACAGAAATTGAGAAAGATTTTTGTTTCATCTCCTCACCCAAAAGAATCTGATTTTAGTTCCTTGCCATTAATATTTCACTGCCTCTTCACATCCTCACACACATAATGTATTTGTCATTAAAATCCTAGTATTGGGTATAGAATCTGATAACAGAGCATACCATAGGTGCTCAATAAATTTAAATTTCTAAAAATTTTTAAATAATAACAAACTAATTGTAAAATCAGTTTTAGGTACACAAAGGTTTGAGTATAAAATCAAATGATTTCTCCTAGATCTCTTCCCCTCACATATGCATAGCCTGCTCCACTTTGAAAGTTGGTAACCTTTTCACCCAAACTTTAGGAATTAATCTCAGAAAAGTATTCTCACACATGCAAAATAACAAATGTAAAGGGTTATTCACTGTAGCCCTCATTATTTTAGCAAAAGATATAAAATAGTGGAATTTTCCACAAGACAAGTCAGACAAAACCAATTTGAATGCATAAGGATAAAGAGATTTTAAGTACTATGAAAATTTCCCTGCACTAATAAGAAAAAAATACAAAAGACATAATGGCAAGTGGAAAAATGTTAGAATCAAGATGAGGAGAGATAGGTTCAATACACCATTACTTGGATGGAATAGAAAAAATAATTCATGCATTTGCATCTGTTTGTGTGCTTGAAGGATACATCCTGTTCCTCTCCTTTCTGGGGACTAACCTCAGATTTACCATGGGTTTTTTCCTTAGAAGAAAATAATTTCCTAGTGCAAAAGAGTATTAATGCTTTCCCATGTTTGTTTGGGGGAAGTGTGCCCATTGCAAACTGAACTTCACGAAGGAAAGGACACAGCTTTGAATATATGTCGTATGTGTTTAGCACAAACCAGATAATGGTATTAATGCTCAAAATTTAAGTATTAAAAAGATACATTTGCATGGTTCAGAAGAAATCTTAAGAATGAAATAAGTCTTGATCTCTGAACAATTCATTAATTCAAATTGAGGAGAGTGAGGGAGAGAATTAAAGATGGAAGGAGTATCTGAATCCAGTGTGAGTGCTCAGAATAGGTATGCTTATTTCTAAATCAGAGAAGAAAGTAACCTCAGCTGCTTAATAATTTATACTGAAATGCAATGGAAAATTATATACATAATGTGTAAATCAGAAATTTGATTTATATTGCTCCTGAGTCAAAAGGTTTACTAGTGTATTCAAGTTGACATGAATGTTATACAGAAGTAAACGACCAAACGACAGAGGCTTTACGTGGAGTTGGCATTCAAAAAAAAGAGACCTAACATTTACTTTAAATTGTGAGTCTAGTAATTGCATAAGGTGCGCCTCTTAATCCTCACACAGATACTACGCTTACGTTATTATTTACAAAAAGGGAACAAATTTCATGTATTGCTTAAGCCCAGGTTTAACAGCACAATAGTACATCCCAATACATCGTTATTTCCCTCTCCCTCCTTCCTCCTCTTTTTATTTTTCTTTTTAATTTTTATAATAATATAGTTACATTTGCCTTTATAATAACAAGGTTAACTCTCCACATACACAAAAAATCAGCAACTAGTAAATATAAAATTCATGGTTCTTCAAGAGTGTAGAAAATGCCATACTACTTTTAAATACTAATAATGACCTTGCAAGGATTAAGAAACTTATTGAAGGTCAGGTAGCTGGGAAATTGGTAAGACTGCATTCAGTTACTCCATTATTGGCATCAAAGGTTCTGGGAGTTATCAGAAGTGTAGTCAGCGAGTGAGGATGTACCTGTAAAATAACTACCCAAGTCTTTGGAAATGTCCTTGGGAATCTTGTTTAGTATCATGGTGAAAGGAACTTTGCTTTAAAATGTCTTTAAATATGTCTTTTGGCAAGATATATTTTAATGATCCTATCATGTGTGTGTTAATCAATATGGACTGTAAGGTAGCATAATTCTACTTCAGATATGCCGTATTTATGCCTTTCAAGTAAAAAGATTGTGTTCTCCAGGGAAGGCAAGTTGCAGTATTTAGCATAGAATCCATCATTATTCATAAAACAATCATGTTGAACATGAAACTAAGGGGTTTCATGCCATTTTAAACTCTGAATTAATAAAAAAGCAACCTCAAGTTCTTTAATAACCTAATGAGGATGCAGATGGCAATAGAAGTATGAAAAGTTGTGGTTTGTAGCTTTTGCTCAAACAAACAAAAAGCTACAGTGAACTGTTTGTTGTAATATAAGATTAGACTGATGACATATTTCTTTTCTAAATATACTATATGTTTTAGAAATAATAAATCAAAAGATAAAGTTTAACTTTTAAAAACTTATTTTGCAAGCATGGTTTGTCATTGATTCACTCTGTTTCCTTAGTGAATGAATAATATGGTGGGATTTGCTGTGTAGAACATAGTTTCTCACATTATCAAATTTCTGTCCAAAAGAACTGAAAATAGCAAAAAAAAAAAAAAAATGAAATGTGTGAAATCTATGCTGTCCTTATAGTCACAACTTACTGCACTCTCAAACATGACGTGTGAACTAAAATGACCGTTCAGATTCCTCTGCCTGAGCAAGCAAACACTAAGACAAGAAAATATTCTATCCTAGAAGGAATTTGTCATAAGTAGGCTTTTCTTTCTCCTTTTCTAACTTTGTAGTGCATCAAATTAGCATGTGCTCCAGGATACAATGGAAGTAGAAGGAAAGGCAAAACAAAATTCTAGGGTACATCGCTCTTTTCATTGTAGTCTTAATCTCTGGGAGGCTGTACCACAGATGATGAATGGTTTTAAAAAGGATTTAATTTCAAATATATACTTCTTGAAGAAATTAGGTAGATATCGCTCCCCAAATACATGAGCATATATAATATATATATATATATAAAAAATTATTTCTAATGGGTTTTCCTATGAAGACTCCCTTATAATACCGTTTCAATTAACACAAAACTTGATGAAGAGAGTGAAATTTTCTTTCAATTTAAAAGAATAGGAAAGTAAGCTTGCATATCACTCTGGATAAGATCAATAATATGTATTTGAATTTCATCCTACATAAAACTGTGAGGGCTGTCATTACGACACTAATATAATTGAAACTTATTGAGGCCATAAAGGAATTTGTTACAGTTGTTTTTAAATTCTCTACTTTATTTCATTGTTTATGTGGAGGCTGTGAAAATTAGGACAGAATGTTGGGACATCACCTATTGCACCTGACATTCATACTATGCATAAAATATTATCATAAAAATATGATGTTATACATTTTGGTGTGAAATTGTAAGTCATGTCGGAATATTGAGCAGGGGCCTGTAGTCTACTGAAACAAAGGTTGCAAAAAATGGGAAATATTGATGCGTACATAAACATAAGTATGATAAAGCGAAAGAACACCATGCAGCAGTCTGTACCTACACTTAGGAAGAAATAAGATGCTCTTACAACTAACTACAGCATATATAATCATGAGAAAATAATTAATGATATGAGAATGATTGAGACTAACTGACAATTAGTAATCCTTGGGGGTGGGGGGGGGATCGGATTACTGGACCTGAATCAGGTAGCATCCCAAACTGCTGATTAATCCTTGTCAAGTAGATGCTACTCTTGGGGCAGCAAAAATCTTCAGTGAAGCCTGTGTCTCCTTAGATCACTCTGGTAAAGCTCAAGTTCCCATTTACTCTGCTTATGATTCTCAGCAATAGCCAAGCAGTAATTTGTGCTATATTTTTTAAACAATGTAATTTTAACAAACATGTTATGACAACTTCTTCTGTTCTTCCTCCTTTTGTCTTTATACACTAACTGCTCACTTGCCACTTTGGAGCAACTATTATGGGCAACTGGAATGCTTATTTTCTGAGGGTATATTCTCTCTTTGTCTCCAATGAATCCCTTTATGCTCTTATTCATTGTGCCTGAACTTGATTTCTAGGTTGATAGTTGTAAAAATCCAAAAACAGACAAGTAAGCAAGCAAACAAAAAGAGCCAGAATTTGCACAGAAGCATATATTTAAAAAGGATGACTGTTTTGTTTCAATGATTCCATTAACCTACACTCAATAATTTGAGGTTGCTGAGTATATATATTTGGCCTTCCCCATTCGAAATAGAATTAAGTTAAAACGGAAACAGATTGAGTGTATCCTTGGGGAGTATATATCATTGAAGATAGATGTCTAGTTCCCATCCTCCTTGAGTTCTAACACAATGATTGAATTTTTAAATAGAAGAAAGCATTCATTATTTCTGAAATGTTGCAGAAAACTTAGACATTTGTCTAAGTGTAAAATTTAGAAGACTTAATTGAATAAAGACCTTGGAGACAAAATCTATTTCAAAGGAAATCAAGATATAATAAAATAAAAAGCAATAATGGATATTTACAGCATTTTGCTGTGTGTGGCATGGATCATTTTGCAGACAACTGTGACTCTTTGGTATTAGCTGCTTTGAAAAGAGGTACAGAGGGAGGCAATGCAATGATACATCCAGCAAATGCCCTCTACAGCAGGAATGCAGAGGTGGGTTTTCTCCCAGAATTGTCAATGTTCCTATTTTATTCATATGATTTATCAAGAAAATCCAATGGTTGAACAAGACAAGAGAGCAAAAAGAACCTCACTAGTGAGTCAATTCTTATCAGCCAGCCTCTCCTTTCCTCCTGGGCCATCCTCACATTCTAGCACAGTACACAGTGTGAGGAAGGCTGCTTTTGCAGGATTCCCAAGAAAATAAATCTATGCTAGCTTTAGAAAGCTGTGTAATTGAAGAATTTCTAATTATGTGAGTAAAAATAAAACAAAGCCAATTTGACCTATGGAAAAATTTAGTAAAATTTTGCCAACAGAACATGCAGAATATATGAGATGCAAAATAGTTGATACAGTTAAGAAAGATGGGTTGACCAAGAAAAGAAGAAATAGGAGTGTAAATGATACAATAAAGAAATGTGACTTAACAAACATACTCCAACAGAATTTAAAATGTCATAGGAGTGGTGAATTCAGAAATTATAATTTCTTATTCACAGTAAATCCAAGTAAGAATTTATTAGCTACTAAAAAAGAGGACAAGGGAATGAGAATATTGTTTTCTTACACAAAAAAGTAATGTTACAGTGAATCATAATAGCAGAAATAATAGGAAACAAACCAGAGATGCAGTGAACTTAGATGAAGAAAATCCTGAATTTTCAGAGGCCAAAAGCTCATTGTATTACCTGTGAGTGAACCCAATACATATAAAGACATGGGCTTCGCTCCAAGAATCAAAAAACAAAATATCTGTCTGTAGTCATAACCTGCTTAATAAATGTATCAAGTCAAAGAGAAAAGAGTCAAAACTTCACAGGAAGCATGGAGAAGTCATTCTGAAGTAAGAAACAATAAGTACTAACAGCAAAGGCAGGATCTTCCCTAACTCTAACTTCAAGGTTTAGTCTGAACCAACACAGTGTTCCAGGCCCTAAGTGGCTGCACAGCTGACTTCTCCATCGCACTGAACTCCTTTACAGTAAGAACTTCAGTTTTCCTTGAGGCCGTGACCACAACATCATCAAGACCTCTAAATGTATTCAAAAAATAAAAGTTTAAACATTAAACATTATGTCATAGAACTACAGGCAAAGCCATTAGGAAATAAGAAGTCAGAGAAGCAAAAATGGACAAAGTAAAAATGGTTGATTTCATTATTTTGCATACTAGAAAATGAAAAGAGCACTAGAAATAAAATATCAAACTGCAAAGAAAAGGATACCATAGTAAAATTAAGACTGCATTGGACAAAGTACCTTTCATAAGAGGAAATTAAAGCACTTTCATCTATCCGTTGAGCCAAATACATAAACCAGTAGTGAGCATTTAGTATAGGAACTTAAGAAGCTAGCTGGGATTTTCACATCCCATTTAGGAGTGTCTTGGTTTGATTTCTGGATAATGACTGTTCTGGGACGCAGCAGAGAAACTCAAATAGTTTGGTCTCTATCACCCACATGGGATATTTGGATTAGATTTCCTTCTCCTGGATTTGGCTTTGCTCAGCCTTGCCTGTGGCATACATGTGGGATGAAGGCAGCACAACATTCTGTCTCTCTGCTTCTCAAATAAAGAAATAAGAATTAAAGCAAAAATATCCCCCATGACATTGAAGTAAACAAATACATCAAAACAATTACAAAAAAAAAAAGAACTAAGATTTTAAAAAAGCAAGTGAAACACACATAGTCATCTAAAATAATTAAACTAACTAAAAAACCCTATTAAAAGAAACGGTTCTTGGAACTGGTATTATGGTATAGTAAGTCCACAGTTACAACATGGTATCACCTATTGGAGCATAGATTCAAATCCTGGCTACTCTGCTTCCAATCCATCCTCGAGCTCACATGCCTGAGAACGTAGAGGGTGAGGGGACCCAGTGCTTGATCCCCTGCCATTCATCTGAAAGACACATTATCTCAAGTTCCAGCTTGATCAGTCCTAACCCCAGTGAATAAAG
The DNA here is from genome assembly GCF_030435755.1 of Ochotona princeps. NCBI lineage: Eukaryota > Metazoa > Chordata > Mammalia > Lagomorpha > Ochotonidae > Ochotona > Ochotona princeps. The sequence goes on along the minus strand of NC_080839.1, from coordinate 23,173,182 downwards.
ATGCCCCTGCATTTCAAATAAACATATTTACACATGAGTTTCAAACTCAATATGTGAAGATTTATGTATGTATATTTAAAATGTATGTTCAAATTCCTTGATATTCCTCCCTTCCAGAAGTGAATCCCGACTCTGCTCCTTACAGGTGTTTACTGGGTTAAGCGATTCACTTCTAGCAGAATGAGAATCATAATGAGTGACTTCAAAGGCAAGGCCACATCCTTATTATCTGTATGCTCTTGGACTGCTCTGATGTAAGTATACTCAAAGTCTCTGGAGAAGGCCTTGTAGTTGTAGAGGCTCCGACATTGATGTGTCACACACAGGTGCTTTGACAGGTGAGGCCTTGGAAGCTGCTACAGATTCAGACCTTCCCTCCAAGGAGAGAAACGTTTCTCCCCCTTCCCTTCTCTACCTAACCAAACCAAACCTGCCAAAACAGGAACACAATTGCTTCCAGTCTTCTCATTGAAGTTTCATTAACCAGAGAGAATGAAGCTCATTCGGCAGGAAAGCTGCAAGTCAGATTTCCCATCTAGAGCACAAAGCAACTGTCTCCCAGCAATTGTCTTTTCCTCAGGGACTATTCATTCTCCTCCAAAATAACTCACTAGTCATTTAAAATTATCTACACACTCACTTCCCTCTCTCATGAAGCCTGTGCTTAAACATCTGCCAACTGTCCTTTGAGTCTCACATGTTCCTTCATGTCCATACATTTTCTATGCTTTTTTCTTTTAATATACACTGTCTTATTTCTTATATTAAAATTTTTGAACCTTCAATAAAAATGTTTGAACTTCTTAAGATAGTGAGGAACATGGCTGTCCTCAATGTCCATGAACCAGGGCCACCTTGAAAGTGTTTTCCCCAATGCTACTGACACCAAGATGACCACCCATGATGGCACTGAGTAGAATTTCAAAAGAAACCTTGAACCTCAATATCTCAGCTGAGTTACCACTAAATTTTTAGCCAAGAGAAACTGTGTGAGATAATTAATATTTTCTGTTTCAAGTCACTAAATCTTAGGACAATCTGTTAGGCAGCAATATGGAACCCCACAAGAATATTTATTGTTTGTACATATTTGATCCTTTCCACATAACTTTCTGAATGAGTGACACTGATGGTGATTCAAAAGGTAGCACAGTATTGCACATGTTTTGGCCTAACAGTTAATGCATTCTTGGGATGGCCACAGCCCACCTTGGAATGCTCTAGCTGTCATCTCAAGTTGTGTCTTGATTCTAGCTTTTTTTTCTAATGAAAACTCTGGGAGGCAGCACCGATGGGTCAAGTACTTGGATTTCCGACATCCTTATGAGAAACCTGCAGTGAGTTCTTGCCTCTTGGCTCCAGTCCCAGGTGTTCTTAGCATTGTATGAATGTACCAACAGATGGGAATCCCTTTCCCTAATGAATAAATAAACATGTTTAGAAAGATACTAAGGATCATTACTGTTTCATGGAATTTAGAGCAAATAAAAATGATTGATCCCAAGGAATTTCCAATGGTAGGCCAGGATTTATTATTAGATTTGATGAACCATCAAAAATGAATACAGTTTGAATGATAGGAGATGATGGAATGCTTTTCAAATATAAATTAAATGATTCAGGTAAGACTTCAAACACATCAAATAATGCTTGAAGTCCACCCAATTTCTCCAATTTGAGTAATTTTTGTTAATTATGTATTTGACACGTTTACTAAGTATTTACAATATTCTAGACAAGATTCCTAGCGCTGGGATACAGTGACATGACCTGGAGACACAGACACAGATCCTAATCCTTGGAGCTTAAGTTTCAGTAAGATAGTTAAATAAATAAAACATAAGCAATGTTAACTATAATAGAAGGAATATGCCAAGAGATGGAGAGACTTGATGAGGAAAGAGACAAGGTGTGCTTTCCACTTAGAAATGTTCTCTCTGGTGCTGAATGGACAACCACAGGAAGGGTATCTTAAAGCACAGATACCATTAAGAAGCCATTGCAACAGTTTAAACTAGAGAGAATGGCTGGCTGAACCATTCTGACAGAAGCAAAATGTAGACAAGTGACCTGATACATGTGTAGTTAGAGAGAAACGGTCTGATATGGAATCATTCCTAGTACAGAATGAACTGATATACTGATGTACTGCATGCAGTGGGAAGAAAGATATTACTGATGATTTCTAGTCATTCTGACTTGAGCTATTGTGAAGATTATAGTGATTTTTATTGAAATAAAAATGACTAAGGGAGTTACAGAAGAGAGGGTATTAGGTGTAATGCCTGTGGAAGCAAGTTAATACTCCATCTGGTATGCGTTAAAGATAGGATGATGCACCGGCATCTAAACGGGGTGGTGAACTTCACCTTCTGAATACAATATCTGCAGTGCTGGGGAGAAGACGGAGTTGCAGGTACAAATGCAGGCATCTAAGTAATATTTAAACCCTTAAGATTGAATGAGGTTCAATAAGGAAACTGTGCAGAGGTTCAGCTATCTGGAATGGAGCCTGCAGCATTAAAACATTAAAACGCCAAAAGGAAAATGTCAGGAAGGTGTATGGACTGGCAGAAATGGTAACAAATGAGAAAAAGCAAGGAGTTTTGGAGTAAATTGCAGTCTTCAAGCGCAGAAGCAGTTTTTGTGACTATATTAAAACATACAAAGCAAACACTAGATTTTCTAACCTTAAGAAATTTGTGACCTTGGTTAAAAAAAAAGAGAGTTGCACTAGGTTAGTTTGAAGTCCACTTAGCAGAGTTGAGCCAGTAAGAAACAAGCAAAATGAGGTTGTGAGAAACTATTATCTGTAAAGAATGCTATGAAGATGACCAGAGAAGTATGATGGTATTTGTTCAGAAACATCTTTCTTAATGTTTAAATTATCAGATTATTGTCAAGTGCAATTGTTAACGGCAGAAAGGATTTCACAAAACATAACAAAAGATTACAGGAGAGCCAGCAAGTGGTTTAATAAAGTAGTGAGGAATTTAGGATTAGGAAGGAGAAACAGATGGTTTTGAATCTAGGCATCATTGCACAACAGATGCTTAATCTTAAATAAGTTGCATAAACCCTTTACACATAATACAATCATATATAAAAAGAAAAGTAATAAGCTTCACAATATTAAAGACTATACTGAGGTGCTCCCTAAGAATTTGGAAAGTAGAATTGTTCCTCTTTGAAACATAAAATGCTAAAGAGAAAACAATGGAGGGATTGGTGAAATTCATCTGTAAGAGATAGGATAACTGCAAAGTCAGAATGATTTATTAGTGTTTAACTCAGTATCATTAAACTATTTAAATACATAGAGCAATTTGGTTAGACATGGGAGCATAAAAGAAGAAAACAGTTATGGGGAAATATGTTCATCACACTGACTTACTGGCTGAAAAGCAAAGAATGTACTTTAACTACAGCCTCAAAACATCTCTGTCTTTGGGGGCAGGTAATGATATGTCTTGGGTTAAGCTATTATTTTTGGAAAGCCTTCATCCCTAATCAGAGCACCAGGTTTCCGGTGCTTCCTCCACTTCCAACTCAGTTTCCTGTTAATGCATCTCCTGGGATGCAGCATTTGGGTCTCTGCTATCCAGACAGGAAATCCAGACGTTGGGTCCTGACTTTGGCCTGGCCCAGCTCCAACTGTTTTAGTCATTTAGGGGAGTAAACCAGGTGTTGGAGCATCTCTCTGCCTCTTTCACTTACTTTGCTCCTCTCTCTATCTCTCTGCCTTTCAGATTAATAACAATAAACTAAAAAAATTTTGCTGATTCCTAAGGAAAGAAAAAAATACACAAAATAGAAATAATTGCAAAATTCTACAGGGGATAGATTTTCTTACTTTTGAATGATGACATCATAATCATAAGAGTGCCTCCTAGCCATCTCAAACTTGCATTTAAACTTTGAGTCTGTCACTGTCCTTGTCTGGTTGCCATGCTTGACAAGCCACTTCGCACTCCTGTGTAGGCCACTCTCATGAAGAAAAACATGCTAATAGAATGGACTTTGGAGTATTTCTCCCCGCTGGGACTATTATTTCTCATAGTGTTTGGCTTTAATTTGGCTTCCAAGTGTTGAACCTCAGAAGAAATCATGTATTGGTTACTCTAATGTTGAGTATTTTCAGTTCCTATAGCATCGTTTTCCACTGTAAAATAATAAACCAGAGAGTTGGTGTATTGTTCAGCTGGGTGTGTATTTTGAAGTTAGAAAATCTCTGTCTCTTAGGACCTAATTATTCCAGAGCACTTGAAGAGAAAGTTTTGGGTTCTTAAAAGATACAGTTCAAATTCCAGTAGTGCTTGCTTGTAATTTACTCATATTCAACTTTAGTTTTCTGTGTGATTTAAAAACACTTTAGGAAGAATTAGATGGAACTAGAAAAATTGCCAACCAACCACTTGTTTAATATGATACCAATAGCTGTGTCCTAAAGTTGACTGAATATAAATGTAGGATCAAAGATCACAATGCTATAACGTTGTTTTTCTGAGTGATATTCAGATTAAATCTAAAGACTGTCACAATGCTGGAACCACACACTGTGATAAAGTAGCATGTATGCCACAGCACTGAGCATGCTCTCTTCTGATTTCAAACATATGCAACTAACTTCCAGGTTGATATAAAACAAAATGTATTTGAGAATAATCAAATTATCCATTTTTAAACCCTAAATTCTATATTTAGGTCAATATATTGAGAACTGATTAAATTACAAATGCATTGCTTTAGTCTGAAGCTGTATCATAGTATTAAAATATCAGGATCTGATGATCATTTTATTGTTTCCTAAAAAGACTGCCTTTTAAGTTACTTTTACATAAGAACTAGATAGTGTCATTTGCATGACTATCATTGTTGCTTCTTAGGAATCAAAATTTCAGTTTGCCACAGTTACTGATTCTAAAAATAATATTCTACAGTGAGAAGACAATAAAACAAATGAAACATCATTTTCAGAAATATACCAGAGTATGTCATTTTTTTACTTTTGGGAAGTAGGGAAAGAACAAAAGATTTGTTGCCAGTGTTAGAAAAGTCTTGCTTGAGCTCAAGTGTTCACACACTGGTTTTGTGATTCCATGCAAGGAAGATGATTTCTTGTTTTTTTTTTTTTTTACTACCAATTTTGAAATAGAATTATTTTCAGTAAGTTTCCATTTACTATTAAGTGATATGTTAGTAAGTGACCGCCTGATTGCCAGAGCATGTCATTTAGCATGATACCAGGTTCTCTGAAGACTGTTACCCCCTCAAAAATTGCCATAAAGTAGAAAACCTCTTCAAACTTCAAGAGCCAAAGACATCATCCATTTCAATTCTTCCATAATTGCATCTTATTTGGGCTCAAATCCTCTATTCTTATGGTGAAAAATGGAGCAGTAATATGAAGTGGAAGCAATATCCGTGCAATGCACATTTCAGAGACTCGGTACTGGTTCCCTTAACTTCATCTGCTTTGAAGTGTCCAGAGAATGAAACAATGACACTTAGGAAGAAGCTACCAAAAATTTCCTTCTCTAGTGTTAGTGTAATGCCGCCCTTTGAGACAAAGAGAAAACTACACAGACCCATTCGGTAGCTAGCAATTCCCTTCTGTAGCTGAAGCTGTGGCTGGCACGAATGCTAGGTACAACTGATTTTTTCTTAGTGTTTTCTGAAATGGTTAGACCTTTGCTTTTTTCTTTGAAAAAGGCATTTTCACTAAATTAAGTTCAAATAAACACAGATCTACAAGCCTTGTTCCAGTAACTGAGAACAAATTTATCTCCTCGCTGCCGTTTTTTTTCTTTGCAGTTTTGCAAGATGAAGTACACTTAATATACACAGCACCAAACACATCAGTTACCCAGACCATCTTTCTTGTCTTCCTTAGTCACCTGTTTTCAAGTTTGCCTATACTTTTTTTTCACTTCCAGTCTCTAATAGCTAATTGGTATCTAGGTTGTGAGATCATTCCTTTATGACTTAATGCCACAAAATAGACTTAATCCTATTTTGTCCTAGGAATCTCTTCCTTGAAGAGTCTAGCTATGGTTTTTTTTTGTAAGATTTATTTTTATTGGAAAGGCAGATATACAGAGATGAGGAGAGACAGAGAAGAAGATCTTCTGCCCGATGGTTCACTCCCCAAGCAGTCACAACAGCTGGAGCTGAGCCAATCCGAAGCCAGGAGCCAGGAGCCTCTTCTGGGTCTCCCACACGGGTGCAGGTCCCAAGGCTTTGGGCCGTCCTCGACTACTTTCCCAGGCCACAGGCAGGGAGCTGCATGGGAAGTGGGGCACCAGGATTAGGACCGGCACCCATATGGGATCCTGGCGAGTGCAAGGCGAGGACTTTAACCACTGTGCTATCGCGCCGGGCCCTAGCTGTGGTTTTACTTCAGCTGTGACTTGTTGACTGGTCAGCCATCACTGGAGTCTAGATAAGGTTTCCACTCAGAATCGGTGCTGCATTTATAGCTCACAGCCACAGAAACCAAGGTCCTATATTCTCCACTAAAATGACCTGAAAGTTCACCTGCATTGGGACTTGCATCATGGAGCACAAAGACCCAACACAGACCTAAGGTGGGGACTATTGGCTGAGTAATGATAGAAACAGAGCTTGTAGTTGAAGAGTATCCACATGCTCAAAGCTCCTGCAGGAAGTTCAACAACAAGTAGAGAAAGGGGAAGGGAGCCGGACAGAAGCTAGATATGTCCATTTACACTATTGTTCCGCTTAAAGAAACACTGGGGGGTTTAACCCTAAAGGATTCAGTTTAGCCTTACTATTAACCACCTTCCATGATAATTTCATTTATGGAGAAGGATCAATTATGACCTTAGAATTATTAGAATCTGCATCACAATTAGATGCAGATTTTTATACTGCCATTTAATTACTTTAAACTAGACTGTCCCCTGCCACCACCACAGTAAAGCAGAAATATTTTGCTGCTTCGTATATTGCTATGTGTCTATTAAATACTTGGTTCATTTGCATTGAAAAAATACTACATTTTGGTTGATTTGTTTCCCTTCCATTTTTCCCTGGGTTGTTGATATTGTTAATATATTTTCATACAATAAAAACAATTGATTCAGGTGTTCTTGCTATTTTATCACAAAGATTTGTTTTTATTTGTTGAAAGGCAGAGTTGAGAGAGGGGAGGGAGAGAGAATGAGAGAGAGACAGACAGACAGAGAGAGAGAAAGACTTCCATCTGCTACTTCATTCCACCTGGGTCGGGGCTGGCCCAGGTCCCAGCTGGGAAGCTGGAGCTTCTTCTAGATCTCCCATTTAGGTGAGGGTGCACGAGTACATATGCCAGCTTCCATTAGCCCTGCTAGGCATATTAGCAGGGAGCTGGTTCGGCAGTGGAGAAGCCAGGTCACAAACCAGGACACGTAACAGAGGCTGGAGCCGTGGGTTGTGGCTTAGCTTGCTATGCCGCAGTGCCAGCCCCGCCTTCTCCCTTTTGCCTCCCAAGAATAATGGATGCCTGCTTTGCATCTTAATGGATCAAAATTGTAGACAATGGTTCTCACTCACACATTTTGCTCAAATTTATTTTTAGAAAAATAAAAGGAGAAATGAAGAAAAATGAATGGTCATTTAGTTTAATCCATCTTTTTTGGCAGGCACCCACAGCATCCTTGACAAATGACCAAAGACTAATTGTCAATCCAATTAACCTTATACTACCAACAGTGTGTATTACAGGACTCTGAGCAGCTTTAACATGACTGATTTATAGCACGGAACTGCAAGAATAGAATAAAAAATACCGCCATCATTTTACATGAGGTAAGAAACAGTAATAGGGTTATCAGAGTTATTATGCTTTCATCAGGCAATCCACTGACTCTGAATTGTTCTAAAACCAGGATACAGAAAGTCAGTTTTCTATAGTCATTAGAGAGCACACATTTCTGCAAAACTACGAAGTCTTAGATTTTAGGTGGCTATTTTCACACGACTTATATCCTTGAGTTACATATTTCTAGTTTTCTGTATTTTAATGTTTCAATTAATAACCCCATCAAAACACATTTGGATCTTTAAGTTCTGTCTTTGGGGATTTTATTGTTTTATTCCTGTATGTTACTGGGAAAAGATTCAGACTGGAAGAGGTTTTTATTTCTTCGTCCTTGTATTTTTCTTCTCTATGTTTCTGCACATGTCTACATGCAACACTGTGTGCTTCTGTTGTATGTACTTTGATCTATACATGCATTTTCATATATGTGTATGTGTATGAGTGTGCCAAGGAACAGGACAATGGAATGCAAGTAAAATAGTTACAGCTTTTAATTATGAAATTTTTAGATTTTATGTCCATGCTAACATAATAAATTTAATCTCAAAATATAATTTAATTGTTACACTATCAAAGCACAGTGAAAATGTTATAAACTAACATTGTACAAGTAATAAATGAAGGAATTTTGTTCAATTAAAAGTAGATATATTGGGCCCGGCGCGATAGCGTGGTGGTTAAGGTCCTTGCTTGCACATGCTGGTATCCCATATGGATGCCAGTTCTAATCCTGGTGGCCCCGCTTCCCATGCAGCTCCCTGCTTGTGGCCTGGGGAAGCAGTCAAAGAGAGCCCAAACCCTTGGGACCCTGCACCCCTGTGGGAGACCCAGAAGAGTTCCTGGCTCCTGGCTTCAGATTGGCTCAGCTACAGCTGTTGTTGTCGCTTGGGGAGTGAACCATTGGGCGGAAGATCTTCCTCTCTGTCTCTCTTCCTCTCTGTCTCTCTTCCTCTCTGTGTATCTGCTTTTCCAATAAAAATAAATCTTTTTTTTTTTAAAGTAGATACATTAACCAAGTCTTACTTGTATTTCAAGTAGAAGAATTATGTGTAGTGAAATTTATATAACATTAATTCTAGTTTGTTTACTAGGTCACTAAGATAACTGCTAGTTTTTATCTGTTCTTAATAAAAGTTTTATGAAATACTGCCACAGTTTTAATTAGGATCACTTTTGAAAATGGTAACATTTAATATGTGTATAATTTACAATAATTTGACTTGAATTGTTACTTCTTCAAAGAATGATTTAAGTTATTTTTGTTTTTAAAATTGTTGGCATGAAGTACTTAGATATTTTATGACAGTTAGCATAATATTTCAACACTTACATGTAGCACAACCAAATCAAAACAGACAACCAGCTTTTGAACTATTTCTTTATGTATGTGGCTTTTCAGTTCTTCTCTTATAGCTTTTATACACTGTGTTTAATACATCATTGTGAATTATACTCCACTTACTGCTTGCTTTGAGAAAGTCAATAATGTTTCATTTCCCACCTGAAATAAATATACTGCTACAAGTGGTGATTGCTTTACATTCGCTCTACGTGTAACTGCAAAACATTAAATCATGGTTGGCAAAATAATGAATTATATGTGGGCATATATGTATTTAATAAATGTATGTATACACACATCTATATAATGATATATGTAGGTAAATGAATATATGTAAGCATACGCATATATATGGGGATGATAAACTAGATAGCTACATAAAATCAATATACACACACACAACACAAATATAAACACATATAGGCGCTCCAGTGGTGTATAACTACTGAACATGATTTGTAAATTTGGTGCTTCTACCTCTCTACGTCCATCAGTGCGTGTATATGAGCTCCTGTTTATTCTTTGTTTTGATTTTTTTAAAAAAGGAAAAAAAAATTTTTTTTAAAGATTTATTATTTTTATTACAAAGTCAGATATACAGAGAGGAGCAGAGACGGAGAGGAAGATCTTCCGTCCGATGATTCACTCCCCAAGTGAGCCGCAACGGGCCGATGCGCGCCGATCCGAAGCCGGGAACCTGGAACCTCTTCCGGGTCTCCCACGCGGGTGCAGGGTCCCAAAGCTTTGGGCCGTCCTCAACTGCTTTCCCAGGCCACAAGCAGGGAGCTGGATGGGAAGTGGAACTGCCGGGATTAGAACCGGCACCCATAAGAAATCCGGCACATGCAAAGTGAGGACTTTAACTGCTACGTTATTGTGCCAGGCCCATCAAGCAAATTTTAAGTTCAATAACCCTTTCCATAGTGTTCTTGCTGCATTTCATGTATTTTCCTGTTTATTTTATTTTTATTTCTTCCAAATACTTCATTTTCTCTTGTGGAATTCATTGCTAGCATGGATCGTATGGTGGCATCATTTTACCTGAGGCTTTTGTGTTTTCTTTTCGTCACCCATGTATTAGGTTATTCGGTGACCATCCGCGACTGCTCTCCCAGATCACAAGCAGAGGGCTGGATGGAAAGTGGGGCCGTCGGGATCAGAACAAGCTCGCATATGGGATCCTGGCATGTGCAAGGTGAGGACTCCAGCCACTAGGCTACTGTGCTGGATCCTGTTATCGGTTTTCTTTTAAGGCTTCTTATTTAAAAGAATGTATAGTGATGGAGTAATATCCAAATGTGAAGATACAATGCAATATGCATCCCTACTTCCAAATGAAAGATGGACTCCCAAAGAAACTCTTGGACATTTCCAGAAAATGGAATGCTGAACTGTCTGACATTGTCTGTGCCAGCCATGTCAGGGAAAATTTAAAAAACAGACTGATGGAATTATAATTCCTTATGAAAGTCTATACTACTATAACAATATGGGGGAAATCAGTTGGGGGGTGAGAATTTGGGGAGGGTGGACTCTCACAGACTATGGGATAGTACCATATAATTCGAAACAAAAATTAATTAAAAAAAGCAGAAGCCATGATGAATGATTCAGACTTTTGACTAAGTTCCTGGGAAAATATCTGATAAGCAGATGAATGCTTTTATAACAGTGAAGGCCCTGTTGCAATGGAAGTTACTGAGGATGAGAAGAGAGTCAGTAGATTATATGTCTGATGAAACCCAGGACTTTAAAAATGTAGAGGAATTAAGATGTTATTGAGCACACCAGGCATATTTTGACCATATTAGAACATTTGGAAATGTAGAAAGCAGAAAACAAAGTGGGAAGGGTTGAAGGTGTGATGTTTGGGGTTTGCAGTGACGGCTAGATATCTACATGGAGCTCGATGTGAAATATGAATCAGGAACTTGGGGTGAGTGATTGTGGTTGAAAATACAGATGTGGGAGTTGTTTAACATAGAAATAATGGTTGAAGCCATAAAAGTAAATGAACTCTGCAAGGGAGTCATCATAAAGGGTGAGGAGTTTTATTTTAAAGCTCCTATTTTCCTTTAAAAATCCTCTGTGACTTATCCATCCACCTCCACGCAGCAAACTCTGCTTGTAAATATGCCATTTGCTCTCCAACTTTGTATGGATGCTCCAGGAGGGTCAGAGTAGTTGAGTCATAAATTTATCTCTACCTGATATATTTTTCCTAAGCTCTGAAGGAAATATATGTATTACAAAAAAGTGGAAATATATAAGCTGTCCATATAGCCAACACAACTTCAATAAATGTGATGGTCTGAACAGTACAAATACTAGAATCAGTGATTTTTCCATTTACCTGAAATTTCAATATGCTCCTATAAATTTAAATGAGTGAGCATAGCATATGTTATAATATAATTAATATTATGAAATATATTGAATTTATATTTTACATTAATGGAGTTTCAGTCTTTAAACTTATTAAGATGTTATTGATTTTTAAAATAAGTTATGATTACAAAATTGTTTTATGTGATAATTACAAAATATTTGAAAGCAGACAATTTCAGATTAAAAGAAGTTTAAGAACTTTTTTAGGCAAAAATAGCAAAATGGTCTTTTGATGATATGTGTGTACTTTAAATATATGCTGTTCTATTTAATCACAAATAGTGAAGACATATATGTATTCTTTATAACACCATTTTCTTTTCCCCCGATGCCATTAAATATTCATTATAAGATGAATTTTTAAAAGAGAAATAATAGTATATTAAAGAGATACTCAGAAGAAAGTGAACAAGCCTTTAATTTTGTCCTTAGAAATATTCTGAAATATATCTTACTCTGATTCTTCAGTAAGGATCTTTGTAGATAAAATTTGGTTATTTGTTCCATTACATGTATTCCTGGAATTAGAAGACAGAATCTAGGGTTTTAAGTCTCTGTGACCAAATTTTTGCAATACAGTAATACAGGTGCTAGGACTATTTATACAGATGTACAAGTGACTTCTTTCGATCATGCACTCAGTGGCAGCATTTGCAAATGCCCACTCCTAAGTATTCTTTATACCTTCCTGTCGGGTTTCTGATCTTCACCTTTTTTCTATACATATTTCTAACCACTCTCTCTTCTTAAGTTCTATTCTTCTATTTTTAGTTGCAAAGACAATGATAGTGATAACAAAGATTATAATTAACAGTTAGTGAACAGGTAATATACATTAGAGGGTCTGCCAAACTTCTTTGTATATTTGATTCTGATAACTTTATATGGTAAATCTATATGGGCATAAAGTCTCAGAGGTGGTAATATTTCTCTAGGGTCACACAGCTAGTGAGTGGTTCAGTTGGGATTCAAATCCACATCTTCAGAACCCAAGACTGTGACAATGTAGCATATAATATGTTTCCCAAAGTCTAAGGAGATAAAGAAAAGATTACACATGGTTATGTGAATTTTTTAGCTTGGTCTCTTTCAGTCTGATTTTAATTTGTCATTTTCCCATTGTTCAAGAGAACCTTAATATAAATCCGATTTAATATTGACAGAAATATTAGTTTTCCCATGTTGTGCACAAGCAGGATTTGGTATCATTCATTCAGCTTTTGATTCCTCAGAATTTAGGCATTTTCAAGAACGGAAGCGGTGTCTTGGTGAGGTAGATTAAGGTGCCAACAGTGATGTCGGCATCCCATGTGATGCCAGGTTGAGTCCCAGCTGCTTTGGTAATGCAAATGGGAAGGAAGCACAGGAACCAAGTGCTTGAATCCCTGGGACTGATGCAAGACACCTGGATGAACCCCTAGTTGGGCATGACCAAGCCCTGAGTGTTGCAGCCACTGTTGGAGAGTGAGGCAGAAAATGGAATATAGTATTCTTGCTCTTCTCCCTTTTCTCCCTCTCTGTGTCTCTTTGTAACTCTTTGTTCTAAATAAATAAATAATAATAATAAACATTCAAAAAGAACAGAAGCAAATTTGGGTAATAGTCAAGGCATTTTAGTACGATTGACAACTATGTCTCAAAAGTATCATAAAATTCAACTAATTCTTATGAGGCACACAGTCATAATTATCATTCAGTTTGTGTCACTTTAAGAAGTTATTTTGTCTGAATTATCCAATAACATATATGTTCAACTGATTTCCTTGGTAAAATATGTACAACAAGGGGGCAGCATGAGAGCTGAACTGACCAATCCTCTTCTACCAAACACTGACATCCCATATGGGCAGTGATTTGGGTCCTGGCTGCTTCACTTTCCACCCAGCTCCCTGATTATGCCTTGGAAAAACAGAGAAGGATGGCCCAAAGCCTTGGGACCCTGTGCCCACATGAGAAATCCAGAAGAGGCTCCTGGCTCCTTGCTTCTGATTGACTCAACTCCAACCATTGCTACCAGTTGAGGAACGAACCAGCGGATGGAGGATCTTATTGTCTCCTTCTCTCTGTAAATATGCCTTTCCAATAAATTTAAAAAAAAACCCATGACAGTTATTTTATACCCCTTTGAATAAGTAGTTTATATGAGGAGGCATTTGACAGTAAGTTTAGTTATACATAGACAATCAAGAATAGTAAACTGCTTTGTACAAAAAATAATATAAAAATATAGTGCCCTATCCTGCTATTCTTAATAACAGTGTGAAAGGATTTCAGCTGATGAAAAATTATTCTGCTTTTTAAAATTCAAATATCTTTAATAGTTGTGAGATCCATTCTCACTCCCCAACCAACCTCTATTTGTTCATTGGAGAAGCCAAAATGCCTCCTTCTAGTTGAATCAAAAGTAAGATTTTTGAGGATCTGAAATGTTAGTCAGTTCCTTTACTGAATCACATCTGGCATCATATCCAGAAAGAGGTAGAAAAAATGTAAATGAAATTACATCATTCAAATAATATTAAATTCTTGATTTTAATAATAAACATGGGAGTGTTATAAGGGTTCATGAATCATCATACAGGGTTAGATGAATTAGATAACATTTTTGAAATTAATGGGAAAATTTCAGAGACTTACAATAAATGTATCAGTTATTTAAGAATGGTTACTTTTAACTGTTAAGCTCATCACTCCCCCTCCCTTTTTAAGTTTACATAGTTATTGACAACGGAATGTATACATCTATCCTTAATAAAAAGAAACAGTATTTGAGTACAATTATGGAAATCAGACTACCTTCAATTCTCTAATGGAAATATTCTGCACTGAAACATGCTTGCAACATTTTTCCAGAAGATATTTACCACAATATAGTGTTAATTATGAGATTGCTAAAAAGAGGGGGAAAAAGAAATTAGAGATGACATGAGGAAAATAAGAAATGCTCTCCAATGATTATTGACAACAGATGGAGAGTCAATGAGGTAAAAAGATACAAACATTTTATTCTCAACTGACAACAGATTCTGGAACAGAAACTCTCAAGGCATGAACACAAGATTACAGTAACAGCTCCAGTCAGATGTCAAAAGAGACTAGCTCACCGGATAGTGGAAAACATGCTCACTTAATTATTTCATAGCTAAAAACATTTTGGTGTTCTTAATTCTGGCAAGGGTTATCTGATGGTAATGAGAAATCAGCAGACTACTATCATTTTATAATAATTTGACAATTTAGATAGTATCCATTTTCTTTATAATTAAGTAATTAATTATATTTTCTAATCCCGCAGTTTCAGCTGCATATCAAGCCATTCTGCTGGATCATTTTGATCCTGCCACTTCCAATTCATCTTGCCTGCTTACCTGAGATGGTTATTCTAGAATTTTGTCATGAAGTCATTGTTATGCAAGTATAGTTGTGCCATATAGTGCAATGAACTGTCACATAAAAAGGAATATATATTTGCTACCATAGAACTGATTTCTGTATAAAATAACATTTTATCAACAATCATATACGTTTTTAAGATTTTAGGTAATATCTAAGTAAAATTTTAGTCTGAAAATACTGATTCTTACAAAATCACTGACACATTAGAAAATTCTTTCTTTTTTTGGTTTATTCTGGAATTCGTTTTTTTTTTTTTCCTAAGATTTACTTATTTTTGTTGGAAAGGCAGATATACAGAGAGGAGAGACAGAGAGGAAGATCCTCCGTCTGATGATTCATTCCCCAAGCGGCCACAATGGCCGGTGCGCGCCTATTCTAAGCCAGGAGCCAGGAACCTCTTCCGAGTCTCTCACTAAGGTGCAGGGTCCCAAAGCTTTGGGCTTTGCTCGACTGCTTTCCCATGCGACAAGCAGGGAGCTGGATTGGAAGTGGAGCTGCCTGGATTAGAATTGGCACCCATATGGGATCTCAGCACGTTCAAGGCGAGGACCTTAACCACTATGCTATCGCGCCGGGCCCTATTCTGGAATTCTTTCATTCACTTGCTGAATAAGAATCAATGAATATCTACTAAGTTTCTGACTCCCTAGCCCAGGGCTCAAAGCACAACTGAGAACAAGACAGGCCTACTTACTCATTGCCCAGAATCTGCCTGTATCCCAAAGGGCCCTCCGTTAGCCTATTATCTGGGTTCCAACCACAATAGTTTCTGCACATGATTAAAAGTGGTGGATTTTTAAAAATAAGGGAATATGAGGTGAAATCAAGGGTCTGGACTTTTTTTTCAAAGGATTCACTCATTGAAAAAGCAGAGTGACAAGAGAGACAGATACAGATGATAACACACGTGAGAGGAATGACAGAGCTAGTAGAGAGAGAGAGAGAATCTTCATCTGCTCATTCACTCCCCAGATGGCTGCAGCTCAAAGGGCTGGGTCAGTACAAGGCCAGGAGCCAGGAACTCCAGCATCCTGATCTCCCACGTGCTGGCAGGTTCACAGGGACTTGTGCCATTATCCACTGGCTTTCCAGATGATCAGGAGATAATTGTATTAGAAACAGAGCAGCTGGGACTCAAAGTCGTACCAACAATAAAAGATGCCAGCTTAGTGGTAGCCTAACCCACTGTTGCATAACACTGGCTGAATATTTTTTTAAAGTTTTGTGGAATGTGGAATGATTACAATCACATTATTCATTTTTTTTCTTTATTTCAATTTTTACAAAACTATCATTCAAATAAATAAAATCCAATGGATATGAAGACAGGTTAAGTAAGAAATTCTAGAAGTAACTACAATATTGTTTCGGCAGATGCTTTCTCTCAGAAGCCGATTTCTATAAACCTAACCTTTTAAACTGGTAACCAGGTTGCTTCCTTCCTTCTCTATTTTCCAGGACATACTTCTGGACACTCTACTGATGCTTAGGAATCCTTGACACAAAGCTAGCCATCAACTGACAAGGTCATCGAGAAGGATCAGCTAATAACAGTTCCAGCTGCTGATCCTCACATATAGAAGGATTGTAAAGCAAGCAAACATACCAAGCAAGAAACCAAGAACCATTTAAAATTGCACTGAAGCCCTAAATACATGTAATTTCTCTATTTAAGATGAAAATAAAACAAAAGAACACATAGAGATAAAAGAATGAAGCTAATATTGATATCTATAGATTCATGTTTCTAACCACAAATTTGGCATCGCTGATTATCCAGCCATGAAAATGTTACTTCCAATTTACTGTCTTCTAAGAAACTTCTCTAACACCGGGGATGGTTGGAAATTCATTATTACAAAATGCCTTAAAATCTTCAAGTTTTAAATTCCATTTTATTTGAGTAACTATTAGTATTCAAGACCCTAAACACCAGTAACTATAGTTTAAAAGTCAATTTAGTAAAATAGAAAAAAATAGACATCTATCTATACAAATCACATTTTTAATCTTTTAAATATATAGAAATGTATATGAAAAGCAAAATTAAATAGCTAATAAAATACATATTTCTAAATGTGCTATGAAGCAGGAAGTATAAATTTTTAAAAGGCATTTTAAATTTCAAACAAAAACATGAAAAGCAAACTGTTAATGAGACTGTAGCACCATGGACTCACATATGCGCTATTCATAGGAGGCAAGATTTAGACATTCCCTGTAGATGATTAATATCACATCTACTTGACCAGGACACAGGATGCCTAGAAAGTGAATAATCGTTCTGGGAGTATCTGTGATGGGGTTTCCAAAAAGAGAACAGATGGTGGAACTTGATTGGAAATCCTCTACTGGGATCCAAAACAGAATGAAAAGGTGGGGGGATGGTCGAATCAACTCTGTCTGATCGCTTGAGACTATAGCACATCCCTTTTCTGCCCTCAGCACCCCTCATTCTCAAAAGTTCATACTTGGCCCAGAACACATACCATTGTCTCTCTGATTCTCAGACTGGTACACAAGTCATTGGCTTCCCTGGTTCTCCATATTTACATTTGGCTGGTAGTAGGACCTATCCTTCTAAGTTTGTACCAACACCTTGTAATAAATTTCTTCATATGTACAAGCTTACATATTGTTCTGTTGGTTTGGTTTGTGTATAACTACTAAAACATCATTATAGATCATTAAGCATTATTTATGATTATACAATTATTTGGATTTTAGTTTTAGTTTGGCAATTTAAACCAATATATTTAACATCTCTTATTTTCATGTTTTATTTGAAGTGATATAAGATGAGAAATTCTGTATTCATGTCAAATAAGAGGACGAAATTGAAGTTCTCTTGTCTTGTGAGTGGAGGATGTGTGGTGAAGATTTAATTTTATGTATAATAAAGAACATCTACTTTTTAATATAGAACATCTACCTTTCATAAATTTAAAGTTGGAGCTATCAGTCTAAGAGGTCAGAGGCATGGAGAAATACTCTAGAGACTGATTCATAGTTTCTAAGTTATGTCCTAAAATCAGTTGAAAAGGTTTTGCAAATTGTGACTGTTTTTTAATCAGTAATTTCAATATCATAGTATGGTTTGCTTTCATTTTCAAGTGACAAATAAGGACAGCTACCCTTTTTTAGGTACACATAGGTAAATTTGAATAAGGACAGGTGATGGCTCTAGGACTGAATCAAATCACACCCATGATAGTCAAAACATAATTTATCATGTTCAGAGGAGGGAAAAAGAGATGAAGCAAGGAAGAATCCGAAGATGGTCAGTGTATAATCTGCAGTTTTCCCAGGATATGTCATCTGGAACCTCGTAACTTGCTGAGGATTTAGAGTTAGTGTATATTCTAAAAAATATACAAAAAGTTGCATCCTATAAACTTATGATTATTTTTTAAGTCAGTGAGTTATAAATCTGGGTTCATTCTTAGGACTTTGTGCACATTAGATTGATTCACAGAAATATATTTAATTTGATTCTCACCAAAAAAAATCATTTTGAATTTTTCAAATTCCTGACAGGCCTCACAGAAATGGAAAAACAAAGCATACATTCTTATTCTTATTCATGAGCAATTAATAATTTCAATCTGATTAAACATCTCATACTTAGTAATAATGCAATTTCATTATTTTTATTTTTTGCATCTGATAATAGAGTCATATGCTAGTAAAATTGGTTTTTATTTTTGGAATTATGCATTGAAATATGAATCTATCAAACAGCAAGATAAAAGCAATATATCAACAAAATTTTTTGAGAGAAAGGCGTTGAGTTGGAGGTGAGGATAGTTCAGAAGGGTGAAAGCTGATGGCACCTGAATCCAGGCAGGGAAGATCATTATAAAATACTACTCATTTTGTACTAATTCTCATTGTGAAAATTTAAAATACCATGTAGACAAACAATAATTTTAAGTGATTAATTAAGAGATTATTAATATTTACTTGGAAAACCTTTACTGTTTTCTTCGTGAGGAAACATTGTGTCTGTACGTTTATCCTCATGTTCACATTAGCAAAAGTTAAATAATTTTATGTCTATGTAAACATACACAAGCTGGCTTTTAACTGAAGTGTGGCAATCAAGCAAATAAGCAAAGGAACAAAGTCTCATTTCCAATAACACAGTTTAGAACTATTGAGTCTGATGTTCAAAGTAGATTACCACAGTTCTTATTGACAACTGTCTCTTAATCCCCACTTCTAAAATCACTAAATGTCTTATTAATGATAGATCAATGTTGCAGTGAGGTTTTTAATGAGGAAAGGTGGTGTAAAGTTACCAAACGCACACAAATTGTGTGACAAGATTTTAGCTTGGAAGTTGATTAATCAACAGATTACCACAGGTTATAATCATTTGGAGAAATAAAAACAATGTTTTGATCCATAAGTGGGCAGGAATAAAGGATCTGCTTTAGTCATAGGTATTGTCGTGTTGCTTATGTGAATTTATTTTAATGGTGCAAGAGAAATCCCTGACACCCAAATTTCAAATTTCTTGTACCCTATGTCAACCTAATTTGCTGCCAAAGGACTGACTCAGTGCTGCAGCTTGGACTAGAAACTGCAGACTGATACATGAGCTGGCCAGGTGGGCAGATGCAGGCATACTCAGGCTGACAGGAACATGAAGAACATTAAAAATTATTCCTCTGAATTAAGGCATTTTCAACAAAAAGCACCAGCAGTAAAGCTAATACATAAACATAAAAAATTAGTCTTTTGGTTTTTTACTTCCACTATAACAGGGCTGTTAATCAACATGTCTAAAATGTATTGAGGTTCTTTAATACGTATGGTGCATAAATGGAGAATTTTGAGTTGGAGACAAGTGCTCTAAAACACAACTCCGGCTCAACGTTCTGGTGACAGGGACAATCTCTGAAGCTGGAAGAGGCAGGAAATCGCTCCTCAAAAGAGAACTGTTTTTTCTAGAGTGGTGTGAGTGAGACATGTGGGGTGTGAAATGTAAGGAGGCGTTCATGGTTGTTTGGCTTTTGTAACCAGTAGGAACTCAGACTTCTGACTGTTAGGCGCTTCACTTTGCTCCTAACAATTTTTTTATTATTATTAATTATTTTGCATTATGTTACAGTTTCACAGGCTCTGGTTTGTTTGAAAGACAGGGTGACAGAAAGCATTAGGCAGAAAGAGATCTTCCATTTACTCGTTCATTCCTCAAATGGCTCCCATGGCTGGGACTAAGATATGCTAACCAGGAGCCAGAAATACCATCCTGGCCTAGTGGATGACAGGAACCCAAGTAATTGGACTGTCATCTGCTGCTTTCACAGGTCCATCAGCAGAAAGTTAGATCCGTGGTAGAGCAGATGAATCTTGTATCTGTACTCTAGTAGACTATGCTGGTGTCTCACACTGTGACTTAACTGGATCACAAGCCACAGTGCTGGCTCCTGGACCAAACACCATTAAAAACCTCACTTAAGGTAACATTCTGTTGGGGTTAAAACTATGTATACTGAAGCACATTTTAAAATATTTTGAATTTTAATTTTATTAAATTGTTATTGTATTCTTGAACACGCTTACATAATGGTGATTTTAAAAGTTCATGAAAATGAGATGAAAAGATAAATTAACTGTGTGAAAAAATTTGAAATCCATGTGTTTGTGTTTTCGTTAGCTATTTGAAGGTCCCTCCACTTAGTCAGTTCTTTCTGTCCACCTGTCTGTCCATCCATCCATCTTTTATCCATCTTTATCTTTTATCTGTCACAGAAACCAATTCATCACAAAAATATATGTATTCTTTTAATTAAAAATATGGGTAATGGAATATTCAGTTAGCTTGTTTATATCAAACACAAATGTTGATAAACAAGTTTTTCCTCCTAACTATACATTAAGAACATCTTTTTATCTGTGGGTATTAAAGATGGAGGTATTTAAAAACTTTCCTGTACCACTGCCATCACTTGACCCCCACTGGTCCATAATGCTGGCTGGCTGGGCAGCAGCCACCAGAGGACTTGTAACATTTGGTGGTGCAGAGCGCCCAGCCACTGCTGGTCCACACTAATGTTCTCCTTTGGGCACATATTCATGCTAGAGAAAGACTAGGAGTGAACAAAGCCCACTAGAAACACAGTGCTAAAAGACCCAGCTCAGGCAGAGGCCTCACCACGCTACCTGCCAAGACCGGAATGCAAGGAAAGGGTTCCAGTGCAGGCCAAGAAGTTGGCTTCCTCACCAGCAGCAACCTGTCACAACCAAGAATTTGTTTACAGAATTGTTGCAGTTCTGCGGTTGCTGTATACAACGCTATTCACACAGGGAAGGGTAGTATGTGTGTCACTGTCCATGTCTGCCCCTGGTACCTAGTGTTTGATTTGCTGAACAGCCTCCATTTTCATACAGGGTCTCTTCTTCCAGTCTTTTGCAGTTTTGATTGCTATGTAAAATTCACTTGTATTTTAATATTGATGTCACTATTTCAACTCCTGTAAAATGATAAACTGTCATACTCAGGTGAATGTCCAAACACTTATCCTCTTGCTTTGGGTTGCAGGCTTTATGTTAGTGCTCTGGTTGCCTGTAGCCGGCTGGATTAAATAATCACTCTCATTCCTCAATCCCATGCTCAGTTTTCCTGTTGGACCTGGGATGTGAGCTGAACAGCCTGATATCCAGCCCTCAGTGTCTCTACTGTACCACTCCCCTCATGTCCATGACATGTTTGGTTTGTGTTGCTGCTTAAAGTCCCTAAATTGTTTATATGAAAAAAAAGTAACACAATTTTCCTACATTTACACCACCTGGTAGGAGAAAAGTAAAGTGTGCATAATTACAAATGATATGAGAAAGTTAAAAGCTCACATGATATAAATAATTAGGTCTTAGATCTGGGAGGAAATAATAGCACATTATTCCAGCTGAGGGACTCGGGGAATTTTATGCAAAGAAAGTGCTGTTTGAGGCAGATTTTCTAAGACAAATTGGCAAGTATTTAGTTCATTCCTCTCCAGTTAGATTAGGTCTTCATAATGATTCAAAGTAGGGTTTTTCAAAGAGATTATAAGTAAGTGACTATTTCAAAGAAAGGTGAGTTAGGGGAAGGTTTTTAAGTTTTAAAAACTAGCATAATTTGATGATGCAATTCCCTATCACTCCCATTACAAATAAATTTGCACCTGTTCCCAGTATACACAGGATGTGCTAAAACATTCCACAGGGCTTAATGTTTTGTTTGTAACATTCTCTTAAATAAAATAAAAGAGATTTTAAAAATAACATACATAAGAAAGATTTTAAAACAAACTTTGAAAATTTTGAAATAAGTTCTGTGTTCCACAATTTTTCCATGGACACTGCAGTATTCAACATATTCTTTAGTTTTCCTCATTCTAAAATTATTTATATAATGAAAATGTTCTGTCTTTAAACAAACAATGCTTTTGCTTGACTATAAATTTGAAAATTATACTGTGCATAGATACTTCATGTGTAAATATGCTACATTTCCCTGATTTTCATCTTTATTAGCTACAAGAAATGATTAAGGGTTATGTATGTTAGCTGCTCATAAGGTTTCAAAATAGAGTTGAAAGTTTGATGCCTATTATAAACATTTTTGGTTGATTAATATAAAACTGACATTCTGCAGCTTCACATTTTCATCTAAAAATAAATCTTTCAGGGGGCTGGCAAGATGATTCAATATGCTAATCCTCTGCCTGCAAGTGCTGGCATCCTATATGGGCATCTTTCATGTCCCAGCTGCTCCACTCCCACCTAGATCCTTGCTTATGGCCTCGGAAAGCAACAGAGAATGGCTCAAGTTCTTGAGCCACTACACTCACATGGGAGACGTAAATGAAGCTCCTGGCTTCTGGCTTCACAACACCTCAACTTCAACTGCTGTGGCCGTTTGGCGAGTGAACCAACGCATGGAAAATCTTTCTCTGTTCCTCCTCTCTCTACAAATCTGCCTTTCCAATAAAAATAATTAAATCTTTTTTTAAAAGGGGAGAATAAAGCAAAACTTTCATTAAAGCCCTTATAAAAACATTTCCTCATTTATCATTCAATAAATATCTTTTTGATTGTTGCTTACTAGAATACTGGTAAGTGGGTGGTAATAAGTGAGAAGCAAGAGTCAAGGCGAGGTTGAGTCTTCACAGACCTCGGAAGAAGCTCAATGTTGATACTGCTCACTGAGCTCATTTATGTTTTGATCCTTTTCTTCTGATGGGCTTTTCCTTTGTATTATTGTTATATTTTTGTGTAGGTATTCAATTTTTTCCCTACTAATTTTGACTGCTTACTACTATATATTGATGTTACATGAGAACAATATTTATCAATGTGTTTTAATCTTAGATTTATAACCACATTAAGTTCTAATCATTTGTCCCAGTTGATTTTCTTGATTTAAAACAGCGAACACGTAATATTTATAAATGATCACCTTATTTATTATCTGCAAATAATTTAGCTTTGGTTTCTTATAATTATTTTTGTATTGATTGGTTTCCAGATTTAGAAACTCCTTTCAAATTTTATGTCCTTCACCCGCAGAACTTTCTAAACCAAACTTTCTAAACTTTCTTTCAGTTTGACAATTCTCAAATTCTGAATTCATTTTCTTTCCAGGTTTTTAATTTTGCCTTGAGTAAAACTTCAGCTATCAACTTTCTTAGTAAAATCTGTAGTTCATAATTATTTTTAAAACTATTGTAAATATTATTTAATTTTAATTGAAGTAGATTGGAATGTATAAGAAACTTCTAAGGAATTCTAAACTGTATTATAATGAGTGAATATTAATAACGAGTTACAGGGAAAAAAGATCTTATCAACAAGTGTTTTGGAAACATGCTTGTGCCAAGTACAAAATTTACTTTCTGAAGAATATTTAGAGAAACAGAGAATTGTATAGAAATAGTTGTTTTAGTACAAGGAGATATACCTGACACTGAAACTTATTTCAAGAGAGAACCCTGACTTTATGCAAAATATTTTGAGGAATTTTAATTATCAACTTCTATTGTTAACAGGCCATGCATATTAGATCTAAACTGCCATACTAGATACCACTGCCTCCTCTCAACCAACCACCATGCACTTAAGTGTTCCTAGAAAGTGTACGGAAGTAATGCTTTTTTGGAATAGATGACAGCATACAGTCTTAAACAGGTAGGGTAGCTATGACATTTCAAGAACAATTTAATGCTGAGAAGAGGAAGTATATTGAAGTGAGGAAAGGTAGTAGTCTGACTGACTTTCTCTCCCATTTCCCCACTTTTTCCAAATTGAAAATTCAGCATTTTCAATTAGATACTCTCCCACATTTTTTTAAAACATCATAATCTTTATTTTGGAGATATAGAAGTTTCTCAGCTTTGATGCAATGCATTGCTAATACTGCTTAAAAAGAAGTGACGTAAAGAAGCTGTAGTTTGATGAAAGAAAACATCTATGGCTGGTATATAGTCAAATTCCTCCTAGTATATAGGTTAAAATAAAAATGCTCTAATTTGCATATCAAATCAAAAGATTTAAATGACAACTTTTACAACTAATTACAATCTTTTGATATTTGAGCTTATATCTTTTACTTGGTTGGATCTCTCAAAATATACTAAAAAATATTAAGTAATTCCTGAAAAGTTGAAGAAACTAAAAATATGAAACACTAATGGTGATTCTTTTTTATACAAAACATTGATTTATCTAACCGTTTCTTTTTCTCCACATGAGAAAGAAGGTTATGGGCAGTTGCCTGGGGGAGCGGCCGGTGCTGGCTCTTGGAGCATAGACATGAGTGGAGAGACATGTTCTCGTGTTTACAAGTGGAAGTCATTTTCTACTCATAGATACTGTCCCCGAATGATGAATCCCTTCTACCACCTAAGAATATTCTCCTTTTAATGTTCTGTTTCACAAAGTTAAACACATGACTCCAACTAGGTTTTTCACTCCAACCAAATCCTTTCTTGCCCATAAGCAATTTTATGCCATGTTATGTTTTCCTCCATTTTAGTTTTCACATCTTTTCTTTCACTTTCTAATTTCAACATGCTCCATAAAGTGACATATATACTAGAAACCCAAAGAAAAACTAATTGAGTGTTGGACATATCAGAACATGACGGTAGAGGAAGACTATGGATGACAGCTAAGATTCAAATCTTGGTTCCAGTAAAATTTCAATGACGCTGTGAAAACAAATGAATGGTTTTGATGGCAAACTTGGATATCTAATAATTATCAATGATAATCAGTAGTGACAAATATTATAGGTATAAAATGCTATTTATAAAGACTACTAGGAAGCGGAAGTTGCTTTTACGTTATTTTTTCTATTATCTGCTGAGTACTTTACACATAGTAGGCAATTAAATAGAATGATTGCTCTTCCCATGTGTGCCCATCTGAAGGAACAATGTCTTCTTGTCAGCTGATGTGTGGGAATGAATTTATACACATGCTTCATAACATGTGGTCCAGTACTGTATAGAAGATTTTCTTGATTGATATTCTGTTGTTTTCATTATTGCTGTTTCCAATCCTCAACGACAGAAAAACAGGGGAAAAAAAGAAACAGATCTAATATCACAACCAAGATTTGTGGCATATCGATTTATTTTCCTTGTAGACTTTTAGGACATCTAAAAAAAATTGACATTATTTCCAAATACATTTAATCCCCAAAGCTCCAATTGATTTTGGCTAAGTAGGAGCAGCCAGTTTGGGTAAATCTGGAGACCCAGTTGGGCTGAGGGCCCAGTTTTGCTAACAGAGCACATTCAGGGAACACTGTGAGCAATTCTATTTATCTAAGAGTTCAGCCTTGTACTTGGATTTACAGGTGCAGCTATAAATTTCAGGTGATTTACAGAGTGGGAAGCACACCAAATCTGAAATTATAATGGAGCTCAAGGCTCACAGCATCTTTTGTTAGATGCTCTGGTTTTATGATTTTGGGTAGGTGCCACCACATTTTTCTTCCAAGTGCAATAAAAAAAATGATGCCATTCAAGCTGAAAAGCTTAACAACCACTTTACCTTTATTGAATCTGTAGCTAATGTACTGAAATAGCAGGGGCTTTGCAGCAAAGATAATTTGGTTTTTTTGTCTGGTCATCTCTTCATGACTTAAAATTGGGTTTGCATTGAGCACAAGTGAGTAACCTAAAAAGGCTAAAAATGAAAACACAGGCCTAACCTTACTATTGCCAACCGATGCCCACCTAGACTCAGTGAAGAAAAAAAAAACCCTAGTTTAGAGATCATGGGGACTATTCCACTTCAAGACAACTGCTCAACCGTTACCTGCTTGATGTCACTAGGGCTCAGTCACATCAGTAATTTGACAGAACTGGACAAGGTAATCTTCATGTTTCTCCAAATGCCCAAAGTGCTCTCCACAAAACAAGCACATATGTTTAGATTTTAATATTTTTATGACTCTCCTATATTCACTGTCCCATTATGTTTGACTGTTTTGCTTAGATGTGATAAAGCACATATAAGTTTGTAGTCTTGAACTATTTTAAAACTTTTAACCTCTTTGATGATCACGTGGTAAATAATCTATATCTATATGCAAAGGAAGAAGGAACAGTATTAGCTTATGATTCTGTTGTAATATTGCTACTTTAGGTAAGTTTGAATCATTACATGTGCCTTACACATCAAGGAAACTTCATTTATTCTAATCATGATCATATATAACTAATAATTTTGAGCACTCACTATCTGCTACCCAATGTGCCTCTGGGTTTTCACTTGTGTTAATGAATGTTATCCGCACAATAACCTTACTGAAGGTCACACAGTGAGATAGCAGGATTTAGATTTCATCTTCAACAAATCTTTTAATTCCAAAAACTGCCAGCCTTTTATAACACCTTCCCTATTAAATCACGTTAGTCATTACTATCCAGCACAAAGAGGAGGTGACATTTAATCTAGCCTCTTATAAAATCACAGGATCATTCCATCCTCAAAGTCATCGCAGCATTCTGACACTGTCTGCTGTCCTGCCGCCTAAGCATTCTTCTTATCTCCTGTGCTTATACAGAATTTGTGCCTAAGAAGCAAATGAAGTTCCAATGCCCATCTGCTACTTTAAGTTACATTAGATTTCATCTGTTTGTGTTTCTGAATTTTTTAGGAATTTTGTTTGTACCACTCTTGGATTTAATTTATTTCTCAATTATGTCACTACTTCTCGTTGTATTTGTTCATGGGGCTCTTTTCTCAAAGGTGTCTTATCTAGACAAGCAGTGTTTTTTACAATAATTGACAAATTTATTAATCCAGCAAGAAATTTCAACAGTCAAGGGTCTGAAAATATGCCATTATAATCAGGGATTCTTTCATAATTAGAAGAAACAACATATGCAAAGCAGGGAGACAAGTATAAGCTGTTCCAAAGAGGAGATATGATTCTTAATACAGAGTTCGTTCCTGTCTGTTTAGGTTATTCTGAGATGTTCTGGCTTCATATTGGAAAACACTACATGTTTTTCAGTTATCTTTTCAGTTAGCAGAGGTTTGATGTGAGCAGATTTGGGATTAGAGAGATAATGCCCAGTACACTATAGAGGATGAATGGGGGAGAGAGGCTGTTGTCACTAATATTGTTGTAGTACAGAGAGGAAAAAAATTGATTCAAGAGATGTTCAAGAAATACAATCAACAAAACTGAATTGAATTGAGATAGGCTCTCGGTCTGTCTAGATTGCTTTTGCTTCCTTTTTTTGTGGTAAAGGTCTGTCTTTATTTCAACATCCAAATTGTTGAAAGCAACTGGCACAACCAAAATGGAACTCAATTGCTTTCTTGTTTGCTGTTTTCTCTCCCTTGAACAAAGTGAATTCTGGTTGTTGCACTTTAAATGTTAACATTATCTTTGCATGAGAACACTGCAAAATTGTGTATGCTTTATCAAGGAAATGAGAGCCACAGCATGTATTTTAAAGTCACATCTCCATAGTACTACTTATAATAAGCTAAGTGAAAAATACTTGTGTATAGACAAGAAATGTTCACCCAAAAGAAGAAAGACTTTTAGAGCAGTATATTTTAAACTCTTTTGCAAGTATACATCACATATACAATACATATAAAAGATGTGAAGATAAATCCCAAATTAAACCATTTCCCACAGAGGGAAAAGAAACTACAAAGTTGTGTTGATTTTATGGAAATACAAATGAAATACAGCACTGGGCCCGGCGGCGTGGCCTAGCGGCTAAAGTCCTCGCCTTGAAAGCCCCGGGATCCCATATGGGCGCTGGTTCTAATCCCGGCAGCTCCACTTCCCATCCAGCTCCCTGCTTGTGGCCTGGGAAAGTAGTTCAGGACAGCCCAATGCATTGGGACACTGCACCCGCGTGGGAGACCCGGAAGAGGTTCCTGGTTCCCGGCATCGGATTGGCGCGCACCGGCCAATTCGGCTCACTTGGGGAGTGAAACATCGGATGGAAGATCTTCCTCTGTATATCCGGCTTTCCAATAATAATAAATCTTTAAAAAAAAAAAAAAAGAAATACAGCACTATATCCACCCCTACAGGGAGATAAGCTACCATATATGGTATTCTGGGAAATCTGTTTGCTTTATGACAAAGAATTCAGTTATCTTCTCCTCCCAGATGTGGATTTTGTTTAAAATTTACATGCTTATGACTCTCTGCAAATTTCTGTATTTGGTAAAGATTGTTAATACATACAACTATGTTTTAAGGCACAGTTTCTAGCAGAGTGGGTTAAACTACTGATTGTTTGACTCCCCCATCCCATATCAGAGTGCATAGCATTCAGTCTCTCCTCCACTTGTGATCCAGCTTCCTGCTGATTACACATCTTGGCAGATAACAGACAATGGCCCAAGTCCTGGGATCCTGCCATTCACAGGAGAGACTAGCGTGAATTTCTGCCATCTGCTTTGATTGGTTGTAGCCCTGTCTGGGGAGTGACCCAACAGAGGGAAGATCTACAGCTCTCCATTCTTTGTTTTTTGCTGTCTTTTTTCATAGCCTGTAATATTGTAAAATAATGGCTATTCCCTTTAGTAGCAGCCATTATTTTACAAGTTGGCAAATATTATTATTATTTTTTTTAAAGATTTTATTCATTTTTATTACAGCCAGATATACACAGAGGAGGAGAGACAGAGAGGAAGATCTTCCGTCCGATGTTTCACTCCCCCAGTGAGCCGCAACGGGCCGATGCGCGCCGATCCGAAGCCGGGAACCTGGAACCTCTTCCGGGTCTCCCACGCGGGTGCAGGGTCCCAATGCATTGGGCCGTCCTCAACTGCTTTCCCAGGCCACAAGCAGGGAACTGGATGGGAAGCAGAGCTGCCGGGATTAAAACCGGCGCCCATATGGGATCCCGGGGCTTTCAAGGCGAGGACTTTAGCCGCTAGGCCACGCCGCCGGGCCTGGCAAATATTATTTAAAAATGAAACAGTAGACTATGACAAGGAGAAAAAGAATATACACGATTAGAATAGAAAATCTTTAGTACTAAATAAAAAGGTCAAGAGAGATCACATTGAGTTAGAGATGTATAACCAAAAAATTGAAGATGGGAAATTTTCAGCCAAGTAAACAATCAAGAGAAAAGCATTTTAAGCTAAAGCAAAAGTTGTTTATCCAAAGCCTTGGTGGCCTGACTGAGCATTCAGGGGGGTGTAGGTGAGTTAGGGAAAAGAGGCAAAAGGTAACAAGAAAAGAATGATGGAAGCTAAGTAAACCATCAATTGTTAGTAAATTTCTGCTAATATAACTGAAAAAATTTATTGTCTAATATCTAGGACAGAGACTAATAATTATGAATGCCCTGACTCATACTCTTTGAAAATCCTTTAATGCCGACTCCTGCTTTGTGAGATCAATTTCCCCTTCAGGCTTAAAGCACTCTGCTAGAAAACAAACAGCTTTTACTTCTTGAATGATACAGCCAAATCCATTAAATTTTTTCTCGGATTTCTTTTTTGTTATAAAAGAAAAACACATTCTAAATTATCTTATTTCACAAATGATAGAATTATTTCAAACACTATAAAATTTTCTTTAAAACCAAACCAACATACAAAAGACACTCTGGGAACAGATTAGTGCTGGAGAAAACAAATTTCACTAATTCCAATCTTCTCCTTTGACCTCCACACATTATCTAGCGACACCACCAAAGCTTATAAACAGTCTGATGAACTTCACTTAAAACCACTCACAACTCAAAGGTATAAAAAGTATTTTATAAAATCAAGAAATACTTATGTGTCTAGAAAGTAGGTCTCAGTACACTGACCTTGAGGAACAAGAAATCACCCTCATTCAAGCTTATCTCTGAGTTGCAAGTGACTGTGAGAATTTGATAACAGGAGAGGGGGAAAGTGGGGTAAGTGTTGAAAGAAAATGCAGAAAATGCAGCTACTTAAAAAGTGAGACGCAGTAATACAATTCATTTAGGGAAACTATCTGAAAGGTATTCAAGCAGGAAATTAAAACAGGTGATTTATAGAAGAAATAAAAATAGTCATTCTGGTAACCTAACAAATACAAAATAAGAAAACAAAAGATGTTGTCTTTATCAACTTACATATATTCAGTGCATACCATGTTAGTAAAACATCCAGCATGGGTAAGTGTACATTGGAAGTTTGTCTTAAATGTGTAAATACACATATTAAAAAGACAATCGCTGACTAAGGATTGTTATTTCATTTGTATGAATCATTCTCATTATGCTTAGACATTATCTCAGATATTTGATTCTCAAGGAGCCTTAATGAAAGGATTTATTCTTGCCTGTATAAAAAAATCTTGTCTAGGATGATCCTTTTGATAGAAAAAGAAACAGTTTAAATGCTCAATATATTACTATTCAGAATAAAATATTACTTGTCAATAAGAAGGTTTATTGCCACTAAATGCTATATATAATTCCTAATGTTATACATATATATACAAAACCTTACAGATACATATATCTAAATATGTGTTCTAAATTTACATTATGCTTTTGAATATACACACATATATATGTATATATACAAAA
Organism: Ochotona princeps; assembly: GCF_030435755.1. Lineage (NCBI taxonomy): Eukaryota > Metazoa > Chordata > Mammalia > Lagomorpha > Ochotonidae > Ochotona > Ochotona princeps. Next base: position 23,142,176 of record NC_080839.1, on the reverse strand, counting down.
CAGACACATACATGTTTGAAATCAAAGATACACAAGTATACAACAGCTTCAAATCAATCAAAATTCTTGCTAGTATTTTTGTGATTTTTGCTTGGTTAATTTCTTGTTTTTCTTTTCTCTGGTTTCAAAATTAAACATGCTTTTATGTTTATACAAAATTAAAGAAAACATTAACAGCAAAGAAAAGATTTTAATTTGTTAAATGTTTTCATTTGCATTAACCTACTATACATGTTTATTATTATTTTCATTCAAAATGCATGCATTCATTGGCATAACAGAGGTCATTTGGGGTTCAAGACTGAAAGCTACCTGATCATAATAGCTTTTGGATTTCAGTTACCAGTTAAATGTCCTGCATTATTGTTTGTATTAATAAAGGACACTTTTAACTATTTTTTGTCAACAAATTTTGATGTTAGTAGTTCTGTCTCAGCTTTTATGAAAATCTTGAAAATATTGAGTCATTTCAATTAAATAATATTACGCTGATATTTTCTAATGGGCAAAGAAGCAGACATCTTAGGTATTATGAGAGCAACCTAACAAAATTGTGCAACGGTAAAAACGACAGCGACTTTTGTGAGTAAAATCATAAAAAGACAATATGTTAATGAATAATTAGAGCTTCTTTTAGCAAGATGCTAAAGCACAGCCACAAGTTCTTCCTGGGACTAGCACCATGCCTTATATTTTAACCAAGTGCAATTTTAATATAATCAAATAATAGTGATAATGGCACATTTTCATTAAAAAGAAAATGGGTAAATGGTATTCTTGATAGCAAATTTTGTAGGTTGATTTTAATGGACCAAGGGATGTCAAATGGTCAAATACCATTCTGATTGCTTTCTTGAGGATGTTTTGGGTGGGATTAACATTTCAGTCTCTGACTGAGAAAAGTAGATTCCCTTCCTAATATGGTTGAGACTCACTGGATCAGGTGAGAGCTTGAGTAGTAAAACAGACTGGACACTTGGTGAAACTATGGAAGAATTCCACTTTCCTGATTCTAACTGGAATCATGCATTTCCCTTGGACTCTAGCCTTTCAGATTTCCAACTGGAACTCATGTGTAAGTCTCCTGCTCTGTCATCTCCAAACTCATGTAGGAACTGCATCATCAGCCTCCAGTTTATCAACTCAACCCACAGGCAGTGGAATTTGTCAATTCCCACAATTTCGTGAGGCATTCATTTACTTTACATGCGATGTTGAAGGGGGTTAGGGACTGGGTTGTGCTTTTGTAAAATTCCTAGTTCAATTATGTATTCCATTCTGAAGGGTTCAGTACTGTTTTGAATCATGTCAAACAGCTTGATCACAGCAGAAAGATTAATTCTTAAGTGATAATAGACTGTATTAAATAACACATTTCATTTGGCTCTGTAAATTGCTCTGATTATAATCTGATCTTCCTCGACAGTTCTGAATTACTGGAAGATTGTCATTCTGACCAAAAGATATGGATCTCTATCATCTTAATTGTTACTTGTTTGCTTGTTGCTTTTCGTTGTTTTATAACCTGTCTTGAGTCATTTAGATCTTAGATTCATGGTAATTTAGTTTTTATGGATCACCTGTTAAGTCTTCAATTCCCTGAGAAACACTGAATTATTTTAATCTCTGGAAGTCCAAAAGTCTGGTGTATTCACCAAGAAAGCGCCTTTATAAAGGTGTCTTAGAATCCAATGTGAGATCGCTTCTCGGCCTTTTGGCTAGGATCAAGTGCAGAATGCAACGTGAGGCAAAGAACTATACTGTGGCACTCATTCAAATTCACATAGAGGAATTATGTTATAGAATTTAGATATAAAACATAATTTTCCAAAAACTTCACATCTTATCACCTTATTTGTATATCATAAATGAAAAAAGTAGGAAGGCCTGAAAACTATCATCATTAATGTGCTGAGTGGGGTCGGAAAACCTATATGAAACCACCTTTGTTAATTACTACTTAGTCTGCAACTTTTACAATTTGTCATTTATTTTGTCAATTACTTTGTCAATTATTTTTGCCAATAACTACTTCTCTCTGTAACTTTTAAAATTCACCCTTCCCTCAGGTCTTCATTTATAATACACCACTACTTCTGGGCTTGTTCTAAGAAGCATGATATTTATTAGGAAATGAATGCTGGCCCGCATGGATTAGGCACTATATTAACCGCTATATACATTAATATTTTCCTTTTAAAATATTTATTTGGAAAGTGGAGGCACAGATAAGCAAGAATACACACTTAGTGAGAGAGAAAGAGCACTCCTTTGATGGTTCACTCCCCAGCTGTTCACAAAGGAGCCATCACAACTGTCGGCCAGGCTATATTGGCAGGAAACCGGGTATTAATGACATTACTGTAATATGGGACACAGGCAATGTAATGAATGTGTTAACTGCTGGGCCTGAAGTCATTCTCCGGTATTGCTTCTTAACGGTAAAATGAGACAAAAAGCAAAGTCAAAATTTTGTGCAAGAATTGATCAAGAGTGTATGGTAGCATAATTGAATTCAGAAGTTACTTTCCTTCAATTTTTGTGCTAGTCTTCCTACTGTATGACTTTTCCTAAATATATGATGAAGTGCCAAATACTAAAATATGTCATTAAAATTTCCATGTCCGGGCCAGCATGGCAGTGTAGCATGTTGATCCTTTGCCTGCAAGTTCAATATTCCATACAGGTGCTGGTACGTGTCCCAGTTGCCCCACTTCCAATCTAGCTCTTCGCGGATGACAGATGTCTCTCTGTTTCTCCTTCTTTCTCCATGAAAAATTGCCTTTAAAATAAAAATAACTAAATTTTTTACAAATATAATTTGCTTATTATGGCCAAACATGTGTAGCATATATTCTATCGTTGAAAATATACTATAATTGGGCCCGGCGGCGTGGCCTAGCAGCTAAAGTCCTCGCCTTGAATGCCCCAGGATCCCATATGGGCGCCGGTTCTAATTCCGGCAGCTCCACTTCCCATCCAGCTCCCTGCCTGTGGCCTGGGAAAGCAGTCGAGGATGGCCCAAAGCTTTGGGACCCTGCACCCACGTGGGAGACCCGGAAGAGGTTCCTGGTTCCTGGCTTCGGATCGGTGCAGCACCGGCCGTTGCGGCTCACTTGGGGAGAGAAATATCGGATGGAAGATCTTCCTCTCTGTCTCTCCTCCTCTCTGTATATCCAGCTTTCCAATAATAATAAATCTTTAAAAAAACAAAGAAAATATATTATAATTTTAAATTCTGTCTAAAGTTTCCTAAAAAACAGCTCACTAGGTACAATCATTCAATTATATCTTAGAAAAGTAGAGCATCAAAGATATATACATGATTTGGAAACTTCCCTTTTCATGAAAAACAATCTTTCAAGTTACCTGTGATTTTGATCTAGGCTTTTTCCATCTTAACGGGCAAGATTTTTGTAGAATTTATCTCTGAATACAAATTAATAGATGACATTTTCCTTTATAAATTGGACAGAATAAATCAAGTTCCAACCTGAAAACCGAATTATAGCACCTGGAGTACAAACAGGGCATGATAACTGTCATTTATGTTCATTATAAGGTACAACTATTGTCCATGTGTAACACTTACAAGATTGAGACAGAAAGTAGGCTGTAAAACGTATGTGTGGCTATAATACCATTCAATGTCGAAAACACAAGAACAAATAAAAGGGGAAAAATCAGTTATTAATTAAAGTGTTTAATCCATTTTGTAAAAATATTTAACTCAGTAAAAATATAAAGATCCTAGTATTTGAGTTTTTTAAAGAAATCATTTTGGGCCAGCCGTGGAGTCCAGAAGCTAAGGTCCTTCCTTGCCTTTTACATACATGTTGGGGATCCCAATGGTTACTAGTTCTAATCCCAGCTGCCCTGCTTCCCATCCAGCTCTGATGTAGTTAATTGTTCTGCATTTTTCGCCTCACACCCTAAAATCTGATCAGTGTAAGTGGTTATAAGCATTTGAAGTAGCAGATTAAGATGATATTCTTAATTATTAATACCATTATTATTTTAAACATTTATTATTTATTTATTTGAAAGGCAGAATTAGAAAGGAGCAGAAACAGAGAAAAAGAGAGATTTTTCGTTTACTAATTCAGTCCACAAATGGCTAGAATAGTTGGGACTGGAGCAGCAGAAACGAAGAACTCCACGTGGGTCTACTCCGTGACGGCAGGCTCCTGAGTAAGTAGGACATCCCCCACTGCTTTCCCAGGTGCACTAGTAAGGAGATGGCAGTTATGGACCAGTCCTTCCAGGGCTGGAACCTAGGCTTACATGAGATGCAGTCAGTGGTTAACTTGTTGCCACCACAAGTATGACCCTGACTGATTATTACCACCTTAGAGTTAGTAAGAATCTTTCTCCATGTCTCTGACAGAGATGTTAAGCTGCTGCACTTCTCCTGCAAAGTGGTCTGGTTCATCCTCAGTTTTAATTTTTTGCTGATGGTCTATTGGGCGTGGTGCTGTGCTTTGTCAGTTCAAGTATCAATGCAATCTTTTCAACAGGGACAATCTTTGCCCTTTGCTGAAACAATTGTCAGTCTTTGCTGCTCCTTCAGCTTGACACAGCATTGAAATCTGTAAGGCTGATACAATGACATTTATTTGAGAAAACTATTTCCTCACTTTCCTCTTTTTTTTAAGAATCTTAATGCAATGCAATGATCCATATCAATTCTAATAATTACTCTTATTACTTATGATTGCAAACCAGAGAGAGGACCGAGAATTAGAGTAAAGCATAGAGCATCTGCTTTATCATTAAGTATGTAATGATATGTATCTGACGTAGCATAGATGTTTTCATCTTGGAATATGAAATGCACCAATGAACACTATGGTCTTCTTATGATCATTCCAGCCACCAGTTCAGATAATACTGTATCAACTTTATTGGCTGCAATATTCTTGTTAAGCATTGCCAGCTGCTTCTTTGCTTAGTCCAAGTATGTTCATATCAAGCCACAGTCATAGGTACTTGTTTATTTAGGTACTTATAAAAGGCAGATTTTTCTATTTTAACATAGCTTTAAATAATTATACCTGTAACCATAACCTCATTATACCAGCTATAGGAAATTCCAGAAAAATGGAACTATTACCTTCAAATTTCTGCAGCATTTGATACCATTTGAGTTCTCTGATTTTATGACCAGTTAGGCTGTGGTGGTAGGTATTTGTATTCTGGAAAACAGCCCCTTTAAGACGATATTCTCTTAATGTCCTCATAAAGTTAGGAGACTTAAATTAAATGGCAATTAATGGCATCACTTAGAAAGTGCTATCTTTAAGAACTAGCAATCATTTGTTATTTGCTGATCCCACCTAAAGTGGCTGCAAACATTGTCCTTTATAGAGAATGGTGAACAGAAAGAGTGATAAAGCCAGATGCCACTTCTCTAGTGAAAAAAAAAAATGATTGAGAAATGTGTTGTCTTGGAAAGATCATTCTGAAGGTCATCTCTCTGGACTAGATACAGTAACAATAGCAGCCGTATGACATTAGTGACAAGAAGAAAACAAGGGAAGATTGTGATTTCAGGAAGAGGAGGAATAAATGCTACCTACTTATATAAACGTAATTCGAAAATTCACAAAAAACAGAATTGACACTGGTTTATTTTGGCACAAAAATAGTTGAATCCATGACTGTTAAGGGTTTTAAAACTTCATGAGTTTTTTTTGTGAAAAAAACTATTCGTGAATTTCAACATTTTTCTTGCATTTAAACAGATTTTTACTTCCATTTCCATGAATTTTCTGAAAAAGTTTATTATTAAATGTAGACATAGATTTATAGGTGTATATGTATATACATATTTCAGAGCAATGATAACATCAGAGGTTGTTCTGTGAATGAAATTTCTGTTAAACTGAATTCTGTTGAATCATGTTTGAGCAATCTACGAACTGAAAATGAGCATCTTACTCACATATATTGGCTGACTTTGAAGGGGAATTACAGGTAAACAAGAGAAATGTAACTTTAGTAAGTAAGGATATGTAGTCGGCATGATACATCCTTATATTTACAGAAAATCTTCCTAATGTTTACAGAAAATTTCCATCTGCATGTTCACGTTTGTAATCCAGATCTTATTTTCATAATGTTCTGTCCTTCAGTGATCAACTTCTGCTAGGACAGAATTTAAGATCGCATACATCCACACCAGTATTTAAAATTAAAAGCATTTTGCTAGCAGCTTACACACATTTGACACAAGACACTTCTATCTCCTGTATACCCATAGCTCATTCAAACTGTTTTTATCTGTGTACTTTTCCATTCCCTTAGGCATCCTGGAAAAGAGAATCTAGCTGCCCAGAGCCTGGTACTTGCATATAGTAATTCAGTCTGCACAAAGATGTGGTGGTGAGGTAGCAATCGTTAACTGTGTGTGGGTGAGGTGTTCTGATGTGAGAAAATCTAAATTTAGAGTTGAATTAATATTCTCAGAGTCATAGAGCTAGTATAGGTATAGGATATGAATCCTGTAGTGCCTGACACTAAATTTGACATTGTTTTCAATGCACCAGGTAGCTGAAAGACCTTTTTTGATGATAAAGAATGATTTTATTTGAAAAGCAGTGACAGAGACAGAGATAGAGTGGGCTTTTTCACTCACTGTTTCACTACTCAAATGCCTAAAGCAGCCAGGGTTGAGCCAGGGTCTAGCCAAGGACAGGGAGTCACATCCAGGTCTCCCACATGGTTCTCCCAAAAATGCAAGCAGTTGGACCAGCTTCAGTCATCTTCTGAGGAATACTAACAGAAAGCTGGGCCAGAAGCAGAGAAGTCAGGACTTCAATCAGTTGTCTGACACGATGTGGTATTCCAACTTGCTGCCCTACACCAGTCAGTCCCCCACCCCTGGCACCACCACAAATGATTTTTATTCACAAAGAAATTCTGTCCCCTTGACATTACTATAGTATAATGGAAAGAGTAATTGTCCTCACATATATTTTTTTAACAATTCATTTTATAGTGTAGAAGACAAAGTAATCATATTATTTTTTATCATTAACACTGAGAGTGTTCGGCCTTAGGCAGGTAGTTCAGGGTCACAAGCTTGGAAGCCACAGCACCTCCCCCACCTATGTAATCATTCCTGCCCACCTGTGAGTCAGCTGGAGTCTGAGAGGGCCTGACATTGCATTGCTGTGTGACTACTCTCCTCACAAGCATCCATAAAGGCCCGTGATATGGAGGGACTCTCTCTCTTGGTCACAGGCTTCTATCACTGTCACCCTTACTCTTGGCCTCTCCACCACCTGATTGTTCTCTGGTTTACTCCTGACAGACTCCAAAGACAGGTATCCCCTGAGCATGGCTCCTGCATGTCTGTATTCCTCACCCTCTGTTCACAGCTTGGGGAGGTCAGTGAAGATGCAAATGTCAATATGTGTTGTATTTCTCATTTGTGTACTTTCAAGAGTCCCAGGAGATGTGATGCCTAGTAGCAATGGGATGTGGACAGAGAAGCCAGGAAAAGGTGGATGTTTGCAGCTTTGTGTGTCCAAGTTGTTCACCGCACATCTCTTAGGATAACTTATATAATGCTGGGGAAGCTAGAATATAGGCCTCAGTTTAATGCACAGGTCTCACAGTAATGACCATTTGTTCCTCTCCAGGTTTTGATTCAGATTGAATTGTCACTGTGACTTGGCTAGTGGGCACTGCCACGGCCAAGCATGGTTAATAAATACTTCTTAGTACATTCTAAATTTGACTTCCATGATCTCTCTCACACTCCATAACAACAGACCTAAAATACACTGGTTGTAGCAAATTACAAGTTTTTATCAGGGCCGGCATTGCAGATTCAAGGGTAAGGTTGCCAGCTGTGACGGTGCATACCAATTCATGTCCTGGAAGTTCTACTTCCAATCCAGCTCCCAGCTACTGGCCTCAGAATGCAGTAACAAATGTCCAAACATTCGGGCCCCTTTAACCAATATGGGAGATCCTGATGGAGCTTGTGGCTCTTCACTGTGACTTGGCACAGCATTGTCTACTTCAGCCTTCTGAGGAGTGACTTAGTAGATGGAGGATCTCTTTCTTCGTGTGTGTGTGTCTCCCTCTCTTTGTAACTCTGACTTCTAAATAAATACATGAATCTTTAAAAACATGTTTATAACTTTGGAATGTTAAACTGCATGTAAGATAAAATTTAATAATAATGTTAATACTTGTCTATATGACAAAAATCCACAAAACTTACAAATATTTAAGCCCTATGCAGTTCACTCCATTTGGACAGAGAGACCAAAAGAAGTATAATCTTCTAAGATGATGATAATCAGTGTTACTAAACAGATAGAAATAGGAATAAAAAGTGAGGAAAAAGTGCTGAGAGATGGAGAAAAATAAAACTTGGTAGCCACATTCTATTATGTAATATGATCATATAAAAACTAAGCTAGTTGCATTTTTAAGTAATGGAATTTAGATCAAAAGACAGAAAATGGAATGGGGGGAATTTTCTATTGATGTGTAACCCAGTTATCCAGAAATGGGATGAAATGATCAGAATGTAGATCTTTCTGTGACTGTAGTATCAAATATCCTTTCCTCTTACCCAGCTAGCCTTACTTCTTTAACAGAGAAAGTGTGTTCATTTTATCAAATGTTTTATTCTTAATTTGAAAGTATTTGTTTTTCTAGATTGTCAGCCATATTCTTATTGAATATCAGAATTCACAAGATGCTGAGTTTCTTTTCATGATTGTTGATACTCAAATTAAATATTTTAGAATAAAGAGAATTTCTAAGAATCATCCCTACTTGAAAAGAACAGGGAGAAATACATTTACTTTGATCATAGATGTTGACTGCATAAAGATTTGTTTTCATGGAAAACAAATATTATTGAAAAATACGTTGCTTTCAAAAGTCTTAGGGCAAGAAAAATATTTATTTTTTAATTAATGCTTATATTCAAGGCAGAGGGACACAGAAGGAGAAAGTGAGGGACACACAGAGAGTTAAGTGCTGGTTTATTACCAAATGAAATTTAACTGCCAGGTTTCCCATGTGAATGATAGGAGCCCAAGTGCATGAGCCATCATCTACTACCTGTCAGAATATATCAGAGAGAAACTGGATTGGAAGTAGACCAGCTAGAATTGAATTGGCATTCCCCTAAGGGCTCAGAGTTTGCCAAGTGATGGCTTTACTTACTTCACCACAGCAGCCACCCCTTAAATATACTTAATTTTAAACTCCATTTTCTTTTTTTTTTAAGATTTATTCATTTTTTATTACAGCCAGATATACACAGAGGAGGAGAGACAGAGAGGAAGATCTTCCGTCCGATGATTCACTCCCCAAGTGAGCCGCAACGGGCCGATGCGCGAAAATTCCATTTTCTATGAATTTTTGTCATGTATTTCTAAAAAGACAAGACTGATATCATCTGATGACCCTGTTTATTATATAGATGAAAGATACATTAGAGCTGTCAAGTTATTTGTTCCAAGTTAGAATCTAATTTTTAGACCTCTGAAGATTAAGTCTAGAATATACCTTCACATGACAAATGTTTCACATGTTGAGGTAACTAATTTTGAGATCAATAGATGCTACTATCAGAGTGATCAGTCAAAATTCCACGTGAGTTTTCACCATGTCGCCTTTGTAACATTCCATACCCCAACTTTGTAAGAAAGCAAACCTGTGTAACTTGGCACTGTTCCTTTCAGAATAAGTTGATACTCCAGCCATAGACCCTGTGACTCTGTTAGATACATCCTACGTGAAGGAAGTGATTCCACTTGAAGGACACGACACATTTCAACAAGTTATTTAAACCTCCCTGCATGCCTTGCCATTAAGGAATCCCTTGACTGCCACCCTCCTCTCTTTGAAGTACTGCAGAAGCTTGCCACCATGAAATAATTACGATGCGTGATCTCACTGTGAACATTTTCCTGTGCTGGTTACAATTCTTTCCTTAGAGAAATGTCAATTTCCTTACGACTCAGCAAGAAGCATTTGGGTCAATAACTGTAGTTCCTTCTCTTTCAGTTTCAGGTTGTCTTTCTCTTCCCCTCCTCTTTTCTCTCTCTCTCTCTCTCTCTCTCTCTCTCTCTCTCTCTCTCTCCAAATTTAAAACACTTTCCTTCCAAAAGACAAAATTATTGAAACTCCAAAGGGCATCTTCTTTCAAATGTCCCTTGACCAATCTGTGTCACATTTTTTGTCACATGAACTTAGAAGCTTTTTGCATTGTACCAGTCAACAAATGTGTTAGAATGATGGACTTCACTGAACAAAAAGTGTTAGGGCTTAGTATGATTCTTGGTGGATAGGTGTCTCTGAGCATTACAGGGAATTCTTCCATTGAATACAAACATGCAAATTCTAAGTTTATGTCTACAAATGAAATGGGATACAACTAAATCCAACTATAAAAAGATACAAGATAAAGTATCCTCGATTTGACCACAATCTTTGAAATACTGTTACTTCTGATTTCCTATGGGTATTTTAGGAATGGAAGTTAAGTGTGTTTATTTAAATACTCTTTTTTTTTTTCCTTTCTGAAGTCTTACAAGTCAGCTGTTACAATAAACTCTTCAGGGACTTTTCAGTTGAGGAGGTATTTACTGTTGGCTGACAGTGCTATTGATGTAGCAGGGAACCTGAAAGCCATTTGGGATTTTCTGGAAAGATGAACTTCAAGAGAATCTCTCACTGATTTCCACTGCCAAGTTAACTAAGAAAGCCCTACTGAATCAATTCAGCTGTTGACTCAGATGTTCCATCCCACACAGGATATTAGGACCCTGGCTGACAGGCTGAGTCAGAAAAACACTGTAAAGTCATCGGACAGAATTAAGATTTGTTTTCAACTAAACTCAGTCTCTCCTTAATGAGTCTTCAAAATGAAATCCTATACAAAAATCTGAAAAGTTTCATGTTTTTATATTATTATTTTTTCTGGTTGGTAAAACTAATAGCTCAAGAAGATGTCAAGTGTAATTCCATCCTACACTCCTACACAAATCTGAATCATAGTAAAATTTGAATATCTTCTATCTATCGACACATGTTAGGGTCAGTTTTCAACAATATTTTTGAGTGCGAACAGAATAAGAAAATATATGTCTCATTTATATATTACTTTTCAATCAGAACATTCTTTGTACAGTGCGCACGGTTAATTTTTCCACTTGACAGTACAAGCGTTAAACTCCTACAGATCTATCAACAATTTCATAGGGTTATTTTAGAATTATATGAAAGAAAGGATTTAGCAGAATAAAAAAAGCTTTGCATAGCCTTCCCTCAACTTAAGAAAGTTCAAGCTATTTTTATATTGTCTATTTCTATGTTGAAATATTGCTAAGAACATAATAAAAAAAAGTGCAGTGCATTTGTAATAGGCGACATGCAAGAGGGAGCCTGGTCACTTAAACCAAGAGATGCATAAAAACTTTAAACTGAGTCAGACCTAGATGAAAGAGAAGGAAGTAGGTCTCTGATCATTTGGGAACTTTTCAGGGCAGTCCTTTTGTACTCCCATTAAATCACACCTTGTCCTTTTCTCCTGTTCAGTGTGGGTATTCTCATTATACCTTCCTTGGCCATTCTATTAAAATTGCTTACATGAAAAGCGTAGTGAATTTACTTCACTTGATTGCATGTCCAATTCTTAACAACTGCATTTTACTTCTCTGAGGCTTTGTACTTTAAAAGTTAATGAAACCTTAAGGCAGACAGCTCCAGGTGGCAGGCCGAAGAGATGGATTCTTTTTTTTTTTACCTTTCTGATTGTATAACAGGTATGGTCACTGGTTGCATCTTCCATTAGGCTTGCCCAAATCTTCCGAATGTACGCTGACAAAGCAAAGCTATCTCATGGGCTACTCGTTAGCTTATTCTGAAGCTGAATTAAAAATGAATATAAGGGCCCGGCGGCGTGGCCTAGCAGCTAAAGTCCTCGCATTGAACGCCCCGGGATCCCATATGGGCGCTGGTTCTAATCCCGGCAGCTCCACTTCCCATCCAGCTCCCTGCTTGTGGCCTGGGGAAGCAGTCGAGGACGGCCCAATGCTTTGGGACCCTGCACCCACGTGGGAGACCCGGAAGAGGTTCCTGGTTCCCGGCATCGGATTGGCACGCACCGGCCGGTTGCGGCTCACTTGGGGGGTGAAACATCGGATGGAAGATCTTCCTCTCTGTCTCTCCTCCTCTCTGTAGATCCGGCTTTCCAGTAATAATAAATCTTTAAAAAAAAATGAATATAAAATGGGAAAGGGTAAGTGATTAATTTTTTTTTTAAAGGTCAGATCTTTAGAGGAATCTATAAACTAACTACTAACTCCTGATGCAAACTTGGAAGCATGGCTGTTATTATGTGTGATAAAAGTACCTTATGCTGTTAAAGTCAAAGTACAATGTGCTTCAATCTACAATCGCAAAAACCTGGAAGCAACCAAAATGCCCATCAATAGAAGACTGGATAAGAAAGCTATGGTTCATCGACTCTATGGAATACTACTCAGCTATTAAAAAAAAAAAACGAAATGCAGTTCTTTGTGGCCAAATGGGCCCGACTGGAATCCATCATGCTAAGAGAAATGAACCAATCCCAAAAGGTTAAATATCACATGTTCGCCTTAATCTGAGATGAAAAGGTGACAACTTGGAAGATAGTACCTGTATACTGTAATATTAGTGCAATCTCTAACAACCTGTATCCAATGCAATAAGATAATGCGATATAATCTATAAACCAACAATTAATGTCAGAATACTTAAGATCTACATCGAAAAACTGTAAAACCTACTATACCCTCAATACGCTATGTTAATCCGTGATGGGGAGGGAGTGCAGGGAAGTCTTTCAAGACCATAAAAAGAGTGAGGAAAAAGTACAATATAGCCATTCAAGATTAAATCTGGTAATTCATAGACAACAGACTTAAAGCGGCACTAAACAATAGTAAAACTACTATACCAATGCATGAGGGGGGAATCGGGTGCGATCGTGACAACCTCTTAACAGGAGGTCATGTGCGTGGAGCAGGGGGGGCACTCCAGAGTGGAGCAGGTGGTAAGGAGGAAGCTTGGATCCCAACCATGAAGACTCCCAGACCTTCACCACAAACTATTAATACTAGCAACAAGGACTATATCCCAAGTGCCAAGGAGGCCACAGGGAATTGGATGCCCTCAGAGGCCGAGTACTCTGAGGTCACCCACCCCCAACCGGAGCTTCTGCAGGGGATGGAAGAAGTCCAAACACTACCGTGCAGAACCCAATGTCATCGGAAAGACAACCAGAAGCCCTGAGCGGTCTGCAGAAACAGAAGAACAATAAACGTCCTTCGGGACCAGGGAGGAGAGCTTTCTCTGGTCCGAGCCTGGCTCTAACTCTGGACCCCCACCCTCCCTCGCAATGACCATCGGGGTCACTCCGAAAACCCCTCATAGCAAACAAACAATCATACAAACTAAAAAAACCTAAAATAAATAGACAAACAACAGAAAGTAGAGCTTGGAATCTGACAGGAAAGAGCTGGTGTGGATTGGCTCATGCCTCGCTGGGTGGGTCACAAAGATTAGTCACTCCTCACCATGGTGTTGAGGATTTTCCTGCACACCCCCCTCAAAAAAAAATGTTCTCACCTTAATTGTCGACAAATGTATTGTTAGAGTTACAAGCCAGTCTAGATTATCCCAAAATCTGCCAAGATCAGCAAAATTATACTTCAACACAACAAATGGCTAAATACTAAAATGAAATAGACACGAGACAGCTGAATGGTACCTTATAGCCATTTTAAGGTATATAGCAGCCGGTCCTGTATATAAACTAAAATTGAAATGTCAATGAGCTAATCATAGGTTGTGGTTAAGAACTTGCTTTTTTTTTTTTTTTAACATACTGGTTACTCAAAACCATGTCAATTCCATAATGTTGCAAATTGCTGTTGATGTTATATTGGGACTCTTAATTGACTGGGATGATATTCTACCAGCTCTAACTTCGGACCAGAAATGGTCTCCCCAAGAAACTGTTCAACCCATCTGGACAATAAGTAGCTGGACTCTATGCTTGGTATACGTTTGCAAGGAAAGAATCTTGATTGAATTTGAACTGTAATACTACATCAAGGTGGAGGAATCCACCAGGGGGGAGGGGCGTGGGGAGGGGTGGGGGGATTCCCAGAGCCTATGAAACTGTCACATAATGCAAAATAATTAATAAAAAAAGATTAAAAAAGTACAATGTGCTCAGAGGCTCATGAATTTTGGGGGAAAGAAAATTGAAATTTGTGTTATAAGATTTGAAGATAATTTGAAAGTAAGCCACAAGAAAGAAAATAATATCCATAAATAATGCAATACTCTAGCAGATAAACTATACACAAATTGATAACAATATTGATAAGAATACTTATCATATATTTATAAACCTACAAATTACTTTGTTTTTGTATTTGTTTATTTGTAACATGCCCTTCTAAGTGAATGATAATTTTGGCCAGCAAAATGAGATATTTTTCAACATGAAATTGTAAAGGAAAGAGAGATTTAGGGAGGCTCAAACAATGCCTCAAACTGGAATATTTCCAAAATACCGAGATGAACAGTCCCATCCTATGAGGGGTGTCTTGGGATTGTTACTGCTCACCAGTAGCCGGGATCTTTCTTTTACTTCTCCCTGTAAAGACATACGGTCTTTATCTTACTGGAGGCTCTAGTGTTTCCTGCTTTCTCAGCATTTTTACATACCAGTGGCTTTTATTGCCTTCTCTAGGAAGAATATATAGTTTGCATTTAGATCTGTGGACTTGCTGAGCAGTCTGACAAGGTCCTTTTCAGAGTTGTGTGTTATGTACAATAAGAGACATTACAACCCCCTGGGCAACTCGCCCCAAATCTTATATTACCTAGTAGTGATCACAGCCATAGTCATCATACTCTGAAAACTGAAGGTAACATGAGGGTTCTCCGAAATAATGAACTGTGATCTTTTGGGTGCAAGTCTTTCCTTGGGTAATGAAGCTGTGTAGCAAGTGCAAGCACACGGGAAGTAAAGAAATGCTGTTTCCAGCAAACTCTACACTAGGGTTTTTATTCTACTGAAAAAGAGTTGTCGACCTCTTCCTTCCCTAATCTCTCCAGAGTTTTCACTTTTCTTGACTCCTGTGCATGTCAAATTTATACAAAAGTAAACATTTTCCCTTCCCAAGTGACTTTTCTTTAGTAGCAACAGTCACATG
Source organism: Ochotona princeps (assembly GCF_030435755.1). Classification (NCBI taxonomy): domain Eukaryota; kingdom Metazoa; phylum Chordata; class Mammalia; order Lagomorpha; family Ochotonidae; genus Ochotona; species Ochotona princeps. Next base: position 23,126,925 of record NC_080839.1, on the reverse strand, counting down.
AGCTCACTGGCAGGAAGCTGAATCAATATTACTTGTAATGCCATAACTAGTGGCATATGCCTGTTTATCATATAAATGTAGTCACCAAACACAAGGCTAACATGGTTGCAGACAGTAAAACGGTGAGGAAATCACACACAGGATTGCTTCCCTCAGCTGATTCCTAAAAACCTGCATTTAAATCACTCAACCTTTGTGCTAAATTTATTTCCTGAATAGATGCAGGGAACCAGTTCTGAATATGCTTGCAGAGTTCGGCATCATCTGCACTACACAATTAGATGACAACAGAGTAAGATGCAGATTACTAAATCTATGAAAAAAATCAATACTGCATCAGCATGGTCACCCATATCTTAAAATTGCATATTCTGTGCTTTGGAGAACATTGTGCCAATTGCCATTCATATAAAGATACTAATGTAGGGAAAAAATGAACTTCCATTTAAAACAAATATGAAACCATTTTCAAACTTCTTGCTTCAAGTTAACTGCACCTGAAGTATATTCATTAAAAAAGCTGGTATTAGAAGAATCTCAGTGTAATTTCTTAATGTAACAGATAAAATAGTGGGATTGAGGACTTGGCAAACATTGACTAACAGTTACTGTAGAATATAGACTGTAGACTGTATCTTCAACTAACAGTTTAGTACTGGAACAGAAACGGCTTTACCACTTTTTTTAGTCAGTAATATCTTAATCACACATGTTGAGTTGAATATCATGTGTTTCTGTCACAGATTATAGACATTATGTACAAAAACCTGGATACTGTGGCAAAGAGACTCCAGCATGACGCCCTGGTCTATGAAGTGGTCCACATGACAAGGTGTCCATGCACCTCATATCCCATCATCTAGTCCGTCATAGATAAACAGTCTATTTTTAAATAAACAAGCTCTGAAAAACAAGCTTGATTCTCTGAGCAATAGTTAATTACAGTTGATTTCTCTTTTGTCATTCAGCTGGGTAATTAGACCCAATACTTTGCCTCATGTTTAAATTCTGTGATAATCTTGTGACCCCTGTGTGTGTGTGATAAAAATGCTCCTGGGTAACATTTTGCCATCTGACTGACCTTAATTTTAATCATCAGATTCTCTTCCTGAATTGAGAAAGTCTAATAGGTGAAGCACATGAGACAAGCTGATAGATTAACATCCCGATCCTGATGCTAATGTCCTCAAGCACAAGAGAACTCATGAATAGCGTACAGAATAAATTGAAGCATTGATTACTTCTTTTGAAGGTCAGTCTCCTATGTTCATCTGAATCTCATAATTGATAAGGTTAAGTTATCATAGCTTAAAGTAAACCATGCTTATTGAAAATAAGATACAATAGAAAATATATAACCTAGGAAAAAGTTACTGCTATCAATCAAAATCAGCTTCTCATAGAGCAATATTCTTATGTTGGAGTTTACAGAAAATTTAGATCAACTGTGTGGCATTTCCTACTCTGGACATTTGTATATAACTTTCTTTTGGCTGGAACATTTTCTAAACACCTCTAGTTGGCACAGCTACCATTCTCGTTTCATGTCCTTTTTAGAAAAAACTCCAGAAAATACTGACTGATTCAATAATATTCTTTCCTCCACTACTTTGCTTCCAACACACATACCTAATCACACACTCAGTTCTCCTGAATTTTTGTTTATTCTGTGGCTAGATCACAATACTCATAAAGGCAAGGGCAATGTTTGACTCATCATTGTATCTTGAAGCAGGCACAGAGCCAGTTGTAGTGTAAATGAGCAATAAACAACTTGTAAATAAATATCAGTATATTAAATTATTAGTATATTCAATGTTAATTGAATATTAAAAATCATTTTGAATACCTGTATGGTATCTCACCATGTGAAAGGGACATTATTTATGAAGTTGTATTGCTTTTCATCACTGATATGATTTCTTTTTTTTTTTTAAAGATTTATTCATTTTATTACAGCCAGATATACACAGAGGAGGAGAGATCGAGAGGAAGATCTTCCATCCGATGTTTCACTCCCGAAGTGAGCCGCAACCGGCCGGTGCGCGCCGGTCCGATGCCGGGAACCTGGAACCTATTCTGGGTCTCCCACGTGGGTGCAGTGTCCCAATGCATTGGGCCGTCCTCAACTGCTTTCCCAGGCCACAAGCAGGGAGCTGGATGGGAAGTGGAGCTGCCAGGATTAGAACCGGCGCCCATATGGGATCCCGGGGCATTCAAGGCGAGGACTTTAGCTGCTAGGCCACGCCGCCGGGCCCACTGATATGATTTCTAATGCTTTGTTTTAGGTAGCAATTCAGTAGCTAAGATTGAAATGGAATTTATTATGTACTTCTGATAATTTTCTCAGAGAAAATTTTCTAGGAACAGGATATATTTTTTCAAATATTTATGTTTATTATAAACTCAGATATACAGAGAGGAGGAGAGACAGAGAGGAAAATCTTCTGTCCATTGATTCACTTCCCAAGCAGCCACAATGGCTGGAGCTGAGCCAATCTGAAGCCAGGAGCCAGGAGCCTCTTCTGGGTCTCCCACATGGGCGCAGGGTCACAAGGCTTTGGGCCGTCCTTGACTGCTTTCCTAGGCCACAAACAGGGAGCTGGATGGGAAGCGGGGCTACCAGGGTTAAAACTGGCACCCATATTGGATCCTGGTGCAGTGCGTTCAAGGCGAGGACTTTAGCCACTTACGACCGCACTGGACCCAGGAACAGGATATGTTTAAGGCTCTTGATGCCACTAACAGATTTTTGTGTGTGTGTGTGTGTGTGGGGAAGAATAAAATACTTATACTGCTAAAAGTAGATATTTCTTACACATTGTTTACTCTGTAAGTGACGAATAACCTTAGCTGTCATGATAAAGGTTGAAAATTCTGTTCAGATATTGATTATAACAATTGATTATAATAATTTATCTATTTTCATTTATTATAATGGTTTACATTTCAAACTGAGAAATTAGAAATTTTCTAGTTTTGTAGTATCCCTGGTCCATTTTACTACTGGAGGGCATGCACTTTGTAAAAATCAGCTTTATGTATATATATTTGTCAACAAAGAGAGAAACTTAAACTTCTGCACTAGGAAATACACCATGTGGGTACAAAGAGCTCAGGTTCACTACATTATAAGGGCTTTCAAAATACATGTTTGTTTTGTCTTTAATGGTTTACATACACAGCATCTTCAATTAGTATTCCTGGGGCAAAATTTAAGAGACATGAGGAACGCATTTGGTGTAGCAGTTAAGATGCTGCTAGTTTGCTCACATGTCAAATTAGAATTCCTGGGATTGAGCCCTGGCTCTACTTCCAATTCCAGATTCTTGACAAGTGAGCACTTTGGGAGGATTGTGATGCTGTCTGAGGTGATTGGGACCCTGTCACCCAGGAAGGAGATCTGAATAGAGATTTAAGCTCCCGGCTTCTATTGGAGCCTGCCTTGCCTGTTACAGGTATTTAAACAGAACCAGTGGATGGAAGAGCTCTATGGTCCGTCTCTCTCTCTCTCTGTTTTGCAAATAAAAAAATAGGAGGTAAGAGGAAAATTAAATTTTGATGATTGGCAAACTTCTGGGGAGAAAAAGTGGACTGTTGATTCTCAACATTTTCTGAAACTAACCCTTACATCTGATTGTTACTCCCATGGAAACATTTAATGAGCTTATACATTTTAACTTTGATTTACTGCCAGATCATGCTAGATCTTGCTCACCAGTTCATCTCATCAATGAAAGCTGTTCTTCCAAAGGCATCACTGGATTTTGACACACTGTATTTTGAAATTGGGCAATTGTCAAAGGTAGACTTTGATATCTGATTTATTTTCGTAATTCAGCACAGCTGAGATTTTTCATGTAGAGGAACACCCACATGGGAACACATCCTCAGTGAGAGTATGCGCTGACTTAGAATATCACTTGTAGAATAAACAATTTTTTAGCTTGTTGCCATCTTTATAATAATTGAATTTAATAGGCTTTTCTCCGGTTATTCCCAAGGAATTTACCCTCTAATCGAGTTTAATTGGTGTTTTCCCTGTAGGTTAGGATTACAGATACACACACACACACACACACACACACACACACAGAGTGAAGAACCTAGCATGTCTGAAGATTTTAGAAGAAAATGGAAATGTATTTTTAGATAAATGATAAAATGAGGATTTATTTCTGTTATATGCTGGCATACTCTAGATTTTTAAGATATTTTAAAAATATTTATTTATTTTTATTAGAAAGGCAGGTATACAGAGAGGAGGAGCAACAGAGAGGAAGATCCTTCATCTGCTGATTCACTTCCCAAGTGGCTGCAAGGGTTGGAGCTGAGCCGATCCAAAGCCAGGAGCCCAGATCCTCTTCTGGGTCTCCCACATGGGTGCAGGGTCACAAGGCTTTGGGCCGTTCTTGACTGCTTTCCCAGGCCACAAGCAGGGAGCTGAATAGGAAATGCGGCTGGGGGGATTAGAACCAGCATTCATATGGGATCCCGGGGTGTTCAAGGCAAGGCGTTCAGCCACTAGGCCACTGTGCTGGGCCCTATTTTCTAGATTTTAAAGAATGATTTATTTCATTTGAAAAGCAGATTTTCACAAAAAGAAAAAAAGAGAGGCAGAGAGAGAGAGAGAGAGATAAATATATTCTTCATCTGTTGGTATACCTGTTAAGTAGTTACAATGACCAAAGCTGAGCTTATAAGAAGCCAGGAACCAGGAGCTTCCATTAGATCTCCCATTTGTGGGTGGGGACCCAAGAACTGGAGTCATCCTTCACTGCTTTCCCAGTCCATTAGCAGGGAGCTGGATTATGGGTGGAGTCACTGGGAGTAGAACCAATGTCCACATGGGATGCTGCTGATGCAGCTGGAAGGGTAACCTGATCGGCCACTGCACCAGTGCCTACAACTTAGTGTTAGATAATGCTTTTACAATCTTTGGAAGATCTGTTTATTTATTTGAAAGAGTTACAGACAGAAGGGGAGACAGACAGATAGGGAGACCTTTCATCCGCTGGTTCACTGGGAATCATGAGCTCCCTCTAGGGATCTGATGTGGGTGGCTAAGGCCCAAGTACTCAGTATAGCATCCAACTGGTTTCCCAGACACATCTGCAAGCAGCTGGATCAAAAGTGGAGCACTCATTTGGGATGCCTGCCGTCTAAGCCATTGTGCAGCAGCTCTGGCCACTGACAATATCTCTTAATTCAAAAGACATGCATAAAATGCTATGAAATGTTATGCCAAACTTGGTATATGCGATATACCAATATTATATCAAGTTTAAAAACCATAAAATTGCTTAAAACATTGAATTATTGTATTAAGATCTGAAGACTATTAATTTTATACTGGAAAATGCACGGGAATAATTTGTGTTTTAGTAGAGATATTTCTGGTAAGGTGTTATACTATGGAAAATTTAATTTTTCCAAGGCAAAAGCGTAGAGAAATGCAAAGAATAATATAATACATACCTATATATTCCATTCTCAAAATAAACGTATCGTGTCTATGATTTTTTTTGTATTTGCCTCAGATTTTTTTTACTTATAAATCCTTATACACATATTTATTCATTTACATCTGTTGCTGTTTTTCTTTACCTATTCCATTCCCCTACTTTGAAAGTAGCTGGTACAAAGTAATGAAGTTGAAAATCTGTAACCCATGTTTCTATCAATGAATGCCTTACATAATATTTTTTTATTTTTCCACTTTTACTTCTGGCTAAAATAATGGAGTTTTTTGTTTGTTTTTGCTTATAGATAGAAAAAAAAAACACTTTTAAGCGTGGTAAACAAGTACAATTGATGAGTCATGCAACAGAGAGGAAATGACCAAGCAATGAGGACCGCACTGTTATCCAATCTCTGGCTTTCCATATTCTAAAATATCATTGTCTCATTGTTTTTACGGTGAAGTATACTTTACTTTCAGGTAATTTTATAAATTTGGAGGTTTGAGGATTATTTCTCATTTAAAATTTATCAGGTAATTTAAAAATGCAGAAGTACCTTAGGAGCTTTTACATCTTAACCTTTTGTGAAAATTTCACTTCCTTTTGTGCAGTTTCTGCCTGATATGCAACTTTTGCAAGATAATTTGATTATTTCATGTAATTCTTTCAATATTAAGTGAATAGTATTTAAATAGGTGGGTGGCGAAATGATTATCAGTTCAAGCACCCATATATTTTGTGCAAATTAGGTTGACAAATAAGAGTTCATACATCTCAAATACAATTAGGTCACTTTAAAATTATACTGCCACTGAAACATCTGATATTTCTTTTTTTTTAGAAATTAATAACTGTTTTATGTTTCTGAACAATAGTTAATCAGCTGATGCATCAGAATTTCCTAACTGTAAGTTGTTTAATGCACTTTAGAGTGAAGTATGAAATAATACCTATGATTAATAGAACTTTAAATTAAAATAAAATGGTCAAAACAAAACTTACCACTACTTAGTAGACTAAAATTAAATTAGAATTGTTCTTATGTCTCAGAAATATAAACCAAAAATTGTCCATCTTTTTTGTTTTTAAAAATGATATTTTCTTGATTATAAAGATTTATCAAAATGACTTAGACACAAATTCTATATAAAATATAACTTTAAATAACTTATTACTTTATATAACTTACATAGAGGAAACCACTGAGGCTTGAGAGTTGAAATCGGCAAAGCTATGCATGGGATAGAGCATTAAGTACTGGTGGTACGAAAGTCAAGAAATCATTTGAAAGACTTAATGGATTACTGAAGCAAATCTGAAATCCAAAAGGTAATCCAGAGAGCTAAATGACAAAGACTTCCTTTTTTCATCCTAAAGTCCATGTCCCTGCGCTCTCTGTCTCTCTCCATGTACATTTGAACATTTATTTGAAAGAGAAAGAGGAAACAAGGAGACAGATGTGAGGAGGAACGCATAAAGCAAGAGAGAGCACACTCCCATCTCCTGGCTCACTTCCTGAATAATCACAAGAAGTCAGAATACTAGGGGCATCCGGAAACTCAATCCAGGGTTCCCACCTGTGAGGCAGGGAAAGAGTTACTGGAATCATTAACTGCCTCTCCAAGGTTTGCATTAGCAGAAAGCTGGAGTCAGGCACCAGAGCCAAACACTCAACCCAGGAATTCTTATTAATAACTGGCTTCTTAACCATCAGGTTAAGTGTGTATCCTGATCTATTTTTTTTATTGTAATTTTGTATGTTAAATCATTTAATTCTTTTTAAAATTCTTTATTTTATGACAGAGTTTAATAGCCTGATCTATTTTTAAATTACTCATTTTTTTTTAAGGATAATTGTTTAAGTCTTGGCTGAACAAGAAACACAGCACTCAAAATTTCAAGACACACAGTCTGGAAACTCTAAGAAATAAAACCCTAACTTGCAAAACCAAAGATTACAACCAGAACCTGTGGACCAGGAAGACAGATGCTAAAACCCATCTCACTAAATTTTACCACAGATAGCCTAGCTCCAACTCTTGCTAGTACTTTCAAAGAGTGATTTTAAAAAAAAATTACCTAACCCATGAGACTTTAGACCGCCAGGCTTCTGTTGGTGGGGAGACAAATTTGGGTCTCACTTTATTGGTTGGACATGCAAAATAAAGCTGGTCTTTGTGCATATTAGGAAGCCGATCTACCTCACTCAACAACAGAATAAAAAAAACGGGGGGGAAATGGCAGTTACACAGAGAATGTTGAAAGAAAACTATTGACATAGGAAGTCAGGCGCTTCAGATTGATCAAGTCCTGACCCTTGGGAGCCCGAAGAATGGAAAACCAACTCATGATGAGGCAGATAATTAAACTAATTTCCAGCTAGGGAAGGATCAGCCACATGTGTGACAACAATGGTAGCCACAGATTAGTAATAAGCAAATGAGAAGTCAATTGGTATTTGATTTCTCATTAGCAGTTGTGAAGACATGAAGAGCATCTTTATTATCTTCCAATGAATCACTCTGAATCCAGAATTCTGTATAGCTTGATTCAGTTAACTGTCCAGGCAAAGAGAAACATTTTGAATTCTAAAATTCAGTCCATTTACTGCTTACACATTATCTCTCAAGATCTGTTCTTTTTTCTGGGGTTGTTTTTTCACTTACACATACAATTCTAAATACATGCTTGCATTTGCTACTGTTATCTCCAAACACAAGGTTAGATCTTGCTTCAATTTTGCTTATAAATATGTTCCTGCTGTCCCTTTTGCTTTATGGTAATTTAATGGTTATAGTAACTGTTTTAAATTATCTTTTTTAGAAAAGACAATTACATCAACTTATTTTTTCTAATATCCATTACCAGTAATGAAGCAAAATAGCAAATATTTCTTATTATAAAACAGTTTTTCTATTATGCTGTCTCATGTTTCAGCATGTGTTGCTAAATCATTTCTCATGATCTTAAAATACTGTAATATTTTAACTATACAACCTAATCTAATACTATTTAAATGGAATTCCAGCTGCAAATGGTCCCAAGTTTTATGATCTGTATTTTTATGATAAAAATAAGCCTTGAATCCTTTTATTAATCCTCTGGTTGGTGTAAGTGGTCTTCAGCTAAATCAATATTCATTCATCACTTATCTTTTGATAGACATTACCAATAAACCACAATCTGATTTAAAATTGAATTCCAGGTACAAAATCCTTTCTCTGTAGCACTTAGAATGCATTGCTTTGACTTGGAATCTGAGATAGCGAAGTCTGCACTGAATAAAATTTTTCTATGTAAGAAATCAATATTTTCTGTTTTGTATTGCGTGTATGGGTTTGACTTTTATATGAAGGTTAGTGTGTGTGTGTGTGTGTGTGTGTGTGAGAGAGAGAGAGAGAGAGAGTTTTATGTTCTTATATCCTTAGTAGCTTTTAATGAAATATTATTTATTAACTGGCATATAAGCTAAATTTATTTTTGTGAGAGAGATAGACAAATTTAGCATCCACTGATTCACTCCCCAGAGGAGCACAGCAGAAAAGACTGGGCAATGGCTGAAGCCAGGAATCCAGACATGCAGCCCAGCCCTCCCACCCAGGTGACAAGAACACAAGGACTGGAGTTGTTCCTGCTGCAACAGTCAACCTTAGTGGAAAGTGAGAGTCAGAAGTGAGAGCTCAGGACAGAATCCAGTACTCACTGTGGGGTGCAAACATCTTAACCACTGGGCTATATGCCTGTTAACTAATTCATAGTTGTATAACAAAGTGATATGAGAAAATGAAAACATACTTTAAGGTTTCTATTTCAATTTGGAAATATGAAAGAAGATAAAACTAAGGGAACACAGAGCTCTATTTTGTTGATCAGATAAATTCCACAGGAATGAAATTATTCCAAGAATATAAAACAGCCAGATGATTTAAAAAGAAGTTATGAGAGCTTAGTGGATCACCATCTAGATTCTCCTGACTACTAAGGAACTAATGAATTGGTGAAGGCTGAGGCCAGAATCCTAAAGGAGCTGTTAGCAAATCGGTCTCCTGATGAGGAAAGCTCCAGTGCTGGAAGTGGTTGGTCCTGCATGAAATACTCCAGGAGGGAGCTTTTCCTGGGCAATGACTGACTTCACCATCCCCCAGGTCTCTGTCATCAGAAGGCAGGGAGCAGTGTAAATTGCAGAAGCTTCCTGGCAAGAGTGTGGTCTGCCTTGTTGTCTTGCACAGTTCCGCTTCCAAGTTCCTGTTCTTGTTTCAGCCTGGTTCTCCTCTGATGGGTACTGTTTGCCACAGTTTCACCTGAGTCTCCAGGCTTAGACTGTTAGTCCTCCAATCCACAGTTACCAGAATGATTGGGATTCCCTTTTCTGGCCAGGCAAAGTCTTTTCTCCTTACAGTGATCACAGAGATGCCAAAACTAGGCTATTTTCTCAGTGTCGTTTTCATCTGCTTGGTTTCCAGGATGTGTTGCTTGCACCCAGTTGTGCTTCTGTGCTTGAAGTGTGTCTCCAATAAAATGACCGGAACTCAGCATCAGTCCCCCTATGACTCTTTACACCAATCTTCCCTCCTCTCTAGAAACCAGCCCACACACTTCCAGGGGAGGGGGCGTTTTATTTATATGTTTGTCTCAACACTACAAACATGTATGGACCACATTTTCTGGCGTGCCGGGTTACAGATTTCACCTTCAATGTGTTCCAACCTCCATGTCTTTTTAGACTCTAGAGTAACTTTTCCTGGCTATTCTCGACCAAACTGCTAAACTACAAGAGACTAAAATAATCCAGATTGGGAAGGCAGACTCTTTTCCAGTAACTTTGCACATGTATTGGAAGAAAAGGAACGACAGGGCTAAATCTATGGATGATTTTGTAAGTCAGACAAAGCTATGGTTAGAGAGCACAATTCATTGATCCTCACCAAGAATTTAGGAAACCCTCAAGGCTGAATATAAGGTTGGGGGCTTGAGAATTAAAACAAAAGGGGATCATAACAGCATGAAAAAAAAAAGAGTTATAGGAGTCTCACCATACCCTGCTCCTATTCCTCTTACTCCCACCTTTTCAGGAAAACAGCTAACTCAAAGCCTAAAAGTACATGGAGCACTGGCAATCACTGAAAATTCCGCTGAACATCATCTTAGTTACAAGATTCAAGAGAATTAAAAATCAGCTCCATATGATCTTGAGTTGGTTGAAAGACAGATGTGAACTTAACCTGAAATTTGAATGCCCATGTTAAACAATTCAACTTAGAGTGACTTTTTTTTTTTTTTTTACAAGCAGTGTGATAGACTATTTTATAATCCGGGGCCTGGAGCGATAGCCTAGCAGCTAAAGTCCTTACCTTGAATGCACCAGGATCCCATTTGGGCGCCGGTTCTAATCCCAACAGCTCCACTTCCCATCCAGCTCCCTGCTGTGGCCTGGGAAAGCAGTGGAGGATGGCCCAAAGCACTGGAATTCTGCACCTGTGTGGGAGACCTGGAAGAGGCTTCTGGCTTCAGATTGGCTCAGCTCCAGCCACTGAGTCCACTTGGGAGTGAACCATCGGAAGGAAGATCTTCCTGTTTCTCCTCCTGTCTGTATGTCCACCTTTCCAATAAAAATAAATAAATCTTTAAAAAATGTTTATAACCCAAGGAAACATTTCTAAAAATGTAAGCTTTTTTTTTTTTTCAGGGGAGAAAAAAATTCCTTAAGGTAGCATTCAAAATCATGGAGCTAATTACAAATGAATGATCAGAGACTTCACAGCTATCATGGCAACTTACATGTGGTCTACCTTAAAAAACTAAAAGGACATGGTGTACCAAGCTGCAATTTGAACAAAGGCTAAATCTGAATAGAAAGTTTAGCCAAATTACTGTTACAGCCAAAGTTTATTATGCACTTACTAAAAAGTTCATACAAAATATGAAAATACATTTTCAAAAAACTTTGTCAGACTGAAGTAGAATGTAAAAATTGTTACAAAATGTCATTGTAAATGCATATTTCTGATTTTAAGCAATAGTAAAAGCAAAAACAACCTAGGCATTGGAGGGGAAAAGAACAAAGATAGATACAATCTTTCTGTTCTTTGGAAATATGTACCGAAGGCTTTTAAAATAATTACACTTTTAACCTAGTAATTCCACTTCCTATAATATCTTCAAAGAATAATCTAAGAAGTGGATAAACACCTGTGAATAAAAATGATCATCAAACTGGAAAAAATACATGTAAACAGCTTAAATGTCCAAATAGGTACTTTCAGGAAAATTATTACACATACAAAGGACATAATTTTATAGTCATTATTCCTTCAAAATGTTTTTAATGACAAGGAAAAATGCTTGCAATATAGCGGTAAACAGAATGGCATTATATAAAATTATATGCATGGTGCGATCATAAAACATTAGCAGATAAAAATACCTGAAATAAATATGCCAAAATGTTAATAAAAGCGATTTCCCTGTACATTGGGACTATGATTAATTTTCTTATATATTTTCCATGTTCTCGAGGTTTTTTTTTTACTTTCATTATTACTTTCATTTAAAAGGAAAATCATTCTTGTTGTAAATTATCACAAGAACACTGATTGCTTCTACACGTAAATATATGAATTTTAAAAGATTCCTATTTGGTGGTTAGGAACGTATGATCCTACCAAAAATGGTTAAAAAAAGGTGGGGGGGGAGGAGGCAGGAATATTATCTTTTTACTTTCAAAATTTATTTATTTTTATTGGAAAGGCAGATATACAGAGAGGAGGAGAGATAGAGATGAAGATGTCCCGTCTGATGGCTCACTGCCCAAGTGGCTACAACTGCTGGAACTGAGCCAATCCAAAGCCAGGAGCCAGGAGTTCTTCTGGATCTCCCACGCAGTGCAGTTTCCCAAAGCTTTGGGCCATCCTTAACTGCTTTTCCAGGCCACAGTTAGGGAGCTGGATGGGAAGTGGAATGCTGGGATTAGAACCGGCGCCCATAAGGGTTCCAGGCACATTCAAGGTGAGGACTTTAACCGCTACACTATCACGCCAGGCCCAGGAATATTATTTTAATTATACTTTTATTTTCTATTGTCCACCACTGTGTGCTCAGGAAACTCCAACTGAGAAATAGTACAAAGGTGTATATGTTTTAAGCTGACTGACAACCAGGAAGAAATTTTGAACAAAAGTATACCAGAAAAGAAAAAAAAACTGCAGCTACAAATTATTATCAGCCTGTGGGAGTTTCACAGGAAATACATATTAATTTAGAACTAATAAATAACACCATTTGTATGTAACTTTTCAGGTCCCACACACACACACAAATCCAGCATACTATTCAATTCATTTGAAAACATGATAAATGGTTCAAAAGCATAAAGATGAAAAATAAAGCATCTCCAAAAAACTAGAAGGGAAGAATGGTATAATCAATGGAATCTATATTTAGATTAAAAGTTCATTAAAAATAACAGACCACTTTAAAGATAAACTGGAAGCATTTGAAAAAAAACACCGTATACTAAATACAAAATCAAACTGAAGATTATTATGCTTAGAGAAGTAAAGCAAGTCCCCTAAAGACACAAACTGTATGTTTTCTCTGATATGTGGTAGTTAATAGAGTACACAAACTGCATACAACAAGGATCCTGTACACAACACTGCCTGAATTCATTCTCTAATGCAGTACAAATGAGTAAGTCATGAGTGAAAAATAAAAGACAAAAGGGATATATTCCTATCTGGGAGATGACACCATTTTCTATCTGTAAGTCTCAAGGGATGAGAATATATAACGTAGAGACTTTTGAGGGCCATTCATTAAAAATCAGAGTACAAACATTTTGCTCCTAGATTCTATAAATGACCATTTAAACCATGTAACGGTTAAAAACATCAGTAAGGAAAATTATTACACAGTCCGCAAAATTTTTAACACTATATGCATAGATCTTTAAGTTAACCCTAAGATTTAATTTTGCTAGTTTAAAAACAATAGAATTTAAAGTCTTACCTTACTAAGAAAAACTGTAATTGGAAGATTTATCACAAGGAACGAAGTCCATAAACAATTATCCGATTATTTTATTGCTATCTTTTGAGCTTAGCAGATTGTATTATTTTTCATTCTCTTCCACTGACTACTATGTAATGTAATCATTTTATCTATGAAAATACTGTCTAACTTAGTTGGCTTTTATGTTTTGCGATGTATCTGAATGTGTAGTCGACAATGTTCTGAAGCATAACAAAGAACCTGCATCATTGCAGGTATCATCACATCAACAATATTCATTCTAACACAGATGTGCAACACAGAATACACAGACATACGAAGGAAACTGTAAAACAAGAGGTACAGATTAGGAACTATTTTGTTACAGACAAAATGTAAGCTATTAAAAATGGTTTGGAATTCACTTTTTTTATTCATTAAATCAGAAGAAACAGAATTATCTAGTGTTATGTGCCCCAAATAATTCCAATAGTAGAGGCAGTATAATTTGAAAGTACATATATGTCCAAAATCTTAATGTCATACTTATTAAATTTTGGATGGGAGTAAAAGGTTGAGCAAGTCTAGAATCCTTTGGTTCACTTCACAGTGTCCTCAACAGCCTGGACTATCAGTCCAGGCCTCCCATTGGAATGGCAGCAGACCAAGTACCTGAGTCATCATGTGCTGCTCCCCAGAATGAACATTCGTAAGAAGCTTCACTGAAAGCAAAAGAGTAAGGATCTGACCCAGGGCCTCTGGCAGGGGATGTGAGTGTGCCAGTGTCTGAATCACTCTGTGAAATACTCGTCCTACCTTGACATTTCCGAAAAACACACAGAAGATTTTTTTCTAAATACCACACCAATCCCAACATGAAAATCAAAATATTAAATATATACTTACACTTATCACTGTCTACACCACCATTCAAAATCATTAACAGACTGACAAAATTATCAATTTAATATCCTTAGTTTATTTTAATAGATGCATATACACATATATCATATATATAGCTTACAAACATATGCATATACACATACCCTTGTACAACTGTGTGTCAAAATGGAATAAACTGGAAAATGAAACTTACAAGTGTGTGCACTTTTTAAAGCTAAGTATTTGCATTCTTCTGTTAGCAAAGGAACTAAGACCTAATAGAATGATTTACTCCTTCCTGGCCTTTAAGATATCAAGACAAATACGGAAAAAATGTGGAAAAAATTGTCAAGTAGATGTAATATTCTTGAGAATAAGCAAAATGACACTAACTTTTTTTTTTCAAATTGAACTTGCTACTGAAAGTTTCTATGCGTTTGTGTGTGTGAGAGTACTTTTGAAAGATCGTAGAAAATAGAAATAAAATTTTTACTTTGAGACAAAATCAGAATTTATACAGAAAAGGAATCTTAATAAAGTTCAGGGACAATGTGTATGATGAACAAATTATGCAGGAAATTCAAAATAATTGGCACCCAAATAAACACCTGCTAATTTTATTTTCCAAGAGCTTGCAGGTTTTCTTAAATTCCTATTGTCTGTACATTTTATGAACACAAATATGCATCTATACGTGTGTCTGTATGTGTGCATTTGTAAATCTCCATATGTGATTTTAAGGGAGAAGTATTTTAGCTATGATTGCATTCTTGGAAGACTGATTAGAGAATGTTGCTTTCTTTGTGTAGAGTGTTACAGAATAGAAACAATGAAGAGGGCTCTTGCTAGAACTATCTTTCATTTCCAGCAGTAATCCAGTGCAAATAAAGTTATTACTTGCTTTGATGTTTTCATGATTGTTAAAGATTATTAGTGCTCAGTATTTAATTTATGAGAATTTTGGAAATCAAGGTAATGATAAAAGAATGGAAACCTGGCAACAGAAACAAACAAACAAAAATGTTTCAAAGACTGAAGGATATTTGTGGAGGCAAGTGGAAAATCCAGCTCACTGACGATTCATTCAGCAAGGACACAGGCATGCAAGATGGTGTGCTTTCACTTGCGAAGTGGCCCTCACTACCTGCTCAGGGAGTGATGAAATAATATTGTAGGACACACATATTTTCTGCCATCCTCCTCTGTAATTTCTTGCATGTAGGATAATAAAAGATACAAATAAATTAGGAGAGAGAGTGATAAAGAGAACAAAAGGAGAGGGAAGAAAGAGATTTAGATGGGAGAGTAAAATCAGGATAGAGTGATTACAAAAGCAAACAATCAAGAATGTGCTGGCTGCAGGGATGACCGCAGTTAGCCTCCCACCTCTGCCTGTTCTAGAGAGATGACTGCAGGGATATGCAGGAAGTTCTGTTGTTCTGTCATGGGAAAAAAGATCCGAGGTCATTTGCCGGTGAATGTCCTACCCAGGATCAATGAAATGAAATCATTGTAGTACATATACTATTAGAAGTGAGATAGGATCTTAGATTCTAGGAGTTGGATTTCATCACGCCCCCACAGCAATCCAATAATTCCGTGCTGAGAGAGCAAAATTCATGACTGTTAAAGGCGACACAGCTAGCTGCCCACACCTGAATGGTAATTAGAGTCCCGGTCACACAATTACAGATCCAAGAGCACTTTTAATTCATCTATTACTAGTCCCACAGGGAAAAAAGAAAATGGAAATGAGCCAAAATGGAAATAAATTATATTAGGTCCTGAAAATAACAAAGTCCACTTTGCAGGTTTTGTCATGACTAACCACTATTTATACAAATATCAGCAGTTACTTTAGAGACCAGAAGAGTACGTGGGAACTAGTCACCAGTGACATATTTTCTCTAAAATAATCCAAGTACAGATTTCTTCAGGCTTAGTTAACACTTGTTAATGGGCCACTGGAAATATCAATTCATACATTAGCAAAACAAACATCTCATAAAGAAACAGAAAAATTCTCTCTGTATATATTATATGTTATATATACTCAAATGAGCTGCATAAATCATAAAAGAGCATTCCCAATTCCTCGAGACAATGCAGCCAACTAAACTTTTCAAGCATCACACACATCAAAAGTATACCAAATAACTGACCATAATCTACATGTAAAATGTAATTGGTACAGGGAGAATACTGTAATACTGGACTTACAGAAATAGGGGAACAACTTGAACCAGTGGAGTCAACTGTTTCTTTCGTATTAGAGGAGATCTTCAAGTAAAAAAACTATTTTGGAACAAAAGAGGCCTAACAGCATCAGAACTCAGGGAAAATTACTGCTAGAAAAAGAGAGAATAAACTCTGATGAGGAAAAACCAGAAGAGATTTGAATCTAGGGGGTCAGAGGAATGATGACCGGTATCCAACGACACACCTGGACATCGCATGGAAATGATCACGGCGGCTTTAAGGAATACAGAAGGAAGAGTGAAAGGAGAATGTATCATCTGAAGCTTTCTTAAAATTGTATAATATGAAAGGGAGCCACAGTGACAGAAGATATGTCAGTTCTTTTTCTAACGCCTTCCTCTTCCAAAAAATTCCCTAGACCTCAATTAAAAGCCCAGACTTAAACACCTTTATTGAAGTTTAGCAAGGGGCGAGGCTCCTAAAGAGCTGTAAAGAACCAGCTCAATTCCTCCCACTGTTTAAAAAGAATAACGATTGTTGCTACCCTAAAAAATTAAAATGTTAATTCAAAGTACGCTAAGGGGCATACAAAATTTTAACTCCCAAAGTGAAAACAAGAGAGCAAAGTATTTTGCTATTCAATGTCAAGATGAAAAAAATTCTCACATTTCAGGCCCAGGAGATTTTACCAATGAATTCTATCAACTTATCAATGCACAATCATAGTGTTATTTCACATTTTAACAAAACACATGCAAAAAAATGGACCATAATAAATATAACTGTTTACATCCATACACACAAATCCATACATGCAAAATCAGTCCCATTGATTAATACTGAAAAGTTATGAAACCCTCGGCTGAAATGTAAATTACAGGTATTTTATGTCAAAAGTTGAGAGAATGGAAAAGGGAGAAGGAGAGAGGGTGAGAAAGTAGAGGAGGAGAAGGAGAAGGGAGACATTATCATGTTATTAGCATAGCATCAATACTGAATATCTTGACATTTCAAAATAAATAAATACAATGGAAACAAAAAATTCTAAATAAAATATTAACAAAAACAATGAAAACCACATCCGAAGAAAGCAACATCACTTGGGATTTATTTTAAGTATGTTAGAATAGGTTAATGCTAAAAGACCCTTTGATATAATTTCTCATATATCTAAATAGAAATATAGATACTGTTTCCATCGATGGTGAAAGGATCTTTTATCAAGCTCAGCACCCATCACCAGCAAAATCACTTTGTAAGTGAAGAACTATATATCCTTATTTCATATAATACTCCTTTTTGCCTCGTAAACCTAGCATTTATGTGTAGGAGAAATGCTAGGCACATTCCAGTAAGGATACACAGTTTCCCAGCGTATCTACTGACAGCTAACATTGCAGTAGTGATGGTAATGAGCTGATTCAGGTGAAGACAGAATAACAACAATAACAAAAGTCAGAGCAATAATTTTTTAGAGTTACATCAATTGATTAAAAATAAAAATGTATTTTCCTAATGAAATACATATAGAATACTATATACTCCATAGTATATGCCATCAAACTGGCTGTTAGGCTGGATATCTTTGCTTAAGAATCATTTATTTATTCTTGTGTTAAAATGCTTTTTCTTGCCTCCTTCAGTCATACACATTTATTATTTTGAAATTTTCTAAAGATAATGTTCAAATGATATTTGGGTTTTTATGGATATTCTTTTTCTAAATAATTTCTAAGATAGCTTAATTTACATTCATAGATAAATCTTTTCACATAATTTATCATAATGTTATAGTCACAGAAGTTCAGAAATATCTGGTACCTGTGATGTCAAAGTGTTATTTTCCACTTTTTCAGTAAGAAAAAAAAAGGTGTGGTTACACAAAGACACAAAGAGGGAAAGAGATAGTTGGATCCTTCTTCCGCTGGGTTACTCCAGAAATACCTGTAATAGCTTGGGCTGAGCCATACTGAAATAAGGAAAGAGAAATTTCATCTAGGTCTCCCATTTGAGTGACAGGAATCCAAGTTCTTAGTTCATCATTTGATGTCTCCCAAGCACACTGGTACAAAGTTGGATCAGAGCTAAGAGTAGTGGGGACTCGGGCCGGCGGCGTGGCCTAGCAGTTAAAGTCCTCGCCTTCAACGCCCCGGGATCCCATATGGGCACCGGTTCTAATCCCGGCAGCTCCACTTCCCATCCAGCTCCCTGCTTGTGGCCTGGGAAGGCAGCTGAGGACGGCTGAAAGCTTTGGGACCCTGCACCCGCGTGGGAGACCTGGAAGAGGTTCCTGGTTCCTGGCATCGGATTGGCGTGTACCGGCCTGTTGCGGCTCACTTGGGGAGTGAAACATCAGATGGAGGATCTTCCTCTCTGTCTCTCCTCCTCTCAGTATATCCGGCTTTCCAATAATAATAAAAAAAATCTTAAAAAAAAAAAAAAGAGTAGTGGGGACTCAACTCAGTTATTCGTGGACTCAGGTATTCTAAGTGGTGTCTTAACCCGATATGCTGCAGTGCCTACATCTTGCTATCTGTTTTTGAAAATAAAGTTTCACGATAGCATATTTATGTCCATTAATATGCATATTATTTACGGCTGTTTTTTAAACTATTTTTATTTTTGATTATGTTTACACAGTTGATCAGGATGGGAAGAATTGAGGGTTAGGGAAAAGTGAGTGTGACCATTGTTTTCAATTGTCTATTTGCACTATTTGAATGTATTTATTGTAACAGAATGTACTGGCAAGGAGTTTTAAATTGTTCACTATTCAATTCTTTAAGAAAATTGCCAATCTTTGGTATAAACCATTTATAAAAAATACAAAAATAACGTATCATTAAGGTGGCAACATCTGATACTTGTGATAGAGAAAAGGAATCTATTGTCTCAGACAATAGATCTAGGAAGAAACACAGGAGTTCTCCAGCTACTAACCTCACCCTATACTGTGCTCTCCACCAACTCTATCCTGGAAAACTTTTCTCATTAACTTTCCTCAGTCTTGTTTTGTCCTCTATGATACAAAACTGTAAGTTTGTTCATATCTTGATTGCAAAATTCATATACTGATGACTTTTTCTGATGTTCCATTAGACTTTGAACAGTTGCTAGCCTTGTTGCTAGTACAGACATTCTGCCACAGTCTAGCTGTTTCATTTTGCTATCAAAGCTATTATCAGGGCATGATGTCAATGGCATAATGCTTATACCGTTTTGATTGCTTACGTAGCAATCAACCGTTACAGAACTAAGGGTTCTATAAAACACAATTTATCCCTTGTTAGGCCTTCTGAAACTTGAGTCTGAATTTTCTTGGAACAGATTAAGACAATGATGTATAGCGGGAATTCGAAAGCATATTCTAAGGAGCTAAAAAGGTTAACAGGTTTAATTTTAAAAGAAAAAAAAAGTCCGTGGAACAAGAGAATATCCAAAGTGATCATCATAGAAAGTTTAATATTCATCAAGGTATTCCTACAGAAAAATGAAATGTGCAGTATTTCCCAAACCTATTAATTTTCTGAATCACTTTTCAGGGAGCATCCTAAAGGACTAATGTACTTCAGAAATTTCTTGTGACACATTAATTTAGAAGGAAACGTAATAAGGAACATTGAGACAGCTCTCCGTTGAATGCTTTGGCGATTTCACAGAGCCCTTTCTAATAATTTATAAGTTCAAATTCTCTGGGGTGTGAAAATATAGTGGAAATTAAAATTAATTAGAGGGCTGTAACTTCAGTTGAATCTTGGAGAACAGGTGCAACTATTATTAGCAAAAATAAGCAAAAATAAAAATATAAACCAAATTAACATAAAATTTATAGTGAAGTTAACCATAAAGCTTGAATTCATAAATCAGTCATCAAGTGAAATTAAGGACATAAAATCACTCTGTCCTAAGTTATAAAGCACCTCTTAATTGCATGCTATATTAAAGGAAAAAGATTTGCACACTAAATCTCTAAAATACTCAAGTATGTATTGTTTAAAAGAAATAAAATGAATAATATTTTTCAAAGGTCACATCTAACTAAGAAGTAATTTTCACAGAAAGAAAGTCTTGCAATAATGCCATTATTCATATTAATAAATGTGGAAAGATCTTTAAGAATCTAATAGCATCTGGCAATTTATAATATTAACTTTTAAACACTTCTGTAATGATTACATTGTCTCTAATATAGATAATTTTTGCTGAATTATTTCAAATCTGTGAGTGGAAAATTTATAAGTCACTTAGCCGGTTTCAAGATGATAAGAATAATGTAAAAAGTCTCAAACTAATGTTGGGTGTTAATAACAAACGATTTAAGAAACATACCACAAAATCATTTGGACAAGCTATGATATTGTTAATTGTCATAAAATAATCCTGATTGGTACCTCAAATCATATAAGAAGGAAACTTTTGGAGCAATACCATGTGGGTCTTGACTCAGCCTCATACTATTTTGAAGTGTATACTTGTGTTTATAAATATTGTGTAAGTCTAAATAAAGTCATCTGCTACAGTTAAGGCATGGATTCTGCAGGGGTCTGTGTGAACACTAAGGATCTTCCTGAAAGATAACTCATCCTAATGTTATGGAAATACTGTTTGACAGACTTAGCCCCATAATTAAATCTCCAGATCAGAGGTAGAGATTATAGGACTCTTAGTTACATTGTTCCTTAACTATTCCATTACAAAATTCATAGGCTCATCTCTGAGTTTCAACGACTAAAAAGCCTACATAAAATTATAAAGATTCAAAAGTCAGGCCTTGTGAGATAGCCCAGTGGGTAAATTCTCTCCTTGTTAGGACTGGGATCTCATATGGGAGCTGGTTTGTGTCCCTGCTGCTCCCTTTCCATCTAGCTTTGTGATTGTGGTCTGGGAGCGCAATGGAGAATGCCTGAGACTGGAGAAAGTTCCTGTGTCTTGGCGTCAGATCAGCTGGGCTCCAGCCTTGGCGGCCACCCACTTACAGTGCAAACATGATAGCCTACTGGCTAAAGTCCTTGCCTTGCGTGCCAGGATCCCATATGGGTACCGGTTTGTGTTCCGACATCCCCACTTCCGATAGCTCCCTGCTACTGGCCCAAAGCCTTTGGACCCTGTTACACATGTGGGAGACTTTGAAGAAGCTCTTGACTCCTGGCTTCGGATTGGCACAGCTCTGTCTCTTGCAGCTGCTTGGGGAGTAAATCAACCGAAAGATCTTTCTCTCTGTCTCTCCTCCTCTCTGTATATCTGACTTTGTGATAAAAATAAATTAAAAAGAAAAAAAGAATGCAGGTGCTGATGGGTAACTGAACAGATTTGCAAAGTGGGTTCTATTGCAGTGAAATTTTCAGTACTCTCATTTGTAAAAGATATGATTCAGAGGATTCACTCTAGAAGGAAATTTTGTGTATTCAAGGTGTCTGTATTGTATTGTATTTTGAGAGAATAATTATTATTCATTTTATTAATTAATGTGTTTGTACTCAATTGAACCTTTCAAACTATAAGGATCCCACAACAGCTAAAAACAGCAGATAAACTAATTTGCATCTGTTACTTTAAATCATGCAGCATTAGATTGTGAAAATGGGTGTAAATTCTACTTTGAAGAATGCAATTATAATTTTTGCAAAGTAGATTAAATGGCTTTAATAAAGTGGCTATTCAACTCATCAACACATTTCTAAATATTAGATTATAAACTTGCTTACAAGGTATCATTATGTAAATATGTGTGATAAAGCATAAATATGTTTACATATCTAAACAAAATATGGATACATATTTGCAAATACATAAACTGCATGTAAATATATTACACAGCTAATATAACCTAGTAACATCTTGATTCATGCATTTTATATTACATCAACCATAAACTATGGTCTTATAACTTTTACCACTGTAGAAAATTTATTTCCCAAATACAAGGTAATAACACTGCATTTCAAAATGAAAAAAGGAAAGTAGGACAAACAACACAATTATTTAAAAAATAAAAGAGTCAGGTTTGACAAAATAAATCCCAGGTAGATATTTTTCCATTGTGAAATGTTAGCAGTTCATTTACATATCTATTTGTAACTTATCTACTTTTGTAGCAGTCTGTGTTAACTTCCAATTCTATTTATACAAAACTTGTGGAATACAGTAGACTGATTCCCTGCGGATAAAAATACCTCACATTCAAATAAACTCCATAAAACAGATCATCCTTAAATTCTTTGCTAGTGAGTCTGCGTTCAAACTGCTTACAATTTATCCATCAGAAAAAATGTGGTCATTATAAAAAACAACTCCTTTTACATATCTGTGTAGCCTTTGCAATTCAAACTCACAGATGTTATCTAATTTTGATATAAGAACAAAGGCAAACTTGAATTACATACTAAGTCATGATCATTCACGCTGCAAGCCAGTAGGCACGGAATGGAAAACGTGGTCCTCAGAATTTCTCATTCTTCCTGATCATGGCCTCTGGCAAAACACACACACACACACACACACACACACACACAATCTTTAAGATATTCAAGTATTCCCCTACTTTTACTTTGAACTCTCTATCTGTTCATTGTATGCCCGTAAATTCAGTGATCTCTCAGGTTGTAAAATTAAGACTACAATCTGTGCTTTCCTTATTCCATCTTAATAGACTTGAAACAGCCATAGGGGTAAACATATTGTGAAAAATATGTAACTGGTGTTGAGCTCAGTTCCTTTACGTGTGTGTGTGTTTATGAATAATTAAGGAAACAGCTAACTAGCATGGAAGGGGGCAATACAACCCCAATTACTTACACTGACAACTGAATTAATCTTCTTCTTTTCTTTTTCTCTTTCTGATAACATATGTGCTCCACTCAACTGTGGAAGATGGTGGAACCTCACTGGGATCACATCTGTCAGGTTTACAGGGTGAATAAAAGCACTCAGCAGGCTTGTGTGCTGCCGTGTATATGAACACAGCGGTGAACCTGTGCCAAGCGAAGTCTGTGTCCTTGGAAAAACACCTTACCCTGTCCCAAAGATGCTAAAGACCATTATCTATTGCACAGATGAATCCCACAAAATATTCTTTATACAAAAATCTCAAGAAACAAACTTAAGCATTTAATATATTTTACTCGGAGTTCTTTTTCATCCTACATCTTCAGTCTTTTAAGAAATGTTCTTCACGCGGTGTGTCAAATTGACATTTAAAAATAAAAGCTGTATTTGTTTAATAAAGTGAGATATGGTGGAAAAATACACTTGCATCAATATGAAAACTATTGTTTTGTGAGAGACTTTTACTTTTCATCCGATCTTGCATTGCAAAATATGTTCTAATTATTTTTGTAATTTTATTTACCTATATTGACTTATTTGAAAAAGCAAGAAAGACTCAAAGACAGAAAGAAAGAATTCATCCATCGTTTACTCCAGAAATGACAACAGTCAGGACTGGAGGAGGCCAAAGCAGAAGCCCAGAGCTCAAAGGTGTCAAGAAAAAAGACACTTAATCACCTACTATTAGCCCTGGCATACATGAATATAAAACAGAAACAAAGAAACAAACAAGCAAACAAAAATAAAAACGAAGAAGAAGTGGGATTTGAACCTACAATGCTACACAGTGCCAGAGTTCCAACCAGGATCTTAGCCACTGTGACAAATGCTTGTCAGTATTCTGCTCTGTTCAAAATACCATCAAGCTTGTACAACCAGTTGACGTACCTCACAGGAAACTTCATAAAGTGACCTACATTCAAGAAAGTAACTATGCTATGGTTTGTAAGTTTGTAAATTCTGATTGCTATAGGCCACATGTCAGTTGTTTTAGTATTCCCAGAAGAGAATCAATTTACTTACAACAATGATTTTTGGGGGCCTGGTGCATGGTTCAATTTGCTAATCCTTCCCCATGAAGCGCCAAGATCCCATATGGGCACTGTTTTGTGTCCTGGCTGCTCCGCTTCCCATCCAGCTCCCTGCTTGTGGTCCAAAAGCCTTGGGAGTTTGCACCAGTATAGGAGGCCTGGAAGAACTTCTGTGTCCAAGCTTCAGCTCAGCTCAGCTCTGAGCATTGTGGCCACATGGAAAGTGAGCCAGCACGTGGAAAATCTCCCTGTCTCTCTTTCTCTCTGTAGCTACTGCCTTTTCAATAAAAATGAATACTGTTAAAAACTATAATACTTCTGTATTTTCATGAAAGTGTCATCTAATAGAATTAGAAGTCAGTCTTGCATTGAAGACACTCTAAATTAGCAGTGTTTAGCTATAGCTTAAGGATTGTGGTTGTTACCATTTCTCACGATGTTTTCCTTGTACAAGAAGTTCATTAGTTGCTAAAACTACATTTTTACACAAAAAATAATCCAATAATGATATACTTGTTTGCCTATATATCTACTGATCTTGTATTTTGTATGAAGATTGCCTTATATCAGAGAAAACATGATATTTATCTTTTTGGGTTTGGCTTATTTCACAAAGAATAATGGTCTCCAGTTGGTACTATCTTGTTGCAAACAATAGAATGTCTTTTTTAGTGGCTGAATAATATTCCATGGAATAGATGTATCAGTTTCTTTGTTCATTCCTCTTTCAAGGGTTGTTTCCATGTCTTTGCTATTGTACACTGTGCTGATAAATGCAGGATTGCAGGTTGCGTTCTCATATAGAGATTTCACTTCCTTTGGATATATTCACAAAGTGGGACATCTGGGTCATATAGTAGATCAGTTTTCAGTTATTCAAGCACTCTTCATACTGACTTCCCATATTGGCTGTACCAGCCTACACTCCCACCAACACTGGAATAAGGTACCTTTCTCCCCACATCCACACCAACAGGTACTGCTAGCAAATTTCTGAATGTAGGCCAATCTCACCGGAGTTAATAAAAATCAATGTGGTTTTTATTTGTATTTCATTGATAGCTAGGAAGCCTGGGTAGCTTTTCTCATGTTTCTTAGTCACTTGAATTTTCTCTTTGGAAAAATGACTGCACAACTCCTTCACCCATTTCTTCACAAGAATTTTGTTTCACTATTCTGAGTTTCAGAAGCTCTTTGTAAATCATGAGGATGAGTCCCCTATCTGTTGTGTAGTACAGGAAGATTTTCTCCCATTCTATTGGTTGCTTTTTCACTTTGTTGATCATTTCCTTTGCTCTACAGAAGCCTCTG
This sequence comes from Ochotona princeps, assembly GCF_030435755.1. Classification (NCBI taxonomy): domain Eukaryota; kingdom Metazoa; phylum Chordata; class Mammalia; order Lagomorpha; family Ochotonidae; genus Ochotona; species Ochotona princeps. Next base: position 23,101,226 of record NC_080839.1, on the reverse strand, counting down.
AGTTTGATGTAGCTCCATTTGTTTGTTTTGGTTTTGTCTCTTATGCTTTTGAAAACATTTTAAAATGTCTTTATGAATGCCTATAACTAGTAGAAAACTGATTTTCTTTATTGATATTTATCTTTGTGTATTTATTCAAAAGACTGACTTTGACACAAATGCTCCATATTCTAATTTTTTCTGCTTTTAAGTATTCATAAAATTTAAGTATGTGCATACATGAAACATATTTATCCAGCATATTTGCTTTCAAATACATAGGAATTCTTGAGCAAAATCACTCCTTCAATATCTTAATATGTTAAGAGGGAATTTTGTTAATTTTGTTTATGGTAAGAAACTTCTGGAAGCCACCAGAATATAAGTCTTTATCTGGCATAAAACAGTCATTGAAACAATTTCTCTTGTATGGTACAAGTCAAATTTACACTCACAAAGAAAAGGGAAATTTCAAAACATTCATGAAAATCAGTAAGGCAGAGGGTGGTTCTGCAAAATAATGTCCCCTCTTTGAAGCTGTATTAATGCTTTTGTTTGTGACATCCATTTAAAGAGTCCTGAGTGAATAACACATAGTCTGAATCTTACAAAAAATTGTCTAATACATGCACAAAGATTCTGTATACACAACATGAATATACTCAAATAATATTATTTCTACTTTTTTCACATACTATGAAACAATTGTTAATTTGTTTTCATTTAGCAAATCCAATGTTTTATAGAGCTGATTTTCCTCAGAGGCAAATTTAGTTTATGGAATAATGTATTCTTTGATTAACTTGCACTCACACAGCAGTTTAGAAAGGGAGGTTTGTTAGTAAATGTTATTATAAAATCTGGTAACTATAGCGCTGAAGACATTAGATTTTATCTAACTCCTAATGTCAAAATGAATAATTGATTAGTTAAAAGATCACACTAAAAGTTAAGATGAAAGATAGAGATGGATGTTTATACACCTCAAGACTGGGAATAAATTCGGTGATATGCTAATCAAATGTATATATAGAGATAAGCCATGATGGAGAGGTGATATGTTGGAGGAACAAGCTCTCTTGCACTTAAAAGGACCCTTATTGTCTCATTTTGCCCGAATGAAGAACCAGCGTAATCTGCCCATGTTAAAGCCTAGTGATTAGTAACCTAAATTCCTTTGCTAAGAAATCTTAGTTCCTTTGCCAAGTAATCTTAGTTCCTTTGCCGTGTAACTAAACTGTTCACAGGTTCCACAGACCAGAACATGCACTTTCTGGAGGGAACACTATTCTGTCCATGAGCGAGATGAGAAAAAGTTACAGCAGGATTTTTTATAACCCAAGGAATTTCTACATTTTTAACTCCTTCTAGCAAAGATACAAAGAAAAGTTGTGAATTTTATCTAACAGAAAATAACTGAAGGAAAGCCCACTTCATTATAGTTATTTAACTTACTTGTAAAATTAACAATGACTCTCCAAGTCTTTTAAAATATCTATTCTATACATTCTACGACATTTTGATCATGATGGCCAAACCCTAATATTTCTCTTTAATATGTAAATAATTGTCCAGAAGTCATATATATAAGTATATATATTTTCTCCCCTTTTAATCAATCTTTCTTAAAAATTAAATAACCAAGTTTTTAAAAATTAATAACCCCTAATCTAATCATATTTGAAACATTGTATTTTGCTTTCAGCAATTGGCAACATTAGCGCTTTAACTAGAATTTATGCAACAGATCATTTCTCATTAACTAGAGATTTTTTAACAGAAAAATGTATGGCATACGAATTTTGATGACCAAAAGGAATACGGAAAGTTTGGAATTTGGGAGGCAGATTTGAAAGATTGTACCTATAAATGGGAACCTTATAAGACAGAGGGCTAAAACAATAGCACTAAGGATCAATTAAGGAGATAGTATCCTTAGGTGGGATATGGAGTCAATTAATAAACAGCCTATTTTAAATCATACCTGAACTTATTTTCTGTATTATGTTCTGCTATGCAGCATCATTTTCTTATTCACTGAACATTTACTTACCTAGAATCAAACTGACCTAGCTTTAAAGTATTCTAAAGAGTATATATTAGATAGCTCCACATTGATAGATTTCCCTGGAACATTTGAAAGCAGCTTTTGAAAATGTTATGTTCATTTGAGTTCTTAACATTTCTTGTCTCCTAATTAGCTCTATTTCCAAAGACCTTGAGTGACTTTTTCTATAATAAACTAATACATTTGTTATGTCAAGGTTAATGCAATTTTAAACTGTCAATCAAATTCCACAGCTTCTTTCAACCAGATTTCATTAACACTACAAAAGCTTATTTTCTCTGAGCTTGATCATGCTAGCTGATGACACTGTTGTCTACAGAGAAATTAGGATTTTGAACAGCACTCAATAAGATAATATACTTGTAATGAAGATAAATGAAAAGAAGAAAACAGGCATGAAACACTTTCATTACACACGAATTATAATTTTTCCTGGATTCTAAGTATTTATACGTGTAGTTACTAATAAACTCATCACAGAAAGTTTGCATGCAGAAAAAGAAACATGCATCTCATCTCCATCATGTAATATTTCCACTCCAGCAGGAACATTCAGTGGCTGAAATGAATCCATTAATAATAACTCAAATATGTTAACATGTACAAGAATCAAAATAGTGACTATCCTAAAAAGGTTAGTACTAATGAACAGAAAAAGTGAAAACCACATAGTCTACATTCAGTCTTGTTTAATCTTTGCAGAAAAACTGATTGTATTTATTTGAAAAGCAGAGTTACAGAGAGATAAAGGGAGAGAACATACATAGAGAGTGAGAGGGTGGGAGGAAGAGAGAAAATCCTGCTGGCTCATTTTCAGAATGGCTGTGTTAACCAAGGGCAGGCCTGGCCAAAGCCAGGAGCCAATTAGTCCACGTTTCCCATGTAGGTGGCAAGAGCCCACCTACTTGGACTGTCTTCCACTGCTTTTCTCAGAACATTAGGAGGGAGCTGCTTTGCTCTGTATTTAGGGAATAAGATGCAAAATGAATGTGCAAAAAGTGTCTTAGTTAATAATGAAGGATTTAGATTGTATCATTTTTTGAGTGCAAAGAATAAGGGTCAATCAGATATTGAATTTGCAAAGACAATGTTAAATGAGAATTATTACTGATGTGCTTAAAAGCTGAAGCAGTAAAATGAAGACCATTTCATCTGTTTGTTAATGTAATATTACTAGAGCTGTCACATTAATATTTTAAGTTCATTAACGATTTCATGGCAATGGTTGCTATGACAGAACCAAAATGTGTGTCAATAAATCATTATATCAAAACTGTATCCATTTTTCTAATAATATAACTATTTTTGAAAATTTTTACTTCAGTATCTAAAAGGCAGACCTTTCAATGGTAACTCAAGATAATGGATAGGGGATATGAATCACTGTGTGCCTGAATTCATTAAGTTCATTCAATAACAGAAAGCAGACATCAGAGAGCAAGGCGGGAGCGGAAATGAATGAGGGATGGAGGATGACTGAGAGGGAGGGAAAGAAAAGGAAAGAGTAATTTTAGTTGAAATGCCATTGGCTAATCACTTTTTATAATGACATGGAATATAAACTCTCAGGGAAAAGTAAAAGAAAATGATGAAAACATGATGATGGCAATGATGATGTATACATAGCTTTAAATTCATATGTATGATGATCACACTTGCATAGATTGAAGTAATGAGTGTTCTGTTGGTGTAGACCTTTTCAATTGTGTGTGAGTATAGTCCAAAGAATCACATGCCATGAAAAATGTTATCTTTCACTTATTTCATTTCAAGAAATATGCAATTGCAAAAATGTAGAACATTTCATTTTAGGGTATATCTTAATTCAGTAGTATTTTTCAATTTAAATTTTCAGTATGTTGCTATTATAAATATAGTACTATGATGAGTCTCTTGTGGATAAATAATTTGATCCACTCGATTATTTTCCTAGAATAAATTCCTAGAAGCACAATTATAGGTAATTGGTTATGCAAACTTCCAAGCTTACTAAAGCAGTCAATGTTATTCAGAAATCTCATGCTAATTTATATGTAACTAAAAAAGTCTTTGATATGATAGGCCCCATTTTCTTATTTTAGGAAATGGTAATTATCCTCATATGATTTGATTTACTCTTTCTTAATTAAAGAGTTCTTATTTTGTCAGCACTACTGATACTTACGGTGAACACGCCAATATCTTTTCTGCTTTGCTTTTTCATAAACTTGATAGTGTATTTTGGGACCATTTCTTATATTTATGGATTTACAAAAGATTTATGTAACCTTGCAAACATGAAAATGTTGCAGTATGTGTCCTTTATGTCTTAGTTATTTCCTTTTAAGTTTATTATTGTTTCTCTGTTGTTGTTGAATCTAATCATGATTTTCTGGATTAAAACATCATCCACTATATGAATAATTTCATGTTGCTACAGGCTATATCACTATGTTTCATAATTTGTAATGAAATTTCTTCAGTTATTTAACCTTTTATTTGTTTAATAACAACATTTTCACATGTAGCTTCGGATATTGGCATTGCAAGACGGTGGTTTGATCTGCTATGCGACAAGGCTGACCTTAATTAAAATCTAGCTTTAGTTACATCATTAATCAAAAGAGAAGACACTAAAACACAGAATAATTTTTGATTATTAAGAATAAAAGTGAACTTACAGACAATATGTCTGTAGAATAAAACTGGCTTTTTAAATGTTTTGATTGACAAAACTGGAACCAAATTTGCTGACTTGTAGTACACAAGGTTCCTGGAATTCATCTTTATTATCTTTATATTATATGGTATTGAATATGTTAATGTATTAAATAAAAATTCAACAATATCTTTTGTGATTAATATTGTAATTCACTGCAAATCTTACTGTGAATGCTGGAGAAATGTGACTTCCAAAACCCTGATAAAATATTTCAAGAAACACGAGCCAATGCTGTATCTGAAAACAAGAATCACCAAATAATTCACAAATCTCTCAAAACTTTAAATTTGACAAAGAGGAAATATTCAACATGCAAGATGACAAAATGATATTAAAACGACATATTCTCCCATTGATTACAGTAGATGGATGCTTTGAAACTTCACTCAGAGTAGACTCATGGTGATGTGAGGACAGTGTTTCAGAAAAAATTACAGTATTTACTTAGCAAAAAATTACAGTATTTACTTAGTATTTACTTAGCAAAAAATTACAGTATTTACTTATATTTCAATAGTTCACCTTGGGGTGCAATTCTATCTTTCCAAAGCTAAACCTTCTTAACTAAAATTAAAGTTAGCACTACTAACCTCATTGTTAGACCTATTCATTGTCTGTGGGTATGTCCACCCCGTTCAAGTGAATCAAGCAATTTCTTTGTACTCCTGCATTGTTAATCACCCCAGCTCTTCGAGTCATGTCCATATTCCTGGCAATCATCTCAACCATCACAACTAGACTAGGACCTAGTCTGGGACCTAGTAGACAATCAGTTTCTGTATGAGAAAAAATGTAAAAGAAATGAAAGTGTGTAAGACAGTCACTAAAGACAGTGTAGAAAACTATAAACTCTATTTAAAATGTCCTGATCAAGACCCAATGCTGTTTTATTTATGAATGTAATGATTAATAATGATGAAACTCTACTAGAGGAATACATTTTCAGAAATAAAAGTAGTATTTGTATCTTTCAAAACAAAGTAAACCACAGATTATTTAGAAGGGAAGTGCATCAATGCATTTACAGATCTGTAGAGAAATTTTCTCTGTGATTAGAGGCTAGAAATTAAACTGCAAGTGATACGAGGACCAAAAAAAGGCCACATTCAACAGATGTAGATGACAAAGCATATGTAAAGTTCCAGATGAGAAAATAGAACAAAGAGAAGGACTGAGGTAATTTAAGGAAAACAGTGATAGAGTAATATGATTTCAGGCTAAAAAATAATTCTAGTTAGGTAAAATTAATGAACAATTTATAGTATCTGATCAAATTAATGTTCCCCATAAAATGCTTAATCTCCTCAGTTGGAATTTAAAAAATGTTACAAGCAATTTTGCCTCACTATTTTCAGAAAAAAATAATGCTAATTAGAGGTAAAAATAATATTAACTAGGAGCTAGATGCTGAAAATACAGATGTACAAAGATGTAACTATATTTCCAGAATCATCTTTCTTTTTTTTATTAGGAGCATCAACCTGCCTCTTAGCAGGTAAGTTTATCTAGTTATTTCCAGCTAATTTAAGTCCAGTTAATTCTAGCTAAACTATTCATAAGCTTATCACATTTCAAATAAATACCATATTTGAGTTAGTTTGCTCCCTTCCTTGAGTGTAAGTCCACAGTAAAACATTTACAGCATGTGAGAAATTGGGCTGATATTTTTTATTGAGGTGTGTCATCCAGAATTGTCCTTTGTTAGTATATTCTTTTTGATATAGGCCAAAGGTTGGACAGTTTTTTTCTAAATCAGATCAAATAGTAGACTTTGTAGGTCTTTTCTTCCAACAACCCAGTGATGACACTGATATTGTGACATGGAAGACAATATGCCTGTAGAATAGACTGGCTATATTACATTATGTTTTGATTGACAAAAACAGGACTAAATCTGCTGACTTGTATTACACAAAGTAACTTGAACTCCTGTTTATCAGTTATATTAGGATTCTTATCACTGTCATTTTTTGAAAAGAATCTTTTTCATTTCTAATTAGAGATACACAGATCATTGAATTCCGTGAATGATTTAACTTCTACTAAGCACTAGTTTCACTCAGAGTAGCCCTATTGGGGCTTCTTCCACACCATTTACCTACATAGAAAACGCTCAGAAATATCGGTGGCTCCTTATGTGTGTATTAGCCCATCATTTTAAAATAGCTTAGTACTATGAACTAACATGATAAAACTGAACTCCAAATTTCTTCTTTCCCAGATCATGTGAGGCTAGACATGTTCTTAGCAATCTTCTCCCTTTTTATAATCCTGGCACAATGTAATTTTGAGTCTCCTGTTAGAGAATTTACAGTGCTGTTTATGGAAATTCTTCGTCTTTTAAACCTCCTCATCTTAACTACTGCCTTCACATTTCTCTAACCCCACATTTTTTTTCACAGTCAGGGTATGGTAAGGAGAAAAGTGTGTTTCAAATCTCTTCTGATTGCTGCTTTTCCTGCATTATTGACTAGCACAGGGATAATACATGTGATATTGTTTTAGGGAAGGGGGACAAACACACTGATATCTTCTTATGGTATTAGTTGGTTTTCTAGTATTAATACTTTACATTTCATCTTTTCACAAAACAATTCTCCACTAGCAAAACAATGAATACTAAAAACTATAATAATGTACAGCTTAAGAAAAATATTTTCATTAAAAATGCCTGTCTTCCTAATTGATTTATGAAATTCTCCGGCTGTTAGAACCAGGATTAGAAAATCACAGAACAGAAACAAAATGATAGGAAATTAAGATTAGGTTTTTAGATTTAATGCTCAAAGGATTTTATTTTAAGTATAATCAAATGATAGTATTAATTGGTGTTCTGTTATTCAGATTTCATTTAAATCCCCCATGTAGAATTGAATATCTGCATTAAACCCATGGAAATAACTCTTAGTTTCATTCAAGTCTTAGTTGTCTATTAACTTTTGTCTGTATATATGTTTAGTTCCTCATATAAACCATACAAGGTTGAGTGAAACTTACCTTCAATCAAAATATAAAATGAAAACAGTTTTAAAAATAAGTAAGACATGTTTTAAAAAGTGGAGAAAAGATAAAGCAAATTTACAGAGGAACCAGAAATCATCTGCTTAATCACATTGTGTTTAGGTTAACAGCCATTTCCTTGCCCTCACTTGCCTCAGTAACAGCAAACTTCACAAGATAGAGGCCGCACTTTGAATTTAACTCCAATGGCAGCTAGGAGTAGCACTCTGACCTGGTTCTGAGCAGTGCAAATTAACCAGTGTTCTGGGGGAATTCTGAGATAATTTTCCCTCTCTGATAAAAGGAGCATGAATATGAACAGTGTCTTCATTTCTACCAGTTCTGACACCCTCTTTGAAAGGAGTCCCGTGACTATCTGTAGACACTGAAAGAAATTCACTAAAAGAAATCTTAAGATTCAGAAATGTTGACATACCCACAGTAATGACTTGTTATAGCAAAGGAATATACATTAAAATCACCAAAGAGAAACTACTCATAGAATGAAATTCAGGAGAAATCAGGTACAAGTTCTGGGTTACCTATTCCAGTGAAGTCACAGATACACCAAATCCTCTTATCAGCAAGGTAGATTAAACACGCAAGAGTTTTAGAGCCTTAATGTTCAAGGATTTTTGATGGTGAGAGGAGGGGGTGTTTTCTCAGAAAGGCAAGACAAAACAGAACACCAAAATCCAACAGAAAGTTTACGGGTACAGAGATCATTTTCCAGGAGACAGCCAAAGAGCATTACAAAAGGTAAAACTTTTCCTGCTGAATTCAACTTTCCCTGTAAACTTTGGAACAACAATGTTTGAGGACACGATGCTTAGCATGCTAACCTCCATCTGATGACGCTCTAGTTTTTAAATATTTGGTTGTTCGTTTATTTATTTGAGAGAGAGTAATGAGATAGAGAGCATGTAAGAGAAAGAGGAGAGAGAGATAGAAGAGAGATGTTTTCTTACCCATGTTATCCATTCATTGCGGGTGCATGCACAACCTAACTACTTGTGCACCACTGCTGCCTTCTAGGGTTTGCATAAGTAAAAAGCTAGAGTCAGCACAGCTGGGTATAAAATGCATACAGTTAGGTATGGGATGTGAGCATCTTAATCACTGCCCTAACTACCAGACCAAAAACTGTTTTTAAAGAAATTTTGTTTTTGCCATTCTCTTTTGTTCAGTTAGAAGCATTTCAATTGATTAATGCAATTAACTTGAGCACTGGCTCTGAATCCAGCCTCTTGCTCTTTTGTATCCTCTCACACCCTGGTATAACATAGCACGAAGGCCCTCAGAAGAGCAAATCCTTTGGGTCATGGACTTTCCAGTCTCCCGAGTCACGAGCTCCATTAACTTATGAGCACATAAAATTATGCAGTCCGTGGTGTAGTGACAGAAAGTGGACTAAGGCAAGGCAATAATTTCTTTGAGACATTCATTACATCATATGTTTGGTAGAAAAGATTCTTTTTGTATTCTATAAAAATATAATATTTTCTCCAAAAAAGGATAAACTTTGATGCAAGCTTCTGTTTCTTTCAGATAAGCTCTCTAAATCCCAGCTTCCCAAAAATTCTTTATACAACATCTTGAGTCATTCTGCAGTTTTAGATTATAGAGATCTATTGTATAATCTGCAAGTTTGAATGTTTTTGGTCTTTGAAATTAAAGTATAGTTTTCTACAGAATTCTGAAGGTTTTGCAATTATGAAAGAATGACATTGAGGTTTCAGTAAGTTATTTTAGAGCCTAGAGAAGACTTCATTTTTTTTATCTGTCACTCTAGGAGATATGTATTTTTCAATGACATTCAAAAATTGTCAATTTGATTTATTTGTGCTTTGGTAGAAAAAAGTTTGACGCTTGACTCCTTGTGGCTAAATTTAGGATAATGCTACAGCTACATGTTAAATGTGGTATGTACACAGCATCCGCTCCACTATAGATTCCCAGCAACAGCTCTTTTCAGAAACCATTATATTTTAGTCCTCACTCCTAGAATATCTAATTAACTTAGTGAAAATATTTTCTTAGCCTGCTTTCTCAACTTTAGTAAGCAAAATAATTAGACTAGATTTACATTTATGGGGAAATTTTAAAGATTAAAATATGGAGTCCCCACATATTTCTAACACAATTTTTGTCTGTTTTCCTATGTTACATTAGCATGCTTCACTTGCCAAAACTAAGAATTCTGCTTTGCTACACTGTTTTGAATTCAACTCCATACTCAATTGACATTACACTGGTTTTCACCTAACGTCCTTTATCTGTTCTAGGCTCCTATCCAGATACAACATTAAATGTAGTCATCATGTCTTCTCTCTTCCTTTAGGTTGTAATAGTTTCCAAGACTCCTTATTATTCCCATTATTATATTTTATAACACTATAGCTTTGAGGAACTTCAGTCATGCTTAATATTTTTTTGAATATTGCTCAGTTTGGGTTTGTCTAATATTTTTCTGGTAGTCAGATTATCCTCATCAGTTTTGGTAGGAACACCACAAAAGAGAAGAGTGATTCCTGTAACTACTTCTCTCAAAATTCCACAGTGCCAGTCAGTTGCTTGATATATACAATCCTGAATGTATCTCTTTAGTGACTGTCAAAGAAAAATTGCAATGTTCAGGTTATTCCATTACAGGGATATACAACCTCTTATGGAAGATTTATTGTATAACTTAAAGATCAGCTTGGAAGACCAATGCAGGGGAGCTAATGTTACTTGGAAAGAACATACATAACAAACCTACTCACTGGATTCCTGGGTAAGACCTGGTTTGGTTTTAGTAAAATCAGAAAATGTTTGGTCTATGACCTGATTTATGAGATACTCAGCTCTGCATCTGTAGTAGATGCTATTAAAATGTTGTTGAATGAATAAGAAGCATTTTTTCCTACCAATGTTCTTTGCCAAATATATTGTCACTGGCATTCCTTTTCCTTTTTGTTTCTTTTTGCTATTAGGGATTTACTTATCCATGCCTTTCCTGTTATTTGATGGCACTGCTTTTAGATGAATTTTCCTTGTAAAGGACATTTAGTTGTTATTTGTTCTTTATCCAGCTTGGATTTACTAATAAATTTAGTAAAGCTCACAGTTATTATAATAACTGTTGTTTATTTTTTCTTTCTTTAACATAAGTTTTGTGATTCTCCCCTATACATACTCCATAGTGTTAAAATTATTTTTTCCTATACTTTATGAAATTATAGCTTTGTGTGGCATCTTTGGCCAAATCCCAACACAGCAGTACTTCACACAAAATTCTCCAATTTAGTCTTAATTTAATATTGTTTCTTTACTGTATTCCACAAAAGCTTTTTATGGAATTCTTATTTTATATATCTTTAGTTATTTGGGCGGTAATCCAAACTGATTATCTTGTGAGAAAACATCTTATTATTTTTTCACATTTCTAAAATAATTGCATAAGGTGGTCTACACAGGAGGCATTCTTAAAATTGGTGTTGCAAAGATAAAAATGTTTCATACAGAACTTGTTTTGTCACTTAGCATGCTTACTTTTAGTTTTCTGACTTGATCATTTTTGAGAGAAGTTCTGTTGCAGAGATATGCTGATTTCTTTTAATATCCTGAAGCATTAATTAGGTGGATAGCATTGTACCTATAGCTCAAACGAGAAATAAAGTGAAATCTATTTGTTTCTGATAGCTTCTATCATAGAAACACATCTTCTTTCCAAAACTTATCGTCCCAAATATATAGCTTAAATCCTGATCAAAATATCTCAGGCATCAAAATCTGGTGATACTGTTCATAACATGCCTTCCTCAACTCATCTTTTTTGCTCTTTAGGAGCGTATGTGATTATGTAGACAAAACTTATATTAATCCCTTCTTTGTCTCCATGTTTTATTAGAGCCATAAATGCGAGCCAGCAAGAATTTGATGGACTGGACCTGGTGTGGTAGCCTAGCAGCTTGCCTTGCATGCTCCAGAATCCTGTATGGGTGCCAGGTCTAATCTGGAGGCCCTGCTTTCCATCTAGATCCCTTCATGTGGCCTGGATAAGCAGTAGAGGATGGCCCAAAGCTTTGGGACCCTGCACCCAAGAGGGAACCCCAGAAGATGCTCCATACTCCTGGCTTTGGATCAGCTCAGCTCTGGCCATTGGGACCACTTGGGGAGTGAATCAACAGATGGAAGATCTTCCTCTCTGTCTCTTCTCTTCTCTGTATATCTGACTCTCCAATAAAAATAAAATAAATCTAATAGTTCACTCTACAATATTGTTTATTTTAAAAAGGCACATCAGTCCTATATCTACCAATTTATTGCTGAATTTTTTGAAATAATATGGATGTCAGATTTGCTTATGTATTATTTCATCCGTGAGAAACACTAGCTGAATGCAGAAAACTACACCTTGTTGAAATGAAGCACCATGTAGAAATGCATAGAATGTATACATATGTACCACAAATATCTCAGCTGCTTCAATTCACTAAATTTCTGATGATATGCATCCTGTGTTTAGACTATTCATACAATTCTCTCCACTGTCTCACCATAAACCAGGGCTACAACAGGCTGCAACTGTGTTAGGCAGAGTTTTAACATGATCTTAAATGTCTCAGGTTTAAACCCATAGTCTTGAGTGGGAGACCACTGGAATTCTTCTCAGAAAAAAAAAAAACTATTAGGAATAATGGGTTCTCTCCTCTAGCTCCATGTTTATAATACACTGCATGGAGATATTTGAAGATGAAATTCAGTTTTCTAAGCAGTTGACTTAAAGGTACACAACATGCAGAGTCACACTTTATCAGGTGATTTCTTCAAAGAGGTTACAGAGGTCAGCAAGGGAAGACAAACAACCAAAGAAATCTTGTATTCTGAAACTCAATCAATATCACTGTGCTAAGTGAAATAAGTCAGCGCACAAAGAGCTGTTGATAGGCTTTTACATTTTTATCGTGAAATGAAATTTATTCATTAAATATACGTTTTTAAAATTTAAAAACAAACATGCTCTCCTGCTATCTGTGAAGAAGAAACAGCCTGTAATGAATTTCCCGTGGGAAGGGTTGGCTGCGACTAGCTGAATATTGGCTTTTGTTTATGCAACCAAGCAATAGTAGTATTTTTGTTTTTTGTTTTTGTTTCGTCTCTGTTATAATATTATCATTTTCTACTTGCCAGGTGTTGGTGTCTTTATATAATGAAGTATTGAACCTGTGATTGCAAAGTGAACTGAACTGAACAATGCTATTGTAAAAGCTACAGAAATTAAAGCAAAAATAAGGAAAGGGGAGTATGCATGGAGAATTTGGGCAGAGGGTAGGGGAATCGGGTAGGAAATATCAATATGCTCCTAAATCAGTTCTGTAATACATGTGAAATGTGTCCACTTTATATAAATAAATAGACAAAAGATAGAAAAACCCTAAAGTCTACTCTACCACAAGTGGATTGGATAACAGGTCTGAAGTTTTACCAGAGGCTGGAACCTCACTTGATACCTGGATTTGCACCTGTAAAACACTGAGTTAAGGATCTGGCTAATGGCCTACAGAATTTGAGACAGAATGAACATTATTTTTTTTAAGATCTCTTTATTTTTATCGGAAAGTCAGATATACAGACAGCAGGAGAGACAGAAAGGAAGACCTTCTGTCCACTGATTCAGACCCCAAGTAAATAAATAAATAAATAAATAAATCTTTAAAAACATACATCATTTGAAAGTATGGACGCAACCTCATTTACTTTCGTAAGTCTTGAAATTTTTACTGTGCAATTTTTATAAAGCAAAGCTTTGTTTTAAAAAATGCATATATCAGTTTGTATTAGATCTAGTTGCACTCTCAACAATTTTGGTGAACATGTCATATTTATAATGCAAGAATCCAATGAAGAACAAAGCCGTTTTTTTCTAACAGTATTCAATACAGAGGTCATATTTGCCCTAACACTTACTTTGTAAAGTAATCAGTATCTTGTAAGGTTTTTCAAAATAAAACCAGATTGTTAGAAGGCTTTTTTTTTCAACTCGTATCTTTAAAAATAACACATCAGAATGATACTGCATTTAGAAGTTGGTTTATTCGTTCCAACTTCTACTTTTGATAATTTGAGGGATCAAATTGCTTCCTTTGGGGGAATTATGTGGTTTTCCACTTATTCAGGGGGAATGAATTAAATATGAAACATATATGAGTGATTTAAGCCAAAAGCTTAAATACATTTGCTTAAAATATTAATAAGATGAAGTAATATGTTCTAATGAGTAGGTTTACAAAAACTCCAGATAAAACTATACCATTGCCAATAAACAATAGTACCAAAACAATCTGCATTCAACTCAATAAATTTAATACATTTTTTGATGTGTTCTTTGGTTCCCTCCTTCTAATGTAACACCATCATGATTTATTATTAAAGAGAAGATGAAGGGAACAAATCAGAACTGAGTAAAAGTGGACACCCTTATGGGTGGTTATTATTCTTACTATAATGGCGCTTTCATCATGCAAAAAGTGATTAGTCATGACCTGCATGCTGTCTATTCCTGTTTCACCACTGTGTTTTGAAAGTAGCTAATTTACTGTTACAAGCTCACAGCTGGAAGAAATGTGCTTTCCAATGAATCCTGCTTTGAGTCTTATTTGTATCTAATTGAGATGAGATCCTGACTTTCAAGTTGGTGTTGGAATGTATTAAGATTTCAGAGCTTATTAGTAGAACATATGCATTTTGCATGTGACAAGTGTGTTTTGCGGGCCCATGGCACAATGCTGTGTTTTGAATGTGTCCCTAAGAAAGCATGTGTTAGAAACTGAACCACCAAAGGAATAGTATTGGGAGATAGGACCTAATGAGGGATGATTAAGCTGTGAATGTTTGGCTTTTGTGAAAGTCATTATCCTGGAGTGTGATCTATAAGAAGGGGCAGTCTATTCCTATTTTGCTCTGTTCTGACCGACATTTTTGCCCTTCCATAATAAGATGATACAGAAAAATGACCTTTGCAAGATATCTGCTCTTCAACTTTGACTTCCCAGAACTGTTAACCAATAAAGATCTGTTCACTATAATTTACCCGACTGTGTAGAAAAGGGATTTAGATGACCTGCATTCAAACATTATTGCTTGTTCTAAAATTTCTTAAACTCTTCAACAGAGTCTCATGTAAACAAAAGACTTCCTTGCAGTTTCAGTAGATCCAAAGTGAACGCATAAAAATAAATGTGTTAAGATGACCAGGTAATTTGCAAAAAAATTTCTAATGGCCAATAGATATATTTTAAAAATTACTCAGTGTGTCTGGGTGTGGACCAGCCTTGGCTTGGCTAAACATCCAACAGCAAGAACCAGAATGATCAGGAAAGGCCACCATTTCTTCCAGGACAGGATGTGGGTTAAATAGGGCTGGACCATGGACTCAGCAGAGTGTGTGAGATCTGGCATTGGGAGAGGTTCTGATGGAGGAGCACCGGAAACTCTGTTGGGACATAGTCTCTGCAGGTGAGCACAAGAACCAAGAAAGGGAGCAGCCTAGACCAGGTCAGGGAACAGCACCTACCAGCATACATTTGGCACAGGTTGGGGCGGACCATCCTGAACCAGTACACATCACCCACTGGCAAATCTGAGCACCAGAATAGAGTATGGGTCGAGTGAGACTCGATCACAACACATACCAGTACACGTTACGGCTGGGACTGGGTGCTGGCTGGGCTGGGCTGGTCCAAGCTACAGCACCAACTGGCAAATGCTGAGGCCAGGTGGACCATGCCAGACTTGACCGCAGCATCCAACTAGTACACATGAGAACCAGGGGGAAGGGGTAAAGCTGGTAGGAGGAATGTAAAGGTCTCCCCTGCTGGACCACCACTCCCACTGGAGAGTGTGAGTTGGGATGGGGGCAGACAAGACAAGGCAAGACAAGACAAGATGGGGGCAGAGCTACAACAACTGTGAGCTAAATCAGGGAAAAGGCAGGCTGGGCTGACTGGTCCTAAGGTATAATCAAATCAGCATGGGTGAGGGTTGGTGGGGCTTTGCCGCAACATCAGCTAGCAGATGCTGGCACAGGGGGCTAATTCTGTCAAGTTAAACTGCAGAACCACCTGGACAGTGCATGATACAGGAGTGCGAGTGGGCCCAGTAGGGAAATAGTGGGCACCTCCCTCTTGGGTTGCCACTGCCGCTGGAAAGCATGAAAACCAGAACTGAGGCAGGCGTGGCTGAACAGAGAGCGGCACTCACCAGCATGTGTCTGGGATGGATAGTGGGGCTGGTTGGGTTGAACTAGGCTTCAATGCCCATTGACATGTAGGAGAGCTGAATGGGATGTGGGACAGACTGGACAAGTCTGCTATACATAATGGAAAGCATGGGAACCAGGGTAGAGGAAAGGCTTGGTGGGGTTATTGGGAGTTGCCCCAGCTAGGCTGCAGCTCCCACTGGTTTACAAGGTCAAGTGTGTGGTGGGCAGGATTGGGAAGGGCTCCAACACCCATTGGTTTGTGTAGAAGACATGGCTGGAAACAGAACTGACCTAGCAATTGCAACCACCAGCATGTGCATAAGCTGACTGGGGTGACAGACTGTGCTGGACCCTGTATTGGCATGTACACATAAGAATCAGGTCTGGGATCACCTCAAACGAAGTTTCTTTGGGGATCCCTCCAACTGAACTGTTGATCTCAGAACCTCAACCATGAAGAGAATTGCAGGTTCCATGGCCTAACCCTGGAGTGCATGTGTCAAAGCAGAGCCTTCTCAGAGGCTCAGATGGAGTAGTGACAACATATCTAGGTGCACATGGAGGATATGGCAGACCACAAGTACCTGCAGAGGATACCCAGCACCACAACAGAGGACAAAGATCAGAACAAATCGATCATCTACTCCAGCCATGTGTTGGCAGTGAAAATCTGGGCAAATGGGAGACTCTAAGGTGGGCTATGTCAGCCAGAAGATTCTGGAGAGATTTCATTGTGCTTAGAATGGTGAGGCTAGCAGCAATTCAGAATTGTTGAACTCTCAAAACCACTTGAGCAGTGCCCTTGGAGCATGCCCCACATTGGGGACCCTAGAATGGGTGCGAGGCTGGGTGGTGCTTCTCCCTTTATCTTCCTCCCCAACCCCAAAAACAGAAAGAAAAAGACAGAGAGGATGTGGAAACAATAGTCTTACCCATTGACCCTTTGTGCTCTAATGAACTATATGCAAAGTTTATCCAAATAAAATAATAACAAAAAAGAATTTAAAAAAAAACTGCTCAGGCTCCCAAGATATTAGGTAAATCCAAAAACAAGCAAACAAAAAACAACATTGAGGCTCCACTTAAGTAGTAAGATTGGCCTACAGTCAGAAATCTACTATCACCTATTGCTATGGATGTGGGCAGAAGGGTACCTATTGGTGAAGTATAAGCTAGTGCTAAGAAAACTGAAAATTGACCTATCATCTGACCCACCTATGCTGCTCCTGGGAATATATTCCAAGGAAGTGAAATCTGTGTATGGGGAAATGACCTGCAATCCTTTATTTACAGCAACATGATCTATAATAGTGCAGACATAGCAACAACCCAGATACCTGTCAAAAAGTAACGGAGAAAGAAACTAGATACATCTACTCAATGGAACATTACTCGGTCATTACAAAGAATGAAGTTCTACCATTTCCCGCAAAATGGTTCCAATTGGAGATCATTATGTTCAGCTACATAGACCTATCTCAAAAGGACAAAAATCATTCAGTTCTAATATAAGGCGAACTTCATGCCAGATAAAAGAGAAATAGATATATAGGTAGACATGTACACAGATATATTGACCTCAAGGAACTGTATAATGGAAACTAGCACACCAGGAAATGAAGATATGCTGCAGTATCCTTCACAATTCCTGAATAAAATGAGGACATCTAATGACGCTATTAAATACACTGTGACAATATGGTCCTAGATTTTCCAACAATGCCTACAATGCCATGATACACTTACATAGCAGAATGCTGGGTTTTTGACTGTTGCTGAAGAACCATAATACTGTATTAATACAGGAGAAAACGTGAGGCTGGGAGGAGAAAAGCAGGTGTGGCGGGAATTTCTGTACCTACAAAACTACATCATGAAAAACAATAACACTAAACAACACAAAAAAACAAGAAGATAATGGGAACAGAAAATACATTTGTGTACTTTCAGTTTCAAATAAGCAACTATTTATGATTATTTTAGACATTTACATTTATGGTTTTAGCTATTTTGTGCAATTATTTTCCTGCATCTGTGGCTAATACCTCTAGTGGTCTATATTGTGTAATTTTATTTTGTCTTATTTTTATTTTATCTTTTTAATTTTATTTTTATCTTAATTTTTACTTATTATGTTATTTTATTTATTTATGTAAATATTTCTTATGTAATTATTTTCCTGCATTTGTAGCTAATATCTATAGTGGTCTAAATCTTTTCTGGAACCCTCCCTTTGAAATACCTACATAGTAACACCTTGGGAATCATGACAGTCTATGTACGTATTTAATTCTTCCTATGGGGTTTTATAACTTCAGAGGATTATTAAGAAATCTATACAATCCTTGCCAATATAAGAATTCCAAGAAGAAACCTTTGATTTACCTGATATCTGTAATTTCAAAAGTTCTAGTAGATTAAATAATGAAGCAAATGTCACAGTGTGTGTCTTATGTTTTCTCACTTTACAAATTCTGCCTGATGTTTTGGTGCATACCTTAAGACTCATCCTGTTTCTAATAGCATTGACATCTCTTTGTAGGGTTTACAATGCTTGGGGCTGAAGTTCCTGAGCTGAGCAAGTAAAAAATACAAAATACCAGGTGGAGGGGTAAGATCTCACTTCACTAAAAGGTACTAAGTTACATATCTAAATGTGAAATATTCCTTCAAACATCTTATCCTAAGCAGCCAGCACACAAAAATGGTTTAAAAGTAAGCTAATTTTGTTCCAATTGCTTTTGTAAATTTCAGTCTCCTGGACGGCAGAAAAATGTGCCTTTCTAATTTTCCTGTCTTTACTTCAGACACAACAGTCACGTAATAAATGTTTGCTGCAATGAAAAGAAGGACAGCAGCCATGTATACGTAGAAGTTTAGGTTTGTGACAAAAAATTGCACTTTAGAATCACACCTCATATCTGATGCTTAAAATCCTTTAAAATATTGATAAAAATAAAAATTCAGTGTTAATTGGAATTCTCAATTTTGACTGTCAGTTCTCCCATTAAAAGTATTAACAGCAGTATCATGTATAATTTACTGAATAACAGTAAAATTCATTCCAAAGTGTTATGAATATGTTTAAACATGTGTCGAGCTAGAGGCTGAGATGTAAAGGCTTTCAATTTTGTGGTTTCAAGATCAACTTCTGCGGTACGCCTATGGGCCTGACCACTATTCACGAAAGAGCTTTGAGGATTTTTGATGATGTAGAACAATCAGTAGTGAAAGATCAAAGACTGGAACATTAAGGGTAAATGTGAGTTCATGCATTTTAAAGGCAGTTGTGTCTTGAATAATTTCAGGGCACAGGATGAGGCTGCTGGTAGTAAAAGAATGGGCATTCAAGTCATCTCTTTAGATGAGGAGAAAATAGAACTGTAGAACTGAACAGTGGTTTCTCAGTCATTTCTACCTAAATAAGTGGCTATAAATCAATTCAAGAGATAAAAATTGGGCCGGGCACCATAGAGTAGTGGTTAATGTCCTCGCCTTGAATGCACCAGGATCCCATAAGGGCGCTGGTTCTAATCCCGGTGACCCTGCTTCCCATCCAGCTCCCTGCTTGTGGCCTGGGAAAGCAGTCGAGGACAGTCCAAAGCTTTGGAACCCTGCACCAGTGTGGGAGACCCGAAAGAAGCTCCTGGCTTCGGGCTGGCTCAGTTTCAGCCGTTGTGGCTGCTTGGGGAGTGAAACCATTGGAAGGAAGATCATCCTCTCTGTTTCTCCTTCTGTCTGTATATCTGCCTTTCCAATAAAAATAAATAAATCTTTTTTAAAAAGAGATAAAAATTGCTTGTCAATGTTGCTATGTAATTTGTGATCATTTCTTTCATCTCTGTTCATTTACACCATGACTAATTAAGCAAGGGCTGTTAAAATAAGAATCTGGTGTAAGTATCTGTTTTAGTTTTTCTTTCCACCAAAAAAATATGCCTAAGGTCAGTAACTTTATACAAAAGAAAGGTTTTTGTAGCTCACAGTTCTAGAAGCTCAGCTGATGATCAGGCAGAACCCACTGATTTGGCCAGAGGTATTAATGTACTTTCCTGCAGAGTTGAGGTGGTGCAGAACATCACTTACCAAGACAGGGAGAGCATGCATCCTTCCATATCTGTATCTCTTAATGAAGCCATCAGGATTAACACTGATTTCATCTAATCATTTCCCAAATATCCCACCTCTGTACACTGTACCCAGATTAAGTTTTTACAGTCTTGGTACCTTTAACTTATGACTTTGAAGTTTTAACTTCTATGTAAGTATATAACTGTACAGTGTAAATTTATAATGTACCATAGAATCATGTTTAATATAAATCCATATTAAATATATTCCCTGATTGGTTACGTATCAATTTTCATAATTATCTACACATAATACTATAAGTTAGGTAGTCTGATTCAACTTTGCTCCCTCAGCTTTTTGTTTGTTTCCCCCTGGTGACAGGAAATATCTTCCAATTCTGAGATTTTTTCTTCTGCCTCTTTCATTTTATTTTGGAGACTCTCCACTGTCCTTTTAATTTGTTCCACTGTGTTCTTCATTTCTGATATATCAGCTTTCACTTCATTCATTTCCAGTGTGACAAATTTCTTAAATTCCTTGAACGCCTGCTTTACATGTTTCTCATTGATAAGAAGTTTTATAACAAGTGTCTTGAATTCATTATCCCCCATTCTCTTGATGTCTTACCCAGTTAACTCTGAGGTTGCAAAAGTTTTTGCTTCTTTACAAGGGAGTCTTCAGTAATATTCATTGTGCCTCTGTCTCTTCTTCTTCTCTTGGTTATTGTACTTCTGGTTATTAGATTATTCTCCTTGGGACAGGTTTCTAAGCTCTGTCACCGACAGGCCTACAGTTCGATTTTACTTATTGCAGTTGGTACACGGCTCTTTGCAGTCACTTGTGCCACTCCCTCCAGCGAGTTCCATGTCTGGGTTTTTATGTTAGATTTCCAACACTGTCTCCATAGCCCCAGCTCCTGGCTCACCAGTCTCTACCTCCTGTGATACCATGCTGGGGCTGCACTGTTGTCTGTACAACTTTTCTCCCAACTTCCGGTTGCAGCAAATCCCAGGATTAGGGAAACACCAGGTGCTCTATATACCTAAGTTGTTGGAGGTGCTGATCTTGCAGGAAACCTGTTGCTCGTTAGGACTGAGGGCCACACAGACCTATTTTGACTCATACGATGCTGAAGTCAGTATAATTTTCCTGTGGGACCAGTGCAATGCACTGAGCTCAGTGAGTTCTCGCCAAGCTCAGCACATGCACAGCTCACTGTTGTCCCCTGCAGTCTTAATTCTTTTACCACTCTGTACAAAATGACACCTGATGTGCCATTACTAGAGTTATTGATCTGCTGGCCATCAGGTGTGAGGGCTACCCGAACGTATCTTGGGTGGAACCTGCAGGATGTCACGTTGCTGCAGTTTGCTGAGCCAGAAATGAGTTCACTCCCAGCTTAGTCAAGTGCAGTGATGTCCAAAGTCCTTGCCTCCTTAAAAAAATGGTGCCTGATTTGGCTCTAGGGGGTGGACTGGGATGTGAAATCCACCCTGTTCCTGCACTGACCATCTGGGATCTGCTGCTGTCTCTGCTCCTGGTCAAATCAAACAGACCAACAGGACGGGCAGTTCTTTTCTGGATTCAATTCCTGAGCTTCCCAGTGAAAGTCCCTTCCCACCTTGCTGATGGTAGAGTTCCAGCTGTTGGTGCAATTCATATCACCACTCACTAAATGCCACTGGGGGTATCAGTCACTGCAACACCACACTGTTGTGTCCGCTGCTCTCCTGTGTCTGTCATGCTCCAAGTACCCCTCTGCTGATTCTCTGTGCTCTCCTGTTTCCAGGAATGTGCCCTCTTTGCTTCACACTGGCTAATATTTCTCCTTCTGTTTAAACGTGTCCTTACCCTATTCTGCTAAATGGAATACCAATTAAACTCACAACAGACATCTCACAGGAAACTCTACAGGACAGAAGAGAATAGAGTGACATATTCCAGATTCTAAAAGAAAAAAAAAATGTTGGCCCAGGAGAAAGTACCCACCAAAACTCTGCTTTGTCTTTGAAAAGGAAATAAAATTCTTCCACAGTACAGAAAAGTTAAAAGAATATGCCTCTTCCAAACCTGCCCTACAAATGATACTCAAAGATGTTCCCTTGACAAAGAAAAGGAATAGTGCCTATCAAAACCAAAGGCAAATGCGTAGAACATCCCAGTAAAATAACAACAGAAGACTAAATCAATGAACAATATATTGATAAAGGGACAGGACCAAATTACCACCTTGAATATAAATGGCTTAAACTCATCAATCAAATGTCATAGATTACTAGGCTGGATTAAAAAGCAAGACACATTTCAGCAATAAAGATCAGCGGAAACTATATCTCATGGATTTTGATTATTTTCATTAGTTTCTTCTCTTTAACACACTTTCGTCTGATTAAATTCTTCAATGACTCATAGATCCTACAGTAGCATCGTTTTCTACTTGATTTTCTTTTACATTTTTTCAATGACACGTTAGTCATTCAGTAGCATGCTATTTAACTTCATGGTGTTTTTTATTTCTTTTTTTTCCTTCCTGTTGTTGATTTTGTATCGTGGCTTTTTATTTAAGGGGATGTATAGTAGCTGTGTAATGGAGACTATCATATCTAGCAGCATGTTATTTAACTTCATTGTATTGTAAACTTCTATTTTTTTATTCTGTGGTTGATTTTGTATTGTGGCTTTTCATTTAAGGGAATATATAGTAAAAGTGTAATAGAGACTATCATATCCAGATGTGAGGATACAATGCAGTATGTATCTCTACTTCCAAAGATGGACTCCCAATGAAACTGTTTACTTCATCTTGACAATAGATGCTGGGCTTTCTGCCATTATCCACACCCACAATGATGGACATATGACTGTGTAAGAAGAACTGCACTATTGTAATGATATAGGGGATCTCAGTGAGGGCGGAATTGGGGAGGGGATGGGGGAAATCCCAGGGCCTATGGAACTGTATCATAAAATGATAATAATAATAAGAAATGCACAACAAAAAGAATGAGTTAGGTAGGTTTTTTTAACTGTTTATATTTTAGCTTTTAAACATTTTGTTTCAGAATGAATTTAGATTCATCTCTGTTCAGACTGCAATGGTAAAATGAAGTACCTTCAACAGCGGTCTTATAGCTTACAATATTACCAGGACAGCTAAGGAAAATGCTTGGCCACCTACCAGGGCCAGGTGCATGAAAACCCATGAGCTGAGACTTATTAACTACTCTGTTGTAACATTAGCTTTTTCTACATGAAACTTTACCTTGAGACTTCCTTTCCCATTCAAGTGAGAAAGATAAAATACCTTACTGAATACTTAAGGAAAAATGAGAGTAGATATGCTTCTATAAAATAAAGAATGAAATGACAGCCAAGCTAGAATAGCGGGCCCATCATTGGCAAGGGTGCGGGTTTGTGTCCTGGCTGCCCCTCTTCTGATCCAGTTCCATGCTTATGGTCGCAGAAAGCACTAATGAATGTCTCTCAAGCACTTAGGCCCTGCACACACTGGGGAGACCCGGAGGAGGCTCCTGGATCCTGGATTCCTATCAACTTAGCTCAAGTCATTGTGGCCACTTGGCAAGCGAATCAGTGGATGGAAGATCTCTCTGTCCATGATCCATCCTGTAAATCTGCCTTTCAGCTATAAATTAATTTTCTAAAAATATAAAGAATTAAGTCCTTAATGTGTGGTCTGACTTGATTCCTCAGGACTCCAGACTACAGCGGGAGTACGACAACATCCCTGCTACGTAGTGGCAAAATCAACACTTTCCAGGCATTCTCTTACCTCAATTCCTCAGAATAAAATGAGAAAAAAAGATCGGAATGTATGTTATAGCCCTGCTCAAAAACATTGTTAACTGCAATGAGAGGTTCTTAAATTAGTTTTTTTTTCTTTTTTTGAGAATTATATTAGAAGGAATCGAGTTTAGGTTGGAGAACTACCTATGTTGTTCAGATTTTAGCTTTTTCTCCCCACATATTTGTTGTCTGGAGAAAGAATGGAAATCAGTACTATTCTGAATTCAGATCTGTAGACTTCTATCAGCCATTCTGAAACGAAGTCATCAAACTTCTTAATGGGACTTGCCTTGGGCACCATCTGTAATTAGGTAGGGGGTTTCCACTGCAACTCTATTACTGTGATGTCTAGGTGAGTCTCTTGGGGACCGTTCAGCTTCTGGGCCTCTAAACATATTTTCACTGAGCGTTAGGTATGTCTCAACTGATGCTCCAATGTTGTGTGTGTTTGTGCGTGTGTGTGCAAGCAGAGGCATGAACACACATAAACACAGAATACGCACAATGTCTTTCAGCGGTTCCAGAATTAGTGCATCTGTCTGTACTGTGTTTTTGTTCTTATGTTATTGTTATTTTCTTTCTTCTGCATATACTGGCTGTTTTCCTGTAAGTGCAATCCAATCTAGAGGCACAGAAGTAACCGCAGATGCCACACCAGAAGTGTGCTGATGACACCATCTGCTTTCAGCAATTCTCGCTTGGTCACTGATTTCTCTCAGAGATTTTCTTCAAAATAGTTGGACAATGTAATGGCATGTTGCGTGACATATGGAGTGTTTTTTCGCTAGTGGCTTTAGCATGCTGTAGTGGAAAGAGCAAGGGATGTGGAATTATAAGGACTGATCTAGAAATCTGGAAGTGTTTCTTTAGTAAACAAAGTCATCGTACTTCCTGTCCTTAATCTTCTGGTCTTACAAAAAGCATCAATGATTATTAAAGATGCCTAGAGGGTCCCGGGCTGAATCAATGACAAAACATAAAAAATACTTGATAAGTTATATAAATGTAAGCTATACACTTATGCTTCACTTATAATTTCATTAATAGTATCAAATAAATTTCTGAAATCTCACAGGGATATTTTTACTCCAACCCTAAGGATAGGTACCATGAGTATCAGGATTTCTTGAGGATTGAAGACCTGGTTTGATGTTTGCATTATTAGTTTTTTGCCTGTAATTTGTCTTACTATTGTGTCATACTTATGTATGCAAAAGGCTACAGGGTTGTGGAACAAATACAGAGAGATGGAGACAGAGACACACACATACACACACACACACAGAAGGAGAGACATGCACACACTGAGAATAAAGAGTGAAAAGGTGACCTAGATAAAAAATCGAACTTTTCTCAATTATAATTAATGAATATTGATATACTAATAATTACAACTTTGTCAAATAAGCAAGCTATTAAACAAGAGGTTGCTTACGTTCTGAACAGAATTTCTGCGTGATATAAGTAGATATTAGTAAATATTAACAATAATAGGACTGTCGATATCTTGTTAAAATCACTGCATAAAATGGAGAAAACAAAAAAAAAAATGAAGCTGTTTTCTTTTTTCCTACAATTCCTTTCATCAGTCTTTTGTTGGACTGCTGTTCTTGATCATTGCCACAATGCTTCTCTGATTTGTGACTATGTGCAAGACTGCCTGGTGTGCCACACCTGTCCTGCATATTAATATCTCCTTTTTGCTACTGCCATTCCCTTCTGCTTCCCAACTGTCTTTCTACTGAGAACGAAGATTCTTCTCCACTCTCAGAGTTTGGCTGAACACACCCATGTACCTGGCTACCCAGATATTCCCCAAGGATTAAAACACCCTCTTGGGTAGAACAGAGGGCTTTGTTTTACTGGAGAAAAATATAAAAAACCAACTTAATTCTTTTAGGGGCTGGCATGGTGGTTCAATAGGCTAATCCTCCATCTACAGCACCAGCATCCCATATAGCAACCGAATTGAGTCCCGGCTGCTCCATTTCTGATTCAGTTTCCTGTTTATGGGCTAGGAACTCAGAGGAAGATGACTCAGGACCACTTGGGTGACCAAAAAGAAGTTGCTGGCTCCTGGTGTCAAACTGGCTCAGTTAAGAAGTGGCATTGGGAGTGTGAACCAGTGGATGGAAGATTTCTTTTTCCTTCTCTCTCTCGCTCTCTGTGTGTATGTGTGCAAGTGAGCATGTACTTCTCTCTGGTATCTGCCTTTCAAATAAAAATAAATAAATGTTTTCTAAAAAACCTTAACCCTCATTCCAATGAATGTTCTCCTGCCCCAGTTTATACAGCCATCAAGCTAATATTTTGATATTCTTACTCCTGGTTTTCTTTTCAAATTACTCAGTAACTTCAAAGAGGAGAAGCATGATTAGTCAGCATCCTGAAAATTCCACCTAACAATTTCAAAATCAATGCAAATTTCATTAATGATGAAATGGCATGGGCACCACAGGTGAGTTTGTCAACAAAAACTAATGTTTTAAGGCTTCAAAAAGATGTGTCAAGACATTTGCCTTTAGGTCTTGTAGCTTAAAAAGTTAGGGATGGTGCCATGGTGTAGCAGGCTAAGTTTCTTCCTGTGGCACCAGCATCCCATATGTGTACAGCTTCAAGTCCTTAGCCGCTCCTCTTCTGATCCTACTCTCTGATAACAGCGTGCGAAGACAGTGGAGCAGGGCACAGGTACTTGGACCCCGGCATCCATGTGAGAAACCCAGAACAATCTCTTTGTTTCTGGCTTCAGACTGGTACAATTCAGGCAGTTGTGACCATTTGGAGAGTAAACTTACAGATGGAATCTCTCGTGGTCTCTGTGTATTTCTCCTTCTCTCTCTGCAACTCTGCCTTTCAAGTAAAAAAATACTTGAACAACAAGTGACCGCATTACAGTGATTACTTCTGGGCTATCTTTTTCAAAGGGAGTTTTCTTAGGTTTATCTGTTCCTTCTTTATAATGCATGTAGGATGAGGCGTACAGGTATCATGAGTGATGGGCACCACAATAGATGGGACAACATTGTTTCCATGGACTGCATGTTGTACTAAAGCCGTAAATTGGTTGAAATTTTTTACAGAAGGGACATATGATTTATTAATGGAAGCAAAGCTTTCTACTGTTTTTCAAAGCCCCAAGTGCTGAGAGATAAGTATTGCACTCTAGCAATAATCTCTTTTTTCCTTTAGTAGTGATTTTCAAATTGTATCTGAATACATATCCGCCCATTATAAAGACATTCCCTTGTCTTTGCCACACCCAGGTTGATTACTAGACTAAATTGCATCCAAAAAAAATCTGAATCAAAGGGATGGATTTTATGCAATACTTCTAAATCTTCCATTGTTTCAAGTCTAGGATTTGGTCTCTCTTACACTTGGGACCTCAATTGTTGTTGCTTTTTTTTTTTTTTTTTTGAATAGAAAGACATTTTCTAGATGATTATCCAAATTTTAAACTTCAGTACCAGATTATCAAAGCCTAAAAGTTTCAGAGTACACTTAGACCTGTGTCACACAGGCATAAATAAATTTATAAATTATCTAAAACTTATATTTACCCCAACTGCATTTTTTCTTTTGTTTTAATTCCTTTTGTGCTGTGTCATTCTTCCTATTGGAAAAATAGAATTTATTTCTGAGGGGTGGGAATAAACTAATGCATATATAGGTTGATGATTCCCTCTGTTAATTCCGTAGTTTATTTCCTTTCTGAGAGAGGGGTGTGTGTGTTCATGCATACATTTTAATATTCTATAATAAAAATAGACAAACAATAAAGAAGGAAAGATCGCTACTTTACAGAAACTAATTTCAAATGCTAGGATACCACAAAAGGTTGAAGTACATAAATAATAACGTATCTGAGATACATTGTTATTCTTTAACTCCTTAAATCTTACATTTCTGTACAATCTTAGTCATTAAGATTAAAAAACCCTGACTATAACTGTAACTCATCTTTTAGTGACAAAAATGTACCTCAATAACTAATTTTTAAAATCCATGCAATGTCACAATATCCTTTTGGATGAGACCTCATTAAAAATGATGAGAACTAAATGAAAGAAATATGCTTTCTCAAATAATGTAATTACATAGTATCATACTTCATTTTACAGCTTGTTGATTACTGAATATTAAACTTGTTTTCTGTGTCCAAATATAGGTATTCCTTTCATCTTCACCCTGTTGCACAATATTGATTAAAGAGGTTCATCTTTTTTTTAGCATTGATGTAAGCACCACATTTTATATATTTAATTATCTGGAGTAATTAAAAGAAGATAAATAGAAATGAGGTACCTAAAAACAGAGGAGTGTTTATTAATTTTTTAGAATTTATTATTAAAATTATCCTCAGGAATACTAATTGCATTCCTTCTAGGAATTCATGTCCTGAAACAATAATGTGCAGGATTTTGATACACTGGTATACTAGCAGTATCCATTTTATTGATTGAAAGCTGCTAGACAAACCTCTCCTCAGTTACAAGTTGCTTACTGGATCAGAAAGTGATGATTTAAATAAATAAAGAGGAAAATTTTTCTCAGCACAGCATTAGTGTCAGAATCAATATATTATCCCTGCTGGGTATTTATTTGCACTTGGAAATACTAGCTTTGGAGTCAGGCCTGCCATTTCTGATACAGGTGATGAAAACTTTAACCCTTCATATCAAATTCACTAGCTTCCTTTCTCTGTTTAACTGCAATATTAAAGCTAGACTCTTAAAAGAGATTGACAATAGCTTGCGCTATTATCCAGATATACTCATGCTGAGTAACAGCATTCTAAAATCAGTGGCTAAGTTGTCAATAACATTCACATTGATTTGCCAGGGCTCACTTTGTGTCGGGACCACAGTTTTCAAAGCAAGATTCTGCACTAATGGAAATGGAGCACTCTCCTCTGCAGAAAAACCTCAGGAGAATCTAAACAAACTTGTGGCCTTGTCTTGTCTTTTTCACTCCCTGACAGGATTTCTTTTGACATACCAATATATTTTAATTATAAATTTCATAATAATAGTTTAATAAATATAATATGTAACAACATGCATATATCTTCATCAGAAAGAGAGAAGCAGTATAGAAAGTACAGTTTTAGTTATGTGAAGGAACTGTTTGGAAGGGAGAAAAAGTCATGGAGTTACTTTGCTGAAGATCTGCACATAGTCAAAATTTATACATAGTAATCATAGTTTGGTTACGTAAGTTCATTGTCAGACTTTCGGCATTGATTATCATTTCACAAGACATAAGAGTATGTGAAAGTAATAATTTATAAGTAGTGATGGTTTCAGTGCACACAGCATTTAAGAGCAAGACATTTAGAGAACAAAAATGACACTGAGTATGTAGCAACCCAAATTTAACTAATGGGAGAATTTCTTTAAGGGCAAGTTGACATTGTGCATGAAAGACCTATAGAGTCACACTTGCTCTATTACTGATACTTTTTCTCATTCAAGGATAATATTAAGTACATATGAAAACATATTGTCTAATTAAAACACCCAAACGTCACAGAGCATCTGATGGTTCAAGCAAATGGGTTGCGTCTCGTCTCGAGGCTTCAGCATAGCCCAATCCAGGCCCTGGTAGCATTAAGAATATAAATTACCAAACAATTCTCTGTTCATTTCTCTCTCTCTCTCTCTCTCTCTCTCTCTCTCTCTCTCTCTCTCTCTCTGTGTGTGTGTGTGTGTGTGTCTTTCTCTCTTTCTCTCTAATTCTTAAACAAATTATTCATTTATTTGAAATGCAGCATTATAGAGGAGTGATGGAGTTGGAGAGAATGAGAGAGACACAGAGACATCTTCGTCTGCTGGTTGACTCCCCAAGCAGCAGATGGCAGTAACAGCTAGGACTGGGCCAGGCTGAAGCCAGGTGTTTCATTTCAGTCTCCCACGTTTGTGCAGGGCTCAAGCATTTGGGTCATCTTCCACGGTTTTCCAAGACACATTAGCAGGGAGCTGAACCAGAAGTGCAGCAACTTGATCTTGTACTGGAGCCCACATGCAGTGGCTTTACTCACTACTCCACAATATATGCCCCTCAAGTAAATTTCTTTAAGAGACAAAAAGGTAAGCCAAAGAGGGAAATCAACAAGCACAATCCGAGGGTCAATGCTGAACAGAGATTTTTCTGAAACCAGGTTTCATCAGCACCCAACTTTAAAAAGGAACATTGTACGCATGACACAATGTGAATGGAACCCCCTGTAGCTGTGAAACAAAATTCAACCAAGAAATCCTTAGCCATACACAAGGCAAAAATACTCCTGACAGTTATCAACTGATGCAAAACAGATCTGTGTTTATAAGGGGAAAGATTTAGGTTTTAGGAAGTTCTAGTGAAAGACTGCATACAATTTTAACTCTTTTCTCCATAGTGATCTGTTGAAAAATAAGGCACCAGAATTAATATGATGGTCATTCTTTTCAGATCTTTGAATAGAAATCTCTCATCTTACACTTGCAACAACTTTTATTTTTTACCTTACTTTCCTGAGTTCTAACTCCATCTAACTGGCAAGTACTGAAAGAGTACCAAGATTAATTCTGCCTGGCAATATTACTCAACTGAAAAAGAGAATTACAGTGATCATATTTTAGAAAATGTGATAAAATTATTATGACACATATTAATCAAAGCAATATAAATTATAAAATTTTATCTGAAATTATTATGATTCAGTTAGAACAATTTTATTGACGATGCATGACATAATTTCATTAGAAGGACCTTCTTTGTAACTATCTCTGATTCCTTGTTTTGCTTTTGGAGATGTGATCTGACACTTGGATTGCATGCATATGTAAATTAATGTCCTGCATTATAATGAGCTTCATTGAATAAAATGATACACTACATTATGAGTGACCTGTGTTCCCTCACTTCTTAATGAAGCTATTATATTTATCATGTGTTCTGTTCTATTTAAATTTAACTTTAAATTCTATATATTCAGCCCTAATCTAAATTTCTTTTTTTTAAGATATATTTATCTTTATTGGAAAGGCTGATATACAGAGAGGAGAAGAGACAGAGAGGAAGATCTTCCGTCTGATGCTTCACTCTCTAAGTGACTTCAATGGCCAGTGCTGCACCAATCCAAAGCCAGGAGCCAGGAGCTCTTCCAGGTCTCCCACGCAGGTGCAGGGTCCCAAGGCTTTGGGCCATCCTTGACTGCTTTCCCAGGCCACAAGCAGGGAGCTGGATGGGAAGCAGGGCCACTGGGATTAAAACCAGCACCCATACGGGATCCTGGTGCGTGCAAGGTGAGGACTTTTGCCATTACGCTATTGCACTGGGCCCTAAATTTCCATCTTACAAATCTGTCTCTATCCCAGAGAATATTAGCTAGGAAATTCCTGTGGAAAGAGAAATAAATGGCTGTGGATTTAGTTATATGATATTTTATTATTATTACTATTATTTCCAGTAAATCTCTCCCTCTTAATGGATTAGAGTTTGGGCTTCTACTTACAACCTTTGTTACATGAGCAAACTTTTACAAATTTGCTCTAAAATTATGCTATTAGCACTATGACGGTAAGAAATTATGCTGGTAGTGGACAGAATAGAGTTTCATAATAAAAACTTAGAATCAACTTAAATGTCTTAACAAATAAATGACTAAGGGGCCTGAGATAGCCATTTGCATGGATCCTTTCCTGCTTAACTCATAGTGGAAACGGAGTCTTTGAACAAAACACTGCATTAAAATTTAGCATGGATGCATGCTGGTAACAGAGCAAAGAATACAGGATTAGGATGAAATGGTAGTTGTGGTTTGGAAGAGTAAAGGGTTTGAGCCAGACCTGATGACTCAAGCAATGACAGTATGAAACAGAATGAGATGAATAATGCTCACAGGATGAATTCCAGACTAAATAAGACATTCTGACCAAACAAAAGGACAAAGAAAATCCAAATGGCCAAATTATAATTATTCTACTAAGATAAAAATATTCTCTACAGAAAAGCAACACATAAATCTTTGCATTCCCTCTTTGACTTCCAGGTGTTACCGGTCACCTAGGAGAAATACAGAGCTTCTGATGAAGGCTGTGTCAGGTGTTCTTTTTATGTATTTCCAGGAAATCCATACAATAGCTGTCATATGTCACTACAAAACTAAAGCATGTTCTAAAAATATCTGACCTCCTGGCTTTTCAAAATACATGGCAAAGAACAAAACAAAACCAAAGAAACCAGAAAATGATACAAGTTAAAAATGCCTAATTCAGTATTAATGAAGACATATTTCTTTTTTTTTTTTTAAGATTTACTCCATTTTTATTACAAAGTCAGATATACTGAGAGGAGGAGAGACAGAGAGGAAGTGGAGCTGCCGGGATTAGAACCAGCGGCCACATGGGATCAAGGCGAGGACCTTAGCCACCAGGCCACGCCGCCAAGCCCCGACATATTTCATTTTATGTAACCATAAATGCCTAGTTGTATATTCTTGATATCATAAAACTTAGAATCACCTCCTTCTTGGCAACTGTTGGGTTACTTAACATCTATATTTGATATTGATGTGTTAACAAAATAAACAAAACAAATAAAATCCCACTGGACCAGGAATTTGTGTATCTAGTGTCATTCAATGGACTACAAGAACAGAAACAACTGTGCAAAATAATTATGGACATGCCGAAGTTAAGCTCACAAGACATTCAGAGGAAACAAGGAAAAGAAGACAAAGTATATCAGTAGCATTTACTATCAGTATACATGTACATGATAATATATTTATACCTTTAGCCATATTTGATGAATTTCCAGAGCAAAATTAATGACCACTTATTAAACATTCAAATAAGTCAGGTGATAGAGTACATTCAAGTAAGTCACATTGTAGAGTGTTCAAGATTTAGAGGTAACTCGTATTTTGCCCCCGAAGAAAGCATAAAAAATACATAACCCTAAACTTGAACCTCTGTGCTTTTACTTATAACAAAAAACATTTTCAATGATTTTCAACAATATTAAAAATAAAATGCGAATATTTTATTTACACATATCTACAAGATTCAACACTACTGTTTTTGAAAACTGGGTCTATCTACCAAGAATAGGAGCGTGGGTGTGTGGTCAGTTTTTAGGATTCAGGATTATATATGCCACATCTGTACAGAGTAAATACAGGTTTTTAATTCTATAGTGTATACCATAAATTATATTAAATTCTTAAGAGTGTTGGGAATACTCCTTACAAAACATACACTAATTCCTATCTTATTGCTTCTAATTCAAAGATGAATATGTCCATGAAATAACATGACCTTTTGTAAAAGTGGGTAATTTATATTTCCAATGATTAAGACTTGTGTGTTGCACCTAAGTAATTCTGAAGCATACTTTATTTGGTCTTAAAGTATTTTTCCCTTGTCCCTTTCTTTTCATTACAAAAAAGATGCGCAATAAGATTTTGAGCATCATAAATTATGGGATAACATAGAAGGTTAATGTGTAGATCAACTCTGTATCGCAGATTTCATCTCTGCCTTCATACTGGAATTCTTAAGAAGCTGTGGCGAAATACCAGTCCTTGGAGACAGAATTCCCCAAATATTCAAGTCCTGATTTAATCTTTCTGTGATTAAATCACAGGATGTCAATGTTTTTAAAAACTCCCATGATTGATTCAGGTTTGATCATCCCTTAATCTAAACCTTCACCAGAAACTTATGTAAAGACATACAGACACCTACATTCATCATCTGTGCTTTGTCATTATAGTTTCTTTTGTCCATGACGGTTAGATTCTACTTTGACACTTTTGAGTCCTGACTCCTATGTCCTACTATCTACTGACTGGTTCTCATCATATACTATGTAGAAATTCAGCTTTAGAACAACATAAGCTCAACTTATTATGTTTATCTCCAATCTACTTATTTTCTGCTGTGTCTTTCAGTGAAAGTTATTTTAATCCACTCATGTGTATCAGCCTTAATATTTTTCTTCTTCCTTTATACCCAACACTATACATCAAAACCCCCATGGATACTTGCATGTATCTTCTTTATTTGTACATGAATTTTCATACTTAAGCTCATCACCCTAATAATATTATCCTACCTTGCAAGGATTTTTTATTTTTTATTTATTTATTATTTTTATTTATTTTCTTTTTATTATTATTATTTTTAATTCATTAATTACATTGTATTATGTGAGACAGTTTCATAGGTACTTGGGTTCTCCCCACCCCTCCCCAAACCCTCCCACCATGGTGGATTCCTCCACCTTGTTGCATAACCACAGTTCAAGTTCAGTTGAGATTCCCCCATTGCAAGCATATACCAAACATAGACTGGACAATAAGATGCATGGATTTTTTTTAAACTAACTCTATCTATCTATCTATCTATCTATCCATCCATCTATCCATTTATACTTTTACTTATTTACATAAAAAGGAACACATGTCAAATACTTCATACATATAGCATCAGTAGCATAGGGAATACCTTCCTCATTTGTTTCCTTGATTTCAGTCACACTCAGTGCTAGTCCTGTATCTTTTGGGCCAATAAAAGAACCTACATTTGATGCATCACTGCAGTCTACAATGTTAACATGGCTTCTCCAGTCCTTCTCAGTCTGCCCGTTTCCTCTAAGGTCTCCTGTCTTCTCACCTGATTCTACATATTCTAATCACCTTAACTTCCATTGCATATTGAACACGCTTGATTTCTTTTTTTTTTTTTTTTTTTTTTTTTTTCAAAAAACAAATAGATTTATTTATTTTTTTTTCTTTAATATTCATTTATTCATTAATTACATTGCATTACATGACTGGGATTCCCCCCCCCTTCACCCCAAACCCTTCCCCCATCATGAATTCCTTCACCTTGATGCATAACCACAGCTCAAGTTCCGTTGAGATTCCCTAATTAAAAGTTTACACCATACAGAGTCCAGCATCCCACTTGTCCAGTTCAAGTTCAACGACCTCTTAGGGAGGCCCTCTCAGGTTTGTAGGCAGAGCCAGCAGAGCGTCACCTCGATCAATTAGAAGCTCCAACATATCATCAGCAACAGTCCAGGTATGATGAGGCTGGTGCAGAGTCCACTGATTGACATAGTCCGTCTTAGGGTTTCCCCTTGTCCAGTTTTCCGCTGCAAGCATAAAGCTGAGGTGGTTGATTCATCTACTCCATTTTCCATCTTTTTTTGATTAATGCTTTGATTCCTCCATTTTGTTCAGGGGAATCCCCCTAAAAAAAACTTTGAGGCATTCCCAGTCCAGGCTCCTACATGTACTACTAGTAAGCACAGTGCCCGCCACCGTCCATCACTCCGATCAGCTGATGGTTTTAACCCCTGGGTTGGTTCTCTTCTGAGCCCCGACCTCTATTGGAACCAATGAGTATCGCATCTCTCCCCGGCTCTGCCCATCACACTCTTGTCCCTCACCTAAACCAGTGGGAGGAGTGCTGATCGGGTGTTGCATTCCCTGCTAGCACAGGCCATTTCACCTTGGCATTTTGTGGTGAACACGCTTGATTTCAAACTCTTGAATCACACCTGCCCAATCCTCTTCTATTCTTGACTTGTCTTGATGCCACCTCCTCAGGCAGCTTTCCCTGACAGAGTGGAGAAATGACTTCTGATGATCCTGTACTTCTCTTATAACATCACTGAAAACATCCCATCAAATTCACTACATTTTTATTTATTCAAAAGCAAATGCATTGATGATGCATGTTGGCTTTGTTCCCAGCAAGGTTCCCAGTAATTTCTTCAGGGCCTAAGAATGACTAATCTCCATAAAACACTCGTGGAATGAATAAGCAGAGGTGAATGAAACATTTTCTCATGAAGTAGTTATGGGTAGTTTCATCTACTCTTTTATTAATGGGGAGAAGCAGGAGGCAAAAGAAGATAAAAGAAGCTCAATAATATTGCTTTGAATTTTGTTCTAAATGCAAGGGTAGAGTTATCCACTGAACACTAGGACTATAGTCAGTTGAGAATCCAAGAAGAGCGCTTCCAGATGTTTCCATATTAATTTAAGAATGTGTAGGAAATTCACCAAAAGCAAGTGAAAAATATCTTCACTATGAATTAAGAAGCAATCAAGACAAACAATTTGTAAAGGTTAATTCTATAACATTTTGAATATTTACCAGTGTTCTTCAGCTGAGATTTAAGAAAGGACATGACAAATGGTGAAGTGTGAATGGTGTTTCCTACAGAAGCTATTACAGGAGTCCAAACCTGGACCCTCCTGGGGGACTGTGGCCCAGGTAGAGGGATATGAAAATTTTAATCTAGGTGTAGTACAGGTGTGCATTGGGAAAGGTCATAGAGTTAAAATTCAGGATGTATGAAAAACTGATTATTACAAACTATACATGCCAGAAGAGATTCTTACCAGGTGCGTCTTACCAAGTGTAATCACTTAACAGTTTTCATCAATCTTTGTAAAAAAGAAGAGAGAAGTTCAATTCTGTGAAAATTGTTTATAAAGTAAATCAACCAGCATACCTAAATGACATTTTTTATATTTTCCTGAGGAGACTAAGCTTCACTTTAATGCATATTTATTGGTCTCAGTGTAACAACTTTTTCAGTGCAGAAATATTTGTTGTGAAAATGCCACCACCATAAAATGCATCATGCTTTATTTTAGCAGATTGAAAATGGCCTATAAGGCAGGGGACAATGTTGGTGAAAATGAAGATTAAATGCCTATGGTAAATGTGCATTGCAGTTGGGGGTGGAAAGAGGATTTGTGATATAACACAGAATATTAAATAGCTTTCCACAGAATCAGAAGCAGATTTTTGTTTACAATGATTTTCATTAAAAATTCTATAAAAAACAATGCCTGCTTATATATAAAGCAATTCTCTTTGAAAAGTTTTATAATATACCTCAATAAACTAGGATGAATAAAAATAATTTAAAGGTAAAAAAGAAACATGCCAAGCAATAATATGAGTGATGAACAAATGTTCAAAACATATTTCAGTACAATAGATTTTTGCAATCAACAGAAAGTCAGGCTTATGACTTCTAATTTAATCAAGTGTCCAACAATCACTATATCCATGAATGATAAATTAGAGTAAGAAATCCAGGGCTGGCATTTGGCATAAACAAACACTGCTTGAGACATCTTCTTCTAACAGTTGAGTGCCTGAGTTCCAGTCCTGGATCTGCTCCCAGTTCCAGCTTTCTGCTAAGGTGAATCCCTGGGAGATAGCAGGTGATTGCTCAGGTACTTGGATCCCTGATATCCACGGAGCAGCCCCAGAGTGAGTTCTCAGTTCTTGGCTGGTACCGTCCTTTATCTCTCTCGTTCAGTCCTTTTCAAATAAATAAACTAAACAAGTGAAAATTTTTAAAGAAAATCACACATACTTTATCATGTTTGCTCTCTATTTATTTTGAAAAACAAAGACTTCTCCTGAAGTAGTATGTTTTAACTCTAACCTTCCTAAGTTTTATTTGGAGTATAAACACAGTATATTAAAGTATAGCATTTTGTCAAGTATCATACCCACAGACACACTGTGTCTTGCTATCTTAAATGGATGTGCTATAAATATGTTTCCAGAATTCTGCACACATTAAAATATGTTTTCAGTGTTTAAAGGGACCTGGCCTAGATATCGATGTTCGTTTACTGTGTACAAAGTCATGAATGTCTTATCCCACCATGTTGCTGATATATTGCTTTGCACTACCCTTGTAACTCTGAAGGCAAATTCAAACAAGAACAAATACATGAGTAATGTAAAAATGAATTTTAATTTCTTTCAAAGATATTCAGTGATCCTGTATGTGTGTCCGATATAAGAATATAGATTACATTTGAAAATCAAAGCTAAGATGCTCACTATTGATAATTGAGCACTGAAGTGTTGAAAAATAGACTTTAAAGCCATGTGCACTGAGCAATTGCATCACTTCCTTTTTAAAAAATTTTAACTAATAAAGGCATCATTGTGAATATTTATGGAATGAAATGTGATGGCTGCTATATGCTCCAATCAAGGTATTTTTGTACATGACTTATTTTGGTTAGTATAGTGATCTTCACTTCCACCCATGCTGCAATAAAGAATAACTAAATCCTTTTTTGGCTGCATAGTATTCTACTGTTTTCATAGATGACAATTTCATCACAAAATTTTGTTGATAAATACTTAGCTTGATCTCTGTTAATTACGACTAGCACTGCAATAAACATATAGAGGAGATATCTCTTCAATGATGATTTCACTTCTCTTGCACCATACCCACGTCTGAGGAGATCCCATTTGCCTACATTTTGTCTATTGTCTCTGTTTCTGGAGTTTCATTCATAAGCTCCTTTCCTCCAGCATTGTGACACATTTCCCATATGTTTCTATTTTAGTGGTGTCATAGCCTTCAGACTTTCACTTAAATCATGTTTCTAGGTTGAGTTGTTTGTGAGTGGTAACAGACAGGGATCTAATTTCATCCTTCTGTTTGCAAATGTTGAATTTTCCAAGTAACTGATAGAAAGATTGTGCGGGGGGAGGGGTGGGGTGCTTCCCAGTTCCAACGAAACTGTATCACATAATACAATGTAATTGAGGGTTTGGTGAGGTGGGGGGAGAATCCAAGTACCTATGAAACTGTGTTACATTATACAATGTAATTAATGAATTAAAAATAATAAATAAATTTAAAATATATAATACAATGTAATCAATGAATAAAAAAATAAAATATATTAAAAAAAGAAAGATTGTGCTTTTTCCCAATGCCTGCTCTTACCATCTTGCTTGAAGATCAGTAAGAAGATACATAATTTTGCTTCTAGGCTTTACATTATGTTCCACTAGTTTTAGAATTTTTATGGCATTAATGTGATGCTTTCATTATCATCATCATCATTCAGAAACAATAGAGAAGGAGGTAGACATATAGATTAAATTTTCATCCCTCACCATATGCCTGTATCAACAAGCACTGAGCCAGGTTGGTGCCAGGAACCTAGAAATGACTCCAGGTCTTTTATGTATGTGGCAGGAACCCAATCACTTGAGTCATCACTTATTGTTTCCAGGGTGCACACTGGAAGAAATATGGACCTGGGAGTCAGAACCAAGAAACTAAAACAGGTACTCAGAAATGGGAAACACAGAGTCTTTAACTGGTAGACAAACAGCTTTCAAATGCTGTCTTAATTACCATAATTTTGCAATCTTTTTTGGAGTTGACTAATGCAATACCGCCTGCTTATTTTTTCTCTTCAATGGGAGTGTGTGTGTGTGTGTTTCCATAAGAATTTCTGGATTGTTTTTCTAGTCCTTTGTACAAACATATTTTATTTTTATACAGATTTCAGTGCATCTGTGTATTGCTTCAAGCAGTGTAGATATTTTAACAATATCAATATACAGGATCCAGATGCCTCACTTGTAGGTACTATAGGGCTGAGTATCTTGCTGTATATTTGGCTTCAAGTCTAAAGTCTGAACGAAGCAGTAGCATCTCTTCTTCAGTATACCCTACTTAGTGGAGGAGTGATGCCTACGCTCTACTCTCCTCAATTCATCATCTTTTTTTTTCTTTTTATTGGGAAGACAGATTAGATTAATGGGATGAAGAAGAGATAGAGAGAAGGCTTTTCATCTGCTGATTCATTCCCTAAATGGCCACAAAGGCTGGATCTGGAACAGGCTCAAGCCAGGAGCCCAAAGCTTCTTCCAAGTCAGCCATTCGGGTGCATGGTCTCAAGGCTTTGAGCCATCCTCTCATTCTTTCCCAGGCCATAAGCCCTGAACTGGATGGGGAGTTGAGCAGCCAGGACCCGAACCAGCACCCATATGGGATCCTGGCACTTATAAGATGAGGATTTAGTCATTGAAGGTCCCATCATTCCAGGTCCCATCTTCTCTTTACTCAAACTAGGCACTATGCTCTCTTACTGGAGTTCCTTAGTGCTTGTAAAATGGTTTAGTAATTGAATAGCTGCTCATTTGGGTGTTTCTATGGAGGATATGTTTTGTTAAGGGTCTACTCAGCATCCAGTTTTTTTTCTCACCTCCTAATACAGAATGAAGTTGGAAAGTTAGTATTAACGATCCTTAATACTTTCATCTTAAAATTTGAAATAATAATTTCTGTACTTCCAATTTCCTTGAAAGAATAAATGTAACAGAATACAAAAACTCTGACCAATTTCAGCAAATTACAGATATGTAACAAACATTAAACGATTTACAAAGACTTTGGTCTATTGCAACATAAATTATATATAAAGAATAAACGATCCATATAAAGTTTTATTAATGAACATTTAAATGATCATTTGAAGGATTATTCTAATATACAAGGATTTATTTATACATCATAATTCAAAATATGTTTTCTCTTCCAAAAAATGCATTCTTGTCATGCATCAGTGGAGGTGAAGTCAAAAGACCAAGTTCTTTCCTTTGAAATAATTATAATATAAAATACCTTAAAGCAGATTTTTATACAATGATAAACAAGAAACATAATGAAATTACCAATTTTTGTGCAGTTGAGTGGATTTACAACATTAGTACCTGATTTTGGAATTTAAGGAAATAATTGGGGCCAGCACAATGGCTACTGGCTAATATTCCACCCCCAAGCACTGCAACCCTCATGTGCCCGGTTCATGTACCAGTTGCTCCACTTTCAACACAGCACCCTGCTTGTGGCATGGAAAAGCAGTGGAGGATGGCCCAAAGCCTTGGGACCATACACCCAAATGGGAGACCTAGAAGTAGTTCCTAGCTTCTGACTTCCAGTTGGCTCAGCTCCAGCCATTGTGGCCATTTAGGAAGTGAACCCAAATGAACCCAGCAGATGGAAGATCTTTCTATCTCTCCTCTCTGTAAATCTGACTTCCCAATAAAAATAAATAAGTCTCTGAAAAAAATAATTTAGTTTTGATACTAGAAAAATGGAACTCTTAAAATTTTAAGTTAGCAATTGATAAATCAATAGAAGGGATAACAAAGATTAATTGATATAGTCAATAGCAATGAAAGTAGAAAGAAGAGTACATTCAATGATTTTGCACCACAATGAAATATATTATGTCCTTCTCATTTGAGTTTCATAACTGCTTGCTCTTCATAGTGCAGAAGAGAAAGAATTAAATATGGCAGGCTATGTAACTTGTCTAAAATAACAAAGCCAATAAAATGCCATCTTTCTAACTTATAATTATAAATATAATAATGTGGAAGCAATAAATTCCTTCTGAAATTCTAAGTGACTAACACCATAGAAATATATTTAATATGAAATATCCACCATATGACTAACTCAATTTAACAAACTCATTTTTGTTTTATTCAAGGGATAAATTTATACAACAAAACTAGAATGAGATCTCTTTATACAAACATACAGATAGATGGATAGACATTTGTACACAACAGAACATGAAGGATTGAACATACATATACCCAACAGAAACAGCATTCTACTTTACAGAACCTACTGTACAGGAGAGTTACTCATTATAAAGGAGAGGCAACATGGCCAATATATATAAACAGGCCACAAAGCATTTAAGCTTCACTTCTTAAAATGTACTTTTCATCTTTATGTTTGAGGGAACAGACACGTGTACATCAAATGCTTGGCAGAAACCAAGAAAAGTAATTACTAACAAGATGAACTAGAAGCTTGTATACTCGACTGTCATATTCTTAATTGCATATGGTGAGCTGTACTTTTACTGTATTTTTTTAAGATTCTCAATCTATTTTATTGACAACCCAAATTTTGCGGGAGCTGCAAGTTGCATGTCAGCCATAAGTAACGCACATCACTTGGTAGAAAAGCTGACAAGAGGCACAGAGCTATATTTTTTGTCTTTCTTTCCTCATTACCGATACTGTTGGAAAGATGTTGAATAGAATGTGATGATATACATTGAAGCCACTGTCTAATTGTTTCCATAAGTCCTGTTCATATTCAATGAAGCTGGGAAAGTGTGTAATCTTTCATTTAATAATCTTACACTATTTAGACATACGTACTTTAGGATATTTTCATTTATCTGACTTTCATTTCCAATAAGACTTGTTAGCCTAATTTCATTTGGAATACATTCCTTGGTCTTATTACGAGCTTGCAGGTGTTATATAGTGACATGATAACAGTCCTTAGACACTTAAATCACTAGAACTAATTTAGAGGGGAAATACACATGCAATAATATATTGCTACATCACTGAATTTCAAAAGGATTGATTATGATTAATGATAATAATCTGCCAGCTCTACTTTCAGGCCAGGAATGCCCTCCCCAAGAAACTGTTGAATTTATCTGGACAATAAGATGCTGGACTCTATGCATGGTACATGCTTGCAATGAAGGAATCATGACTGGATTTGAACTGCACTACTGCAACAATGTGGAGGAATTCAACATGGGGGGAGGGTATGGGGAGGGATTGGGGGAATCCCAGAGCCTATGAAACTGTGTCATAAAATGAAATTAAATAAAAAGTTAAGAAAAAAATAAATAGATCTTTTAAAAACACACAAAAATAATATTATGGAAACAATTGGACCAAGAAATAATGGTATTCCAAAAGTTACAAGGACCAATTGAACAGTTTTACTATTACTAGTTTTAAACATTTAATTACAAATAAATTCAGAAATACCTTATAACGAGGTTTGGAGAGAGCAAAAATATCATTAATCATGGCTAGATTTTTGTTCCTTTTATGGTAAGGAATACATGATATTTGGTGGGTTCAATTTAAAACATTTCCTGATGTGTTTAAACCAAACATGTAAATTGTATTTGTTTGAAGTGATTGAATGGTTTCATTCCACATAGCAAACATATCATATTTGCACCCAAATCCAACTACTTCACACAATTGGAAGAATTAAAGTCAGGGAGGGTTGTGAGATGAATAACACATTAGCCAATTAAAATATTTTAACATGCAATTTTCAGTTATTTAGGCATCTTCATTAGTAGAAGCGTTCTCAACTTTGAATTTGGGTGAAATTAAAAAATGTCTTTAAGCTACTTTTTTTTTTTTTTGCTTTCTGAGTTAAATATTAGGTACACAACTATGAAGTCAGTCATCTCATTGTCATGGAATTCCCAATAAAATAGATGCATGGTCATATATAATTCAATGTAATAAATGTACAACCCACTCTGGTAGAGAATGTAATAAAATATTCCACAGAGAGAACAAGTCTTTCTGCTTGAATAGCTCACAGAACACTTCATAGAAGAGATAACATTTTCAGGCAGACTTGATGGATGAGAAAAAAATTCAGTTGTTCAAGGTGGCATGGAAAATATGCCAAAAAGTACTAGCAGAGAAATCATGATGCTTATTGACCACAGGATACAGGGAATGTATCCAATATTCTCTCATGTACAATTTCTTTGTGGTTCAGCTGCCATGCACATATAATATAATCCCTATAATTTTGTTAAGTTGCTTGTATCTAACAACATTGTTACCATTAAAAAATCAATATATTCTAAATCAGCTTGTTCTATTGCAAGCACATAATTATTAATTCTGTAAAAATATACTTTTAATTGAAATATGATAAAAATACTTACATAGTTTTATTGTTATAAAATAAATAAATAAATAAATAAAATTATCAGATTTTATTATTATAACCAAAATCCATGAGAAAATAAAAATATAGGAAAAATGAATGACAAAATAGATTAAAAACATAAATTTGGTGAAAAATAAGAAATTGAGAATAGGAGGGATAGTCTTGAAATTAAATAAGTGAGAACAGAGTCCACAAGACTTACAATTGAGAAAATTAGTGGAGGCAGTTGTGACC
Organism: Ochotona princeps; assembly: GCF_030435755.1. NCBI lineage: Eukaryota > Metazoa > Chordata > Mammalia > Lagomorpha > Ochotonidae > Ochotona > Ochotona princeps. The sequence continues at coordinate 23,057,519 of NC_080839.1, read as the reverse complement.
CAAGGGAAGCAAAGTTATATCAGCCTGTGCAAACACATTTCAGATGTAAACACGGGAGCACAGAAATTCTTAAACAGCTTTTCAAGAGAGACTAAAAGTAAGCCCTAACTCTGAAGCATAGTTCAGAAGAATCATAAAACAGCACCTCAGAACTCTCTAAGTGGCACCATAGCTCTGTTTAGTGCATCCCCGAAGGCATGCCCATTAGTGTACTGTAGGTCTGAGGATGAAGTTGGTTACAAACACAATACAACCTCACACACAGGCAATTTAATAGAATTAAGCACACAGCATAAAATCCTTTCTGCATATACTTTCCAAGTAAAAGGAGCTATTTAAGACATTTCTATTAATTTAAAAAAAAAGGAATATTGCAGTCAAATTGAAAAGGTAAAACAAATATTAGTCCTTTGGTGGACTATGACAATACTGACTTATCTGCTTAAATAATATACACTTAACCAGAACATAGTGCTATTCAAACCTTCAAATAATAGAACAAATAAACACCAAATAATCATCATATACATGGCTACATTAGAAACCCTGTAATTTTATTTTGTGTGTGGGTTAAAAAGTGAGGGGGTTGGAATATTGAAATCTTAGGAAAAAATCAATACCAAAAGCAGTTGTAGCATAATAAAGTTTCAAGGAATTCTCTCTCCCATATTAGGACTATAGCTTAAATCACAAGCAGTCAAGGATGGCATTTTACTTCCCATTTGTGTACTGCCAATAAGTGTGTGTTGGATGAATAAATAGAAAAAATATAAAAATAACCACATGCAAAAATTAATCTTTAGAATAAAGTATGCAACTATTTCACTCAAACTAATTTCTGAACATTATTATCTCTTCAAAAAAACTGAAAAGCTCTATCATATTCCTAAATTTCACCATAATTTGTGTCTAATATTCAGTTTACTTTTCACTGAATCAAACAGAACTTTAAGATATATTAATGCTACAACTTTTCACACCACAGAAAGCTAGAGAACATTATCTTCTTGCTTCTAGAGTTTATGTATGAATGGCAAATGAGAAATATTATCCAACTGGTTGAGTCACACATTTGAATCTTCACTGAGATATTAAGGATATAATTTAGTTTGTCTCTATTTCTGGGTAATTACTAAGCTATCATAAAGACAAACAATGACAGTCTCCTGAAAATAAAATTTTGCATTATTTAATTGTAATGTCCTCTGCAGTATTAGTAGTTTATTGATTGGGAATTAATGAAATGCTATCTGTTTGAATGGGAACTACTCAAACACAAGCTATAACTGGCTAATAGTGGCACAGTCCCTCGCCTTCCTGGAAAGAGCTTTGTCATCACCATTAATACACAGTATAATTGAGTTATGCAGAAGCTGTTTTGCCCAGTATCTAAATGTGCATCACTAATGAAGCTGAAACTAACTTGAGTTTCCCAGATGTCAGGAAAAACTCATTGTTTTCCTGACAATGCGTCTACAAATAGATCAGACAAATGTATTCACAGGCAGCTTGTTCTACTTCATTTCAACACTTTTGAGGAGGAATACATCAACGAACAGAAATGCATATTAACATTTTGCAATATTACAGAATAATTACAATAATTAGATATAAACACATGATTTAATGATACGTGTGTAGAGGATGTATGCTAAATTCAAATGATGGATAAGATGTTCTTTGTAAACTTGTCAGAAAAAGTCCCTAACTGAAAATTAACATATTGCTAGTTGTACTTGTTCTAACCAATAAAAGTAACCCTACAAGCATTGGGTAATGGTATAAATGAAAAAAGAAAGTGAACTGATTAACAGACAGACATAGCTACTCTGGATTCAGCTAAACAACAGGCACACAATTTAACGACAAATGTCTGAGAAGTATGGTCAGGAGGTTCTGACTTAAGGGTGACTTTTTTCTCTCAATTTTTCAGTGTCCTACCCTACCAACGAATAGGAGTTCTTTCTTTTGAAGGACAAGAACTGGTAACTTACAGTTTCAACTCTTTTCTCCATAATGAGAATAGTATTATTCTGATAATTATAGAAAAACAGAGTGCTGTATAATTTTCTTTTTTCCTGAATAGTATTCTTATGCCATTTTTTTCTCACAACAGAGAATAGGCAGTTTAAGAATTCAGGTTAAAAGGATGACAGTGATATTAACCAGATGCTCCAAGAGGAAGGTCCAGACATTGTCCCCCATCACAACACTTTTGTAAACCAAATATGTAACTCATAAATCCACTTGAGAATTTGTAAGGTTAAGGAAGCAAGTAAGGTCAAATAATAGTAAAATATATACATGTAGTTAATATCTCTATTAGAAAAGAAAGATTTCAAATAAACAACCTAACTTCATGTTTCAAGAATTAGAGTACAACAAGCTAAATCAAAGCTAGTACATGGAAATAATAAAATTTAAAAATATGAGTACAGAAGGATAAAAAAATAAAAATTTTGGTCAGTTATTTGGGGGAGTAGTTAAGATTCTATCTGGGACACACACATATCATATCAAAGTACCTGATTCCAATGCTGGCTACTCTGCTTTGGATCCAGTTTTCTACTAATACATACCCTAGAAGGCAGTAAATAACCAATTAGTTAATCAATTAGCTCTTTGACACTCATGCAGGAGACTTAGATTGAGTTCTAGGCTCCTTGTCTTGCCCTGGCCCAATCCTGGTGAAACCCTGACTACACTGCGCATTTGAGGAGAAAAGCAGTAGACAAAATCTCTTGCTTTTTCTCTAATTTTGCTCACTTGCACTTGCTCTCTCTTTTTCATATAAAATTAAAATAGATTTGAAAAAGAAAGTCTAAGTGAGGATATCATGCATGTTACAGTCACATAAGGACAGATGCTGCATGATTCCACTTATAGACAATGTCTAAATTAAACAGTAAGTACAACAGTGATTCCCAGAGAATATACAGAGGTAAGAGGAAGAACAGAGTCTGGGTTTGGGGCTGGCATGTTGACATAGTAGGCTAAACCTCTACCTGAGGCGCTGGCATCCCATATGGTTGCTGGTTCGAGTCTGTGCTTCTCCACTTCTGATATGGCTCTTTGGTTTTGGCCTGGGAAAGCAGCAGAGGATAGCTCAAGTCCTTGGGCCTCTGCACCCACATGGGAGACCTGCAAGAAACTCCTGACTCCAGGTTTTCAAATAGTTCAGTTTTGGCCATTTCTGCCAATTGAGGAGTCAACCAGCTGATGGAAGATTCTCTCTCTCTCTCAATCTCTCTCTCTCTCTCTCTCTCTGTCTCTGTCTCATATTCTACGTTTCACATAATTAATCTCTGCCTTCCAGATAAATAAATATATATTTTTAAAACATTTATTTGAAAATCAGTGTTATAGGAAAGGTGGGAAAAACAGAATTCAATTTTCCAATCCTGACTCACTCCCCAAATGGCCATAGCAATTGGAGCTGGGCCAGTCCAAAGCCAGAAGCCTGGAGCTTCATCCAGGTATCTCACATGATCCAGCAGTCCCAGCACTTGGGCCATGTTTTACAACCTTCCCAGGTATATTAGCAGGGAGCTGGATTGGAACTGGAGAAGCCAGGACACTAACTAGTGCCTTATGCAGAGACAGCAGCTTTACCTGATATATCACATTGTCGGCCCTATCTTTGACTCTTTCAAAGGTGACTTCTTGTGAGTATAGCCATTCAAATTGGTGTATTTTAGGGAGAGCACCAGAACTATAGCCCTTTACCTTTCTATTTTTCTTCTTTTTAAAACTTTCTTGTAATTGACATTATTTTACCACTGTGCAGTTTTTTTAGGTATGGGGATTCCTCCCAGACTATCCCTTACTCCCTCTCCATTTTCCTCTCTCACTAAAAACAAGCATTTTTAAAAAGAAAAATGTAGATGATGAAGACATTGACTAGGATTAACTCTTCCATGGTCACTGGTTAGGTTCATGCTAATCTCAGTTTCATGCCTTAGGCATAACTGAGACATTAAGATCAGCTTTAACACTTGGTGTGACTCACAAGTCAGCAAGGAGAGGTTTTATTTACTACAAAATTTTATGGGATGAAACATTTCTCCACAATTTTTGCTAGTATGGCATCAAATATTTATAGAGAAATTACCAGCTGCCACCAGTGGCTAGGCAGAGGGCCATGTCATCACCATAATGCCACATTTCTTAACACAATCTGTTCCCTGGCATCCAGAATGCAAAACGGGAATAATTTTGACAGACTCTCCAGGCTGCTGGGGTTGACTCTTCTTCTCTGGGACTCTCTGCTTATTAGTTTCCTAACTGAAAGGTAGACAGTTGAGCCTCATAATCACCTGAAAGGATCACCCTTGTAATGCACCCATCGTTCCCCAGAGAAGGGAACCTCACAGCAAGGTAACTGGATGCTTCAGCTAGAATCAGATAGCCTACTGATTTATCTGGCTTCATAAGTGCTTCAAAACTGTATTCACCCCAAAATAACAGCATCTACATCAGCTAAGTTCTACTTGGTTCACAAGTCCTTGAAGTCTTCAACCATGCCCTCTGCCCATTCTTCAGCTGTCTCGAATCTCAGAATTTTTTTTTTTTTGTAGTTTGTTTTGTTTTATATGATTCAGGCAACAAGATCTAGAGTGACTTTCATATTTCACTGAATACGAATCAAGTCATCTCACTAAACTGACACCTTGCACCAAAAAAGGTTACAGATAGATAGGCATTGGCAAACTTTTAAAAAAAAGTTTATTTTATTTTCATTTCTTTGAAAACAGAACAAAAACAGGTAGAGGAAGAGATAGAGAAAATCTGAAAATCTTCCATTCATCAGTTTATTCTCCAGATGCTTTCAAGTACTAGGGCGGGATAGAAACCAGGAGCTTTGAGCTCCTTTGGGGTCTTCCAGAAGGGTGATCCATGTACTTAAGCCATTGTCTGAATTCAATAGGAGGAGGCTGGATAGGGTTTAAGTAGCAGAGAGTCAAAATGGCATGATGACAAAGGATGGGAGTGTTCCAAGCAGTCACTCAACTGACTGTTCAAGAATGTCCACCTGGGTTGGCAAATTTACAGTGAGGTGTCAGATAGTAAACATTTTAGGCTTACTGCGCAGGTAGTTTCTGTAAAAAACTACTTCAAGTTTAGCATTATGTCATAAAAGAAACAGTAGATATTAAAAGACAGAGCTTTTTTTTTTTTTCTTAAAACAGATGGTGGACAGGATTTTGCCTACAGATATGTTTCTGACTGAGAAGTAAACTAAAACCTTGAAAGTCTGGTGTTGTTTTCTTTGTCAGCTGATGGGATTTGAGACTAACTTTTCCTTATAATTCTTTTCTTCTCTAGGCTCCATAGCACAAAACATGACCCCATGATATTCTCAGTATATCATTGCTAATTAGTCACTGTAACTGTTTCAACTTTACCTCAGCTTCTTTAGTAAAGTGGGTAGAGGCACTTTGAGGAGAGTCCCTTTGGGTAGAAAACCTTAACAGGGATGCAAGAAACCATTTTAAATACTACACATTGATAATGCAAGCAAATGTTTCTGAAAGTATAGAAACTGCAATAATTACCCACGAGGCTTTAAAAAACTGTAGTTGTCTTGCTCCCACGCCTCTGAATATTGCCACTTAATGTATGTAGAGAACTTTATTTTGTATCCACCCCCGGGCAATTTGAATATGAATGATGGGAACCATTATTCCATTACCAAACCTGATTGAATACAACAAATCTGTGCTGTAAATCACGCCTTATGCTATGGGAACACGAGAATTGTTAGGGTGGGAAGAGCAGAATGGCTCCACCACCCTGCTGAAGTCAAGTGCCATCTTCATCTCAGACTCTCCTCTGACCAATAAAACCCTTTGCCTAGACTAAAAGCCTCTCTTTCTCTCTCAAGGTAGTCTGAGTAGCTCTGAACCTAACAATAATATCCCATATTCTTTAAAGTTATCCTGCCATCAAAAGCAAATATAGAGGAAAATACAACTGCTGTAATATTGAACTGGGACTACTTCCCAGATCCATCATTTATCTCCTACACAGAAACTCTGTGGACATCTCCAGTTGTGTGGAACTAATGAAAGGGTGGCAAAAACTCTGGGAAGGGATTCACAGACAATAAACAGCCCAGATAATAAAGGCTAAAAAAATGTCCTGAAGGGTGCACCCTGTACAACCTCTTCCTTTCTCCTTTCTGCTACTGAACCTTGTAGGAAGATCAGTATGCTAAATTCTAGCAACTTTGACTAGACCAAGATTCATAGCTTCACAAACACCCTTGGCTTATAGCTTGAAACTGGACTTCTGAAAGGATGATCTGAGAAAAATTAATCCATTAGGATATTAACAGGTGTTAAATGTAAGAAGAATTTCACAACTCAGTGAGAGGATGCAGTATTTCTCAGTATTTTAACTTGAAATCACCTTCTCACCTTCTCACTGTTCAAAGAAGTATCTTGTGCTAGACTGCTTTTCTGGTCTTGTTGCTTGGGAAATATCTGCTAGAGGGCAAAAGCCCAAAGGAGTGTGCCCTTGATGCTGAAAGTGAAACTCACAGGTTATGACTACATGATTATTGTTTCCTCAACACATACCTCCTCTCCAGATGGTTGGACTGCCAGTTAGTTCATCATACACAGAACGATAAACATAAGTAGTCCTCCAAGCCTAGAGCATTTTGGTGGCTAGTCATGATTTCTGCTACTTGCTTCTAACATTTAAAAAGTCATATCCTTCACCAAACTTCATTACAGGTATTATTTTAAAATGTTGCTTTGGAAATATTTTATGAGTACCCAGATTTTTAAAGTTATAACATGGGCTGATGTTAATACGAAGTTTTAAATAAGTAGTAGTAGGATAATAAAGACTGAAATTTTAATATGAAGATATTCAATAAAAAAGGAACTAAGAAGAAGAAAATCACATAAATATTAGGAAAAACACAAAACAGTATTGAAGGAAAGAGATACAGATTCTGTCTAATATCTAATATAATAAACATTAAAACGCATTTGGTACAATGGTAAAGAAACAGCTTGGGATGCCTGCAGCTCATAATGAGGTATCTGCATTAAAGTCCCAGTTCCATACCTGATCACAAATTCTTACTAACACACATTCCTTAAGGCAGCAGGGGTGGCTCAAATCACAGCACACACACAAGACCTGAACTAAATTTCAGTCCCCTGGCTTTGATCACATCCTCTGTCTTGGTTTTGGAGTAGTGAATCAGCAAACAAAACATCAGTTTTTGTCTGTCTCTCTGGTCTTTCAAATAACTGAGAATTATAAATGTGAGCATTTCTGGAAAAAAGAGTAAATATAGAAAGAAAATATAAGGTACCCACCTCTAGAAATTCATTTAATTCCACCAAATGCACATATGAGAACTTAGAACAAACATATTCCTTGCTTGGAGTAGGTAATAGATATAGGAGAGGGTGATTACTGAAACAGACAAGGCATACTTTTATTGGAAATTTTTGATGCAATCTGTTATTTTTGGCAGCATGAAAAATAAGCCGTCTTAAGTATATGATATTGGCTACCTACAATTTATAATTGGGTTTTTTTTTCCCAAAAGGTCAGGAAGTGACTGGTTGCATGGAATTTAAAATCATGCTTCAATGCTATAAAATGCTAAATACTAACATTGAAATAGACAAGAGACAGCTGAATAGCAATATATAGCCATTCTAAGGTATATAGAACATGGTTAAATATAAACCAAAATTGAAATGTCCATGAGGAAGTCACAGGTTGTGGCCGAGAACATGCGTTTCTCTAGTAACATTGGTTAATCAATACCATGTCAATTAATGCCATAATGTTGTAAATGGTTGTAAATATTATGTTGGGTTTTTTACTTGATTGGGATGATACTCTGTTGGTTCTACCTTCAGACCAGAGATGGTCTCACCAAGAAAACTTACCAAGACAATAAGATGCTGGACTTTATGATTGGTCAAAACCTCCAATGAAAGAATGTCAACTGAATTTGAACTATGGAAATGCAACAAGGTGGAGTAATCCACCGTGGGGGTGGGGGGAGGGTTTGGGGAGGGGTGGGGGGAATTCCAGTGCATAAAAACAAATGTGTCACATTATGCATTGAAATTAATAATAATAAAAAAATTGCACACACACACAAAAAAAGAATAAGTGATTAACTGTTAAGGTATTTGGGAAGACTGTAGAAAGTGAATATAACAAAAGGAGCAGTGGCATATCCAAGGAAGAAAGTGAGGAGACCACAAACAGAAAGGAAGAGAATCATCCTCTTGGTTCTTTAAAATACCAATGCATGCTAATAATAGAAAAGACTCATTTTTGTTTATTATTAACTTAAAATCTTTTCACCTGTCACATATCACTACTGTTTGCACTTGTGATAGTCCATAGGAACTTTGTTAAGAGCGAAAATTTGGCCGTGACAGCAGTAAGGTGCTGGAAATCAGTGAGTGCCATAGTGATTTCATTAAACTGGAAGGAAACTCAAGATCTCTCACTAACACTTGCAACCCTCCTAGCTATCAAATAATATGGAATAAGTCACAATCTACCATATTCAAACAATTATGTTTCATATTGGAAAAAATTATTTTAAGGAATGGCTGTATTATAGGTCTCAAACGTATTATTTAAATAACATGATAAAAAGGGAAAGATTAGAATAAATATATTCTGCATAGGAAACCTAAAACGCAAACAACGGAATTACTTGTTTTGTTTTTGTGCTGCATGGTTTCCAATTTTTAAAATTTCATAAAAATAGATATCATTGGGCCTGGCGGCGTGGTATAGTGGCTAAAGTCCTTGCCTTGAACGCCCCGGGATCCCATATGGGCGCCGGTTCTAATCCCGGCAGCTCCACTTCCCATCCAGCTCCCTGCTTGTGGCCTGGGAAAGCAGTCGAGGATGGCCAAAGGCTTTAGGACTCTGCACCCGTGTGGGAGACCCAGAGGAAGTTCCTGGTTCCCGGCTTTGGATCGGTGCAGCACCGGCCGTTGCGGCTCACTTCGGGAGTGAATCACTGGACAGAAGGTCTTCGTCTCTGTCTCTCCTCCTCTCTGTATATCTGACTTTGTAATAAAAATAAATAATAAATCTTAAAAAATAGATATCATCCCGGCGGCGTGGCCTAGCAGCTAAAGTCCTCGCCTTGAAAGCCCCGGGATCCCATATGGGCGCCGGTTCTAATCCCGGCAGCTCCACTTCCCATCCAGCTCCCTGCTTGTGGCCTGGGAAAGCAGTTGAGGACGGCCCAATGCATTGGGACACTGCACCCATGTGGGAGACCCGGAAGAGGTTCCTGGTTCCCGGCATCGGATCGGCGCGCATCGGCCCTTTGCGGCTCACTTGGGGAGTGAAACCTCGGACGGAAGATCTTCCTCTCTGTCTCTCCTCCTCTGTGTATATCTGGCTGTAATAAAAAATGAATAAATCTTTAAAAAAAATAGATATCATTATGATTAAAAAGCCAAGATATTTGGAACTTGGACAAATATTTCTCCATCTAAAGAAACCCTATAGCATTGTGTACTTGCTTCATATACAATTTCCAAAAATCTTGTTCAATATTATAGTAATCCAGCAATAAGAACCTAACATTTGTTTCAAACCTGTTATTTCTGATAGATCATGTGCAAGTTTTCTTTTTCCTAAATAAAAACTGTAGATCTTTTTAATCTAGTCTCTAAAATATATAAGATCGCATCACATTATTATAAGATTTAAAATAAGAAGTGTGTTTAAACTGCATAATGAAATGTCTGGCATGGTGAAACAGTAAATACTCAACATTTCAATTGAGTAATGACCATAAAATATGTTGTGCTAAACCTGTGGTCTAAATAAAAGTAATCCTAGTCGTGATTTACTTTTCCAATGTGATTTTGTATCCAATAGTTGTAAAAGACTACAGAGAAGGTGAAATCCTATTTTCAATTTGCATACCAAGATCCATGATGCAAATTTATTAACTCATTACCTATTTTCATTTCTATTTAATTACAAAAATCGGGCAAAAACATTTTCCCTTGTTGTATATGTAATACACCATCTTTTTAAATCACCTACCATTGTAGATTGGTATCTATTCGGTATAAGAAGAAATCTTGGATAACGAATGATTCTGCCCAAACGTAAAAAATTTGAATGCATCATCATTGTCTGAGTATTAAAACTCTCAACTGCTACAATAAGATTTACTTGAAATACCAGAGGTGGAATTTCACAAGTCTGTTGGCTTGCCAACATATTTATGCACCAAGAAAAGAATTGTTGTTGTCGTTCCAGACCCGTGTCTCTGCCAATCTAAGCAATACTTAATCAGGAATGGATAGGTACCTTGAATGACCTTTCAGAGTCTTATTATAAATGTTCTTCATTGTGCTTGTTAAAATAGTTTCGAAAAAAAGAATCCTGTACAACCTAAGTGCCAGATCTCAGGAGTCCACCTAATAAGTGATATTAAGTTCTTCTGGTAATTTTACATGAGAGAAGTCATTTATTCAGACCCCTGAGCCTCATTTAATAAGAACAAAAATCTGTTTTTGTTATTGTCTTCTGAATGATGCATGGTATTTAAAGATATCTTATTCACTACAAGTGTTAATGCAATAACGCAATTGTAAGATTTGCTTTATCAAGCTTTACAATTTGTCAATTTTAAGGCTGAGTAATAAGCCATTCATTAAGTATCAAGGTTAAGAAATAAACTTGATCTGGAAGTTTCTTTTTCATTTCTTGAGTGATACATTAGTCATTTGGTAGCCTGTTATTTAACTTTGTAGTGTTGTAAATTTCTATTTTCTTTTCTGTTGTTTTTGCTTTGTGACTTTTCATTTAAGGAGATGTATGGGAGGGCTGCGGGAGAGGACGTCTAGCTCGGATCCCGAACCCAGTCCGCCATGTGCCCATGGCTCATGGCGGGCTGGGCCCGGACATGCCTGGGTGCGGCCTGCTTCCTTCTGGGGTGAGTACGCCGAGGGGGGAGGCCTCCGTGACTGGGCATGTCCGGGACCCACCCAACACCCTCATTGGGTGGTGGGTGAACGGGATTGGGGAGGGGCGCAACCTCGGGCCTGCAGGATTTAACTTCCGGCTGCCAGAGGCGAGCCGAGGGCTGCGGGAGAGGACGTCTAGCTCGGATCCCGAACCCAGTCCGCCATGTGCCCATGGCTCATGGCGGGCTGGGCCCGGACATGCCTGGGTGCGGCCTGCTTCCTTCTGGGGTGAGTACGCCGAGGGGGGAGGCCTCCGTGACTGGGCATGTCCGGGACCCACCCAACACCCTCATTGGGTGGTGGGTGAACGGGATTGGGGAGGGGCGCAACCTCGGGCCTGCAGGATTTAACTTCCGGCTGCCAGAGGCGAGCCGAGGGCTGCGGGAGAGGACGTCTAGCTCGGATCCCGAACCCAGTCCGCCATGTGCCCATGGCTCATGGCGGGCTGGGCCCGGACATGCCTGGGTGCGGCCTGCTTCCTTCTGGGGTGAGTACGCCGAGGGGGGAGGCCTCCGTGACTGGGCATGTCCGGGACCCACCCAACACCCTCATTGGGTGGTGGGTGAACGGGATTGGGGAGGGGCGCAACCTCGGGCCTGCAGGATTTAACTTCCGGCTGCCAGAGGCGAGCCGAGGGCTGCGGGAGAGGACGTCTAGCTCGGATCCCGAACCCAGTCCGCCATGTGCCCATGGCTCATGGCGGGCTGGGCCCGGACATGCCTGGGTGCGACCTGCTTCCTTCTGGGGTGAGTACGCCGAGGGGGGAGGCCTCCGTGACTGGGCATGTCCGGGACCCACCCAACACCCTCATTGGGTGGTGGGTGAACGGGATTGGGGAGGGGCGCAACCTCGGGCCTGCAGGATTTAACTTCCGGCTGCCAGAGGCGAGCCGAGGGCTGCGGGAGAGGACGTCTAGCTCGGATCCCGAACCCAGTCCGCCATGTGCCCATGGCTCATGGCGGGCTGGGCCCGGACATGCCTGGGTGCGACCTGCTTCCTTCTGGGGTGAGTACGCCGAGGGGGGAGGCCTCCGTGACTGGGCATGTCCGGGACCCACCCAACACCCTCATTGGGTGGTGGGTGAACGGGATTGGGGAGGGGCGCAACCTCGGGCCTGCAGGATTTAACTTCCGGCTGCCAGAGGCGAGCCGAGGGCTGCGGGAGAGGACGTCTAGCTCGGATCCCGAACCCAGTCCGCCATGTGCCCATGGCTCATGGCGGGCTGGGCCCGGACATGCCTGGGTGCGACCTGCTTCCTTCTGGGGTGAGTACGCCGAGGGGGGAGGCCTCCGTGACTGGGCATGTCCGGGACCCACCCAACACCCTCATTGGGTGGTGGGTGAACGGGATTGGGGAGGGGCGCAACCTCGGGCCTGCAGGATTTAACTTCCGGCTGCCAGAGGCGAGCCGAGGGCTGCGGGAGAGGACGTCTAGCTCGGATCCCGAACCCAGTCCGCCATGTGCCCATGGCTCATGGCGGGCTGGGCCAGGGCGGCCAGTGCGCCATTTGGCGCCAGGCTGTGCCTACTGGCCGCCCGGACGGGGAGCTCTGGGGTATTGGACATCTGAATCGCTGCTGAGATAGCTCTAGAGTGACCCCACTGTTTCTGGGATCTGAGTCAATCCTAAAGATTCCCAATGCCAGTAACTCTTCCTTTGAAGAACTTCCAATCCCTTAACAATGCTGAGCTTTGAACACCTATCAAGTAAAAGATAAGCTCCGGCTTGTGTAGCAGGCTGGCACCTAATGGTCCTCGGAGCAACCACGTGCAGGTGTGTGATTTACAGCTAGGAACGGTCCCAATCTGGGAAGCCACAGCTGGGATGAGGTTCCCACCAAGGGGTGTATGTGCTGGAATGGGGGCTGCGTTCTATCTAGGAAACAGTTGCAGTCACCCGAGGCACTAGTGTGGGCTGGGATTGGATGCACCAGGCCGGTTCAGATCCCAGCACCATCTGGTGTTATGGAGAAACAGGGTAGATGTGGGACTGACTAGGCTGGGTCTCAATCCCCTTCTGAGCCATGTGTGAGCTGTATGTGGGTATGGACGAGCCATGGCTGGGCTGAAACATCCAACAACAAGAGTCAGAATGGGGTGAAAGCCAGCCAGGAAAAGCCACTGTTCCTGCTAGGACAGGAGGTGAACTGAGTAGGGTTGGCTCAAGAACCCCCTGGCAAGCGCAAAATCTGGCATTGGGAGGGGTTCTGATGGAGGAGCCTGGGCAACTCCTCTGGCAGGACACAGTCCCTGCAGGTAAGCGCGAGAAGCATGATTGGAAACAGCCCAGAATAGGCCATGGAAAGTTTCCCACTGGCATGCATTCGGCATGGGTCAGGAGCAGGCCAGGCTGAATCAGTTCATGTCATCCTCTGGCAAATCCGATCACCAGAACAGAGTGTGGAATGGGCCGGGTTTGGTTGCGACAAAACCAGTACACATTCTGGAACGCCAGGGCGTGGTTGCCTGTACTGGATATGAATGCAACACCCATCCAGCACACGTGAGATCCAGGAAGGGAGGGGCAGAGCTGGCGGGGGGGTTAAGGGGCTGGTCCCCTCGCCAGACAACCACTCCCACTGGAGAGTGTTGGCTGGGATAGAGACAGACACGACTAAGCAAGGCTACAACACCTGTGCGCTGCATGTGGACAAGATCAGGGCCACAGCATCAGCTGGCAGAAGCTGGCACTGGGGACTAATTCTGTCGAGTCAAATCACAGGACCACCTAAAGAGTGCATAAACCGGGACAGAGAGACCTGGGAGGGAAAAAGTGGGTTCCCCCTTCTTGGGTCACTATTCCCGTGGGAGGGCATGAAAACTAGGACGGGGGCTGGGATGGCTAGACAGAGGCACTCAACAACATCTGTGAGGGCTGGATGGTTGAGTCGATTAGATAGAACTAAGCTTTAATACCCATTGACAAGTACCAGAGCCAAATGGGATGGGGGACAGACTGGTCTTCTGCTACACAAATTGGCAAACCAGGGTAGGGGGCAGGCTTGGTGGGGGTTATTGTGGGTCGCCCCGACTAGGCTGCAGCTCCCACTGGTTGATGTAAGGGCCGAACCAGACTGGACTGCAACACCCATTGGTTCCAGTGCAACTCGGGACTGAAAACAGAACCAACACAGCAATTGCAACCACCAGCTGATCAGGGTGATGGACTGTGCCGGGCCCTGTGCTTGCTAGAACATACAAGAATCTGGTCTGGGAATACCTCAAAGTATCTTTGGAGATCTCCCCACTTGAACTGCTGGACTCAGAATTCTAACCAAGAAAAGACAGAAGACAGAATAGGACAATCATTCATCTCAGCTACATGTTGGCAGCGAAATATGGGACAAATGGAGACTTCATGATGGACCATATCAATCAGTGGACCACCTCATCGAGCGAAACTGGCAGTGACTCATAACTGGAGAACTATTAACTCCACTTGAGCACATATCTCAGAGCATGCCCCACATATGGGACTTGGGGTGGGCGGGAAACCGGGTGGGGCTTCTCCCTCAATATCCCCTTTTACCTCAGATACATGATGGAAACAATATGGACATAATAGCATTGCCCACCTCCCTATCCCCCTGAACCTTTTTTTTTTTTTTTTTTTCCTTCTCTTTCTTGATTTTCCTTCAACTATAGTTAACTATGTAAAGATTGTCAACAACAATACAATAAAATGGATTATACATAAAAAAAAAAAAAAAAAGGAGATGTATGGTAACTGTGTAATGGCGACCATAATATCCAGATGTGAGGATACAATGCAGTATGTATCTCTACTTCCAGAGCAAAGATAGACTCCGAATGAAACTGTTAAATACATCTTGACAATAGGATGATGGACCTTCTGCAATTGTCCATGCCTAAAATGTTGGACTTACAACTATTTATGAATAACAGACTATTGTAATAGCATAGAGGAAATCAGTGTGTTGGGGGGGAGTAGAGTTGAGAAGGGGTATAAAAGAAAATCCCAGAGCTTTTAATAATAAAAAATAATAATGGTAATAATAATAATAATAAATACAAATATACTAACATAAACCGTAAAAAGCAAAAGGAAAGAAATTTGGTCTGGAATTTAGGTCATTTTTGTAATTATAAATCTCCTCAATAAAGTCACTAAAACTTTTGAATATAGTGCTTCTGGTTTTCTGAGAATTTTTTTCTTGAAACCTCATATACATTGCAAACAGATACTGCATACTCTGTATATGCATATGTGTTGATCCCACACCATCAAAGAGCTTAATAAGATTCTCACTATAACTTTGTTTACGGGTAGGTATCGGAAAGAAGTTTAAGACAGTTTTTTTTTTTTAACCCCAAAGAACACATTTTAAATGGAGACTTGGTTGTGGCATTGATATCACTACAAATGACAAACTAGTAATTTTTTTAAGGGACAAAAAAGCAAATTTCTAAGGTAACAGTTTTGTTTAAGACTGTTTTTACCAGACTAGACACAATGAATATAATGTCATAGTATTTATTGAAGGATAAGGTAGTTGTTTTTATAGATGTAAAGTCATGACATTATGTAACAATATTATTATCCACTTCTCAACACTCTTAAATTTTACGCTATTATAATAATACAGTGTCTAGCTAAATAAAACAATAAGGAGATAATTAAATATTCAGCATCTTAATAATAAACAAAAGGTGAGTAACTTTTTTTTTTTATTTTCTTCTAGGAAGAAAGACTGGATTTTAGAAGTTGAGCATACAAATGGATATATCTTGTCCTAGCCATATTTTTAAAGTACTGTGCGTAATACCTTTTAAAAATCAAAATAATTGATTTAAATTTATGACAAAATTCATAGATACTTTGAAAATTTTGGTGAAATTAATGATTTTCTAAAATGATTTGGAAAGAATACAACATCTTTAAAAAGATCAGTGTAAAGGAAAAATCGCAAGAGATTTTGCAATTACTTAATTAAATTCATCAAACTAGAAAACTTAAACACTATTTGAATATTTTCAGAATAGTTACAATGTCAAACGTTCCAAAGATTTTCAAATATCACCATGACTCTACACTCAAATGTTGGCTGAAAGTTAGTATATGTATAGACACATACACTGTTAGGTTAATCTCAACCATGGTAATAAATTTAGAATTCTGGAAAAATTTGAATAGTTATTATTACAAAATACTTGTTATTAATTTAACTTCATGTAAGAATAAACATTTCATTATTAATATTATTTAAAGAAGCAAAAAATAGAAGAATTCCAAGTGTTTTACCTTAGGAATAAAAAAAAGCCTTCAAAATTCAGCTACCATTCTTAAAAGAATAGTTACAAGATTATATATTTGAAGGAAACCAAATAAAATTAATACTTTTAAATTTTTTGTCTTAAGTGAAGTGAAACACATGGTCTGACTCCCTGGAAAATGTCAGAGAAAAAGTCTTTTAAAAAAATATATTGACACAATTAGTTAAAATCTACTTATTAGAAAGAAGATCCCTATATTATTAAGGCAATACTTGAACACAAATAATCACAGCAATTTTCTTATACATTTTAATTCAGAAATAATGTAAAAAATTCAAACTATAAATAATGATGGGCCAGAATTTGAGGCACAGAAAGCTAACCCATCATTTGTGATATCAGCATCCCATATCAGAGGAGTGGTTGGCGGCTCAGCATCTGCTTTGATCCAGCATCCTGTTAATGCACTAGGAAAGTCAGTGGAAGACAGCCCAAGCAATTGTTCCCAGGTCAATTGTGTAGTACATTTCAAATTAAGCTTCTGGCTCCTGGATTCAGCTTGACCTAACCCAACTGTCAGGGCTTCTTGGGGAAAGAGCTAGTGAATAAAAGATGCTCTCTCTTTCTGCCTTTCAAAAGGTGCATAAATATATCATTCCAAATTTAAAAATTGAACAATTATGTACACTTTCTTATCAAATTAAAAGGAATGTTTTGAAGATACTTACATTATTTTTTTTTAGATTTATGTATTTTTGTCTGAAAGGCAGATTTTACAGAGAAAATGAGAAAGGGAGAGAGAGAGAGAGGTCTTCCATCCACTGTTTGACTCTTCATATGGCTTTGATGGCTTGAGTTGAGCAGATATGAAGCCAGGAGAAAGGAGTTCCTTCTGGGTTTGCAACATAGGTGCAGGGCCCAAGGACTTTAACTATCCTCTGCTGCCTTCCCAGGTCATAAGCAGGGGGCAGGATCAGAAGTGTGCTAGCTGGGACACAAACCAGTGTCCATCTGTGATAACTGCCATGCAGTTAGATGATCAGCTTGCTACACCATCACGTTGGCCCCAGGATACTTACATTATTAACTGAGTTATAAAATGTTTCAGAAATACAATAAAATACTCACAAAAATGACTCACTGTCATATTTTTTATAATAGTGAATAATGTGAACAATGTAAATATACAACAATACTATGTGGTTCGTGATGAGAATAATGGAAGATAAATATTTAATGAAGAATCTAATTAATAGAATATTGCCAAAATAATATGACTTTAAAATTTTCTATTATGTTCACATTAAAATTTCTGAAAACATTGGCTTCAAAAGTTTGTTTCTCCAACATTTCTGTAATAAACATGCTTTTGCATGCTTAATTGCAAATTATGCAATAATATCGCATAATGAAATGAAGGTGGAAATGAACAACTGAATACATTGTACAAAGCATGTAAGCACATGATGATAGAAAAACATGGTTCCAAAAGTACAGTGAGCCACAGATGAAATCAGAAGGGAAGTTAAAAAAAATCATAGGAAAAAATAAAGATGACAACATATCAAAGCATACAGGGCAGATTTAAGAAAAAAGCTTATAGCAATTAGTTAATACATCAAGAAATTGGAAAAGCATCAACCAAATGATTTAGCAATGACTCTCAAGTACCCGGAGAAACAAGAACAAACTTAATCCAAACTAAGTAGGAGCAAAGAATTAGAATTAGAGACTAAATAAAAATTTAAAACCTCACTGCCTCCCTCCACCCCCAAAAAGTTTAAAATATTTGTGAAATGAAAAGCTGCTTTTGTTTGTTTGTTTTGTTTTGCTTTTCGGAAACAATGATACATTGACACAACCAATCAAAAACAAGGGCTAAGAGCCAAGTTAATAAAATCAAAGATGAATTAGAACCAGACAGGAAACTGTCAGCTTGGACTCACATACACCATACCAGGTAGGACACAAAGATTAGTTACTCCTCACTAAGGTGGTGAAGATTTCTCTGCACACCCCTAAAACTGTTCTGCGCCTCAATTGTTAACATATGCCTTGTCAGAGTTATAAGCCAGTTTGGACCATCCTAAAATTCGCCAAGTCCACCAAAAATCATGCTTCAATACTATAAACTGTTGTGTACAAACTAAAATTCGAAAGTCAATGAAGTAGTCAGGATGTGGTTAAGAACTTGCACTGTTATAACATATTGATTACCCAATACCATGTCAATTAATTCCATGATGTTGTAAATTTTTGTTGATGTTGTGTTGTGGCTTTTAATTGGAGGGGATGATATTCTGCCAGCTCTACTTTCACACCAGGGATGGTCTCCCAAGGAAACGGTTGAAATCATCTGAGAGGCTGGACTCCATGCATGGTTCATGCTCGCAATGAAGGAATCATGATTGGATTTGAATTGTACTACTGCAACAATGTGGAGGAATACACCATTGGGAGGCGGCATGGGGAGGGGATGGGGGAATCCCAGAGCCTATGAAACCGTGTCATAAAATGAAATTTAAAAAAATCCCTCCGGGGGAAAAATATATATATATGCATATATATATATGAAGAGATCAATTATGGAATATTAAGCAGCATAAACATAACAACACATTTAAGTGATTTTTCCCAACTAACTGAAATAAATTAATTAGAACAACTGCACCTGACTGAATTTTTTACCTGCTGGATAGGTGATTTTGCACACAACTCACAATTTTTTAACTGTACCCTCCTTACTCAAGAAATGATTTCCACACTAAGAAATTAGAGAAGAGGAAATGATTCTCATTAGAACTAAAAATTCATTTTCTCCCACCTTGTTCCAAATGCTTTTTGAAAATTTCTGCTCTTGCAATGATCATGGAAAACTTCAGGGGCAGGTATATAATTGTTTACTTAAGATAAAAATTACCTTAGCTACAGCCTGATGTCACATTTTGCCTTTTATTGGAGGCAGACTTAACCAAGAACATGTCTGCTTGTTAACTGTGTTGGATTGAGTATCAGCTATGAACTTCAGACTTATGCATTGACACCTACCCCATCCCATCAACTTCAAATTTAGAATCTTGCTATTTGGCCACAACTGCAATAGTGTAGGAGAACAAAGAAAAGAAACAAAGGAAGAGTAAGAGAAGAGATGAAGATAAACTTTAATTTCCTTAGAAATGTTGCTAGGGCCACTCTCTATGGAGCCCGAGATTAAGAATCAGAAGAAGAGGAATATCGAGGGATACAATTTGCTTCTGCTTATTATTTCTTCAACAATCTCATTCCAACACAGTATCTGTCCTTCTATTTTTAAAGAAAAATCATAAATTTGACAGAGTGAAAGCTTACCAAAAAGACATTATTTCCCTTCTCTGAAACTGATAATGTTCTTACATTTCTTTTATAGCTTGACATGTATCTAGCTGAAGTTTTTAAATTTATAGCTGTTATAAATAACAACTGTCTCTGACGACTTGGTATTTTATATTAAATAAATCATCTAAATTCTAACTTATCTCAGTAAAAAAAATCAAAGATGAAAAAGAATATGTTACAACAGGTACCACAGAGATGAAAAGAAACATTAGCAATTACTATAAGCAGCTATATGTCAACAAACTGTGAAATCTGGAACAAATGGGTAGATTCATGGACACATGCAATCTGCCAAATTAAAGTCATGAAGACATAAAAACCTAAACATCCCAACAATCAGAACAGAGAAAAACCCAGAATTCAGCATCACCGCTGAATTCTATCAAACTTTAAAAAACTAATTTCAGTTCTTCTCAAGCTATTCAAAAAACTCATTGGGAGTAAATCCTCCCAAACTCCTTATATGTAGCAAGCATACTTCGACTCCAAGGCCAGGAGAATATACAGTGAAAGATGACTATTTAGGAATATCCCTGATGAATACAAAGGCAAAAAATCCACAGCAAAATTCTAATCAAATTTAACAACACATCAAAACAATCATTCACCTGGACAAAACAGGATTTATCACTGATATGTAAGCATGGATCAATAGATACAGATCAGATCAATAAATGTGATACATGGCATTAACAAGTTGAAGAAAAATGATTATCTCAACAGATACAGGAAAAGCATTTGATAAAACACAGTATCATTAAAACTTGTTTACAAATTTGGTATAGCCAGACCTTTCATCAACACGATCTAGGTGATATAGAATGAACAGGCAGCCAGCATAGTAAGTGGTGAAAAATTGGAGGGACTTCCACTAAGACCAAGAACCAGATAAGCATGCCCGATTTTACCATTGCTATTCAGTTCTGCAAGTTTTAGCCAGAAACATCAGAACAAAAGAAAATCTAAAGGAAAAAAATTGGAGAAAAAATCAAAGTAATCCTGTTTGCAGATGACATGATTCTTTTTAGGGGAACCAAAAGACTCCACTAAAAAACTATTGGATCTCATATCAGACTTTGGGAAAGTTGCAGAATACAAAATCAATACATAAGAATTTAAAAAATGGATACACAAAAATCAATAACCTTTGTTTATGCAATGTTATGGCTGAGAAATAATTTGTAAGATCAGTATCATTCACAATAGCTGCAAAATTTTTTAAATACCTTAGAATGAATTTAAATAAGGATGTGAAAGATCTCTAGAATACCTTTACAAAACATTTAGAAGGAAAAAGAAAATACAAAAAGGAAGAATTTTCAGACATGTGAACTGAGAAAGTTAACACAATCAAAATGTACATACTACCAAAAGCAATTGGAAACTCAAATTCAGTGTAACCCCAATCAAAATACTAGTGGCATTCTTCTAATATTAAGAAAAACAATGCTAAAATTCACACAGAAAAACAAGAGATCTTGAAAACCTAAAGCAATCACAAAGAACAAAATTAAAGCTAGAGGAACTGTAATATCAGACTTCAAGACATACTTAAGAGCACTGATAATCAAAATAACTGAGTATTGACACAAAAAATACACGTGGAACAATGGAACCGAATAAAAGCCCCAGGAATAATCCAGGCATTTACAGCAAACCAATCTTTGACTAACAAGATAAAAATCAATTCTTGAAGAAAGGACAGTTTCTTCAACAAATGGTACTTGGAAAAACTGGACTTACATATGCAAAAGGACAAAGCAAACTACCAGCTTATATTTTATACAAATATCAATACAAAATAGATCTGAATCTATAACCTAATACATTCAAATTACTAGAGGTAAACTTTCAGGAAAAGACTGAAAAATATTGGCATATGCAAAGATTTCTTGGAAATCACCCCAGAATCAAAGGTCATTAAAGCAAAAATGGACAACAGGATTGCATCAATTCTCAAAACTTCCAAAGCGTAAAAGAAATCATCAACAAAGTGAAGAGGAAATCAGCAGAATGGAAGATTATAATTGCAAATTATGTAACCGACAGAGGATTACTACCCAGAATATACAGAGAGCTCAAAAAAAAAAAAAAATCAACAATAACCAAACAATCCACTTAAGGAACAGGAAAAGGACATAACAGGCAACTTTTGAAAGATGAAATGCAAATGTCCAAAAGACACATAAAAAAATCTCAGGATCACTAGCCATTAAGAAAACGCAAATAAAAAATTACAATGAGGTCTCACTCACCAAGTTAGAATGGCTATCATACAAAAATAATCATAACAATATAAACAAAACAATAATAAAAATAATAATAAATGATGTGAGGATGTGGGGCGGAAAGTACCTTGATATCCTGTAAGTGGGAATGTAAATTAGTATAAATATTATGGAAGACAATATGGAGATTCATCATCAATCTGAAGGCAGATCGACCATATTTACCCACCATCTCACACTTGGGAATTTATACAAATCAAGTGAAATAAGTCTATGAAAACAGCATCTGTACTGTTTATTGCAGCTCAATTCACAACAGCTATGGTGTAGAATCAACACAGATGCCTAGCAGCTGATGACTAGATTAAGTGGTATATTCACAATGGAATACTATTAACCCATAAAAGAAGAAATCGATCTTTCACAATAAAATGAATGCAAATGAAAACCAGTCCTAAAAAAGAAAAATGTATGTTTTTTCTGTTATGTAGTAATTAATATAGAATACAACAAAAATATGTATGGGAATCTTGTGATTTAATTGTTTTGGCCCACATTTGTGCTCTTGTTGAGTTATGGTCTTTCCACTTTTTACTTGCTGAATTCTTTGGTTGCTGGTAAATTAAGCCACTAATTCATATTATAGATTGAACTGCAAAAATTGGAAAAGAAACAGAACAGAAGAAGGAAAAATGACACAGCAGAGAATTATGGTTGCGTTTTTAGAGCAGTACTTTTGAAATCTTGAGTTCTATACTTTTTATATTAATAAAAGTAGAAAAAATAAACACTAATGAAAAAATAAACAAAAAGAAATAAAAAGACATCATCACCCCCCAAAATAAAACTAGAAAACATTTTGAAATGCAAATTTAGAAAGGGGGAGAGGAAGAGAGATCTTCCACCCATTGATTTGCTCTCCAAATTTCCTCAACAGCTAGGGCTGGGCCAGGACAAAGCCAGGAATCTGGAACCTAGATGGATAGTGTGGGCCCAAACACTTGAACCACCTTTCACTGCTTCCCAAGCACATTAACACAGAGCTGGATTGAAGGTGTGGCAGCTCACACTCCTAGTGGGTTTCGCAAGTAATATTAGCTCACTGCTATGTAATACCAGCCTTGCATTTTAAGACTTTGTTAGCTCTTCCGTAGTGTTGTTTCCTCAAGTAAAACATGGGGAATTTGAGCAAATGTTTTTAGAGAAATTCCAGGTCTTTACTGTTGGAACTTCCTCTGATCATCTGCATCAGCCTCCAACATGCCTGTAAATATTTAACCTATTTTCCCTTTGCCTGAATCAAACTCACTGATTCTACCGCTATCTGTACTGTTTGTCACTCATCTTTAAATAATCTGCTGCATTGATATTAAAATCAAATTATATATTTAGTACAGTCTGAGTAATGCATATATTAAATAAAATTATAAAGATTAGAATTTAGTTATGCAGTTTTCTAATTTAGGAAACTAGTAAAAATGATGAAGTTTAAAAAATACATAAGAAAAGAAATAAGACTAGAACAGGAGTCACTGAAATTGAAAATAGGAAAACAGTAAAGAAAACTCAATAAAAGCAAACGGTAGGTCTGGAAGAAAACATATATTCTAGCCAAGTTTATCAAAAAAGAAAGCAAGAAAATAGATGCAATCAATACCAGAAATGAAAAATGTTTCTTGTATTTCTTTATATATCCAAGATATTAACATAATGCTAAAGGAATTTTATAAACGTACAATTTGTGTGTGAAATCAATCAACTCCTTGATTTCTGCAAGTCATTAAAATTGTGATCAAAGAAAGGTTCATCTGAACAGATATATATTAATTTTTTAAAAAAGGAATTAATATTTAGTGTTTCAAAAGCCATCAGATATCAGGCCCAGATTGGTTTATTGGTAAATTTTGCCAAACATTTACATAGGAAACTTTATAATTATGTATAATCTGTTCCAGAAAACAGTTAGAAGGAACATTTTGTAACTAACTCATCATGAGTCCAGCAGTATCTCAACATAAAAAGAAAATTGAATGTTGCAAAAACCAAAAAAAAAGAAAACTACAGATTGATATCTGTCATAAACACAGATGCAAAAATCAATATTTGTTAGCAAACCAACATCAACATTTTATAAGAAACAATACTTTATGGACAAGGGGGATTCATTTCAGCAGTTGAAGGTTGGTTCAGTATTTGAAAATTAATTATTATTATTGATCACATGAGCAAGAAGAAAACATCTGATCATATAATTGATATATGATATGAATGGAAATATTGCTAACTTCTAAATATTTCCCATATAAATTTAAAATAGTACTGCTTTCTTTTAGTAATACTTGATTCTATTACTTAATCTCTTGTTAAGCATTTTAAATATAGTAACATACTAGAATTGTAAATATATAACAGTTGAAAAGATTTGCATTAAAAATAACTAATGAAATAACATCACCACATAAATTCGTAGTTTTTACTTAACTCAATAATAAACTGCAAATAAAAGCATCATTTGTCTTCTGTATAGATACATCAATGAAGTAAAAATAGAATACGATTACCATTGCACATGTCCAGCAAGCTATAGTGTAGGGGGATAGTTGGAAACAGATACGACACAGTTTCCAAACAAACTGCATGGAAGTTTCTCAGCATTGGCTCCAATGACAACAGTTGACTCCAAGTAGTTTATGAATATGACAAGGGTTTTACAGAAGTAACATGCATGAACCAATGCTCTGGTGTACCAGGTTAAGTCACCGCCTGCAGTGCTTTCTATTAATGCACATAACAAATCAGCAAGAGCTGGCCCAAATCCTTGGACACTTGCTGATAGCTTCTGGATTCTGCCACATCCAACCCTGAACATTACATCCACAAAGGGAGTGAATCGATGAATGAACCAGCAGATGAAAGATCTTTCTCTGTCTCCTTCTCTGTAAATCCGCCTTTCCTCTAATAAAAAATAATTTTTTTAGAAAGCCAAGAGAAGTACAAAAAAAGAAAAACCAAAAAAAAAAAAAAAAAAAACACCCCACAGATCTCTCTTCTTCCCTAACTCTGCCTTTCAAATAAATAAATTTTTAAAAAACGAAAGATAAAATACATACTAAGATATCCAGGTCATTACAAAAATCCTGTTATTTGCAAATTCAAGTTCTTTTTAAAAAATATTTTTTTTATTTATTTATTCATTCATTATTTCTTTTTTAAATAAAGATTTATTTATTTTTATTATAAAGGCAGATAATACAGAGAGGAGGAGAGACAGAGAGGAAGATCTTCCGTCCGATGGTTCACTCCCCAAGCGGCCACAACGGCCGGAGCTGAGCCAATCCAATGCCAGGAGCCAGGAGCTCTTCCGGGTGCAGGGTCCCAAGGCTTTGGGCTGTCCTCGACTGCCCTCCCAGGCCATAAGCAGGGAGCTGGATGGGAAGTGGAGCTGCCGGGACCAGAACTGGTGCTTACATGAGATCCTGAAGCGTGCAAGGCGAGGATCTCAACCACTACGCTATTGCGCGTGGCCCAAATTCAAGTTCTTTTAACATGTTTTATAGTATGTTATCATCAGTACTCTCAACCCTGTAACATAAAAATGACAAGCGGGGAGGGGAAGCAGAGGAGTAGGTGTAAGAAGGATTAACAGCAAGTAATGAAACAGAAAAAGATTCAAGTTGAGGAGAAGGGTGGTGAGGAGGAGTAGGAGAAGGATAGTGAGGGAGATGGACGAGGATGTACCTTTCCATCTGTTGTTTTCTGTTTGTTCCAAACTCTGCCTTCATACTTTGATAACACAAGTGGAAGAAAAGTTTTTGACACTTTCTAGAAACTTTCGAAACCTGTGCAAGCATTTTTATTTCTAGCAAACAAGCAAGCTGCAAACACAGGAAATCAGAAAACAATTTAGCTCTGCATTTTCCCTTTTGAAATGATTTTCGCTCTTTTCTTCTTTTCCAATTTTATTGACAAATGCGCCCTTTTATCATCTTCTAATAACTTCCTTGTTATATTAGAATCATTTTCATCAAAATTGTATACAGAAATTACTAGAGTCAAATTTTTAATAAATATCTAATGACCAATTCTTGCATGATTTTTTCACAGGTCAGTTAATTCTCTTTGAGATTCCTTACTAATGTCATTCTTCCTCCCTGACCACTTTCCAGGTTGAATTCGCTGGCATTTTTTTTTCTCTTTATCCTTAAATATTTACCCAAAATATGCAACCACTTAGTCCTCTTAATTTAGATTTTATCATATGGCTTTGTACAACATTATATTTTTGCTTTCGTATTTACCAACAAACATAATTATTAAATGAGTTTATAAATTCATCTTCTGAATCCAATCTTGCATCAAATATCATCTGTGAATCTTCTTGCTAAGATTTTTTAATGTACTCTAAATATCTCCACCTGTTATATCTTCCAAACATGTCCATCCTCTCAGAATGAGGGCCTCCCCTTAAAATTGCTTTTTATTCTCAGGAGAAGGCTTATTACTGGACATCCACCTATTCAATTAAATCAATAACTGGGGATTTACTCACACTTTTCACTCCATGTTATATTCCAAATTCACGTAATCAGAAAGTGCTCCAGGTTTATCTCCTATAGATGTTTGTAATCTAATCCCCTCTGGGTGCACAGACACTCAATTCATGTATAGATCCATCCACAAAACCAATCTATATATCTTAATTGCTTTGACTATGTCCCCTCCAATACATAGTCTCTTGGTGCCTCTTCTTGCTATTACTTACACAAGAAATTTTAATCTCCACAGCATTGTTGGGATGTGGGCATGGACCTTTTTCATCTGCTACATATTTATCTTCAAAGTCTTCTTAAATATTGTTTTAACCGATTATTCTACGTTCTTTCATGGAATATATTCTCATAATCAAACTAGCCAAATTTGTAAAATATGTGTCTTGATAAATATACATGTTTTGTCAAAACCCTATTAATTTTTCAAGGCTTTTATTTTATTCCATTTCCTTTCATGAGCATTTCTTCCCACTGAAGCTTTATTTTCTGGTCTTTCTTTGTTTTGACTTTTTTGTTCAATAACATCTTATAAATATTGATGTTACAGCCCTTAGTACATTCTTCCCTTAACTCATAGGCTCCAAGTGAACAGACATGCTTATTTCTATTTTAAGAAAGCTGATCAATACCTGATATGTTGGAGTTGTTTAACAAATACAAAGAGAAGGTGACTGGTGTTGTGGCATTGCAGCTTAACATACCATCTGAGATGTAGGCACCCCCAACTGTCACACCTCTCATCCAGCTCCCTGTCAAGGTGCCTGGGAACATGGTGGAAGATGAATCAAACGCATGGACGTGTGCACATGTGGGAGACCAGAAAGAAGCTCCTACTTCACCCTAACCCAGCCTGGCCATTGTGGCCACTCAGGGAATGACCCAGCAGAAGATCGACCTCTCTCTCTCTCCAGCTCTCCCTTTATGTGCAATTTTGCCTTTAAAATAATTTAAAAATTAAATATGTAGACAAATGAATATTGAGGACCACATGCCACTATTCATCCATGTATTTGATTAAAGAGGAAAATTGGATGATTAAAAGATTAAAGATGCACATAAGTAACATGAAGATACTGAAACTTCAATTATACTACTCTGATCTATCTGTAATTAATATTTTGGTGTATATTTAAGCATTCATTTATGCAAAGCCTGCACCAGAAAAAAAATGTACCTCAAAAAGCATATGTAAAAACTTTAATTCAGTAGTGATAATCAACTTAGTGCAAATTAAAACAACATTGAAACTCTTTTTAAAAGGAAAAACAAATGTGGCAATGAATCAAAATGCCCTGATACATGCAGAAGGTAAAATATAAATAATAAAGTACAGAAAATTGTGTTACCCGATTTTTTACTCTTATATTCTCTTTCTTTATATCTATACATTCACCTATGTTTGTACTCTGTTACTCAGAGCAAAAGAGAGGTAAGAATGAGAGCAAATCTTATAATCCCATGTTAAAAATTTCAGCAAAAGGTTCCACAATGAATCTAGCATTCTTCAAGAGTGTTTCTTTGTTTCTCAGTACTATTTGTCCTTAGCTATCTCTTCTGCTTGGGGTTTCCCAGAAGAGAAGAGGGATATGTATGTATTGTGGAAGAAAAGAGGAACAGACCAAGAGGAATAAATGTATGATGTACAGACGATCTCTGGACATTCCATACCATCCACCTATTAAGTTAAGGTTCCTCAATGTAAAACTACACATTTCATACCTGGATCCTGTACAAACTTCAAAGCCTTGTGCATAGCAAAACATTTAAAAGGAATCCCTCTAGCCATCAATTTATGACTTCTTTTAAAAGATGTCCCAATTTGAGAACTTTTTTGACAAAACATTAGCAAAATGTTGTAAAAAACAAATAAAAATAATACCAGCGATGACAATGATGGTGATAATCATGAAGATACTGGTACTGATATCTGAGAAATTTTACTTCATTTTCAAATATATTATGAAGTATGTGTCACTTGTCATGGCTAGATTTTCTTCATTAGAATCTCACAACATTTATAGAATTGGGAATTTCTATTTATATTTTCTGAAAGAAAAACAAAGAAATAACAAGATTAGAGACCATTAATAGTTGATTCAGTGTTTAAATTCTACTCCTGCTGGTCTCTGTCTTCTTCAGAAAACCATGATTCTACTGAGATCCAACAACTTATACATAATGTCAAATTAGAAGAAAAATTTGAAATAAAACAATCCTGTCCTGCACTTTATGAGGAGAAAATTTAAGCCCACAGAGTGAAGCTATGTATTTGATATTTAACAGGTAAATTTCAAAGGAAGCTTTCTGATGTAAACCTAAGATACACAATATAACCTGCATTCCATAATGTTTAAAATATGAAGATTCATAATTTTACCAATGTGAATAAATACACAGGGTAAAGCAGGCTAACAGTTTAAAATCTTTGAGGGTCTAATACATCTATTACAGGATTTCAGAATCCCCCATTCTCACTTCTATTAAAAGTGTAAGCAGAGCCTTATTAAACTGTTGGTCAGAATGCAGATTAGTAGAGTCACTCCATAAACAATAGTTTACTTAAAACCAGAAATAGAGGTGTCACATGATTCAATAATTCCCTACTAAATACATATGCAAAAGGCACAAAATCATTGTATCAAAGATATACCTGTTTCAGGATATGTATTGCATCACTGCTCATAGTGACCAATATTTGAAATTAATCAAGGTGTCTGTGATCAGATTAGTAGATGAAGAAATGTTGTATATTTACACAACAGAATACTATTCAGACAAAAACTAAAATTTTGTCCTTTGTAGCAACATGAATGAAGATAAAAGGCGTCAAATTAAGTGAAACAGTTGAAAATATCCTAACAGAAGGATGTTGGTCTCTTCCACATTCCCATGCCTACAGTGTCAGGAAACACTCCAATGACAGCATCATGGACTTATGAATGTGCATCAAGGACCACCCGCTGTGACACCAGAGGGAAATCAATGGTAAGGGGAGGAGAAAGGAACTTTGGGAAGGGAGTGGAAAATCCTAGAGCCTATGGAAATCTATCATAAACCAATAATGAAAATAACTTAATAAATGACAAAAAATTAAGTATAGTTGTAGAAGGACATTATGACCCTAGAAGGTCAGTGAGGACAGGATTATAATTGTGAGGGTAATATTTATATGAAGACAACTGAGTGAGGACCATTGCTATAGCTAAATGGATGTCATTTGTATGAGAACAGCTGAGTGGATAGCATGTGAATGACAATACTTGGCTGGATACACAAAACATAAGAGTTTCAAACAAAAGTACAGA
Organism: Ochotona princeps; assembly: GCF_030435755.1. Classification (NCBI taxonomy): domain Eukaryota; kingdom Metazoa; phylum Chordata; class Mammalia; order Lagomorpha; family Ochotonidae; genus Ochotona; species Ochotona princeps. The sequence continues at coordinate 23,027,830 of NC_080839.1, read as the reverse complement.
AACAGTTGATGGGTTTTGATAAGCTCAATACCTCCTCCCTTATCCTATATGACCCTCGGTGTATAAAGTCTGATCCCACTAATAAACTGTGGCTTTCGACCATCAGTCAGAGTCCACACGTGTTATTATCAGCTCCGTTATTATCCACGTCCATTGCTGCAGGACAGCAACATAAAGTAAGTCAGACACAGAAACAACAAAAAAAAATTTTTATGTTTTCCCTCACATGTGGAAGCAAAATATTAAAAATCAGGATGAAGGTAGAATGTTTAGAACCAGATTCTGGGAGGAATAGGAGTGATAAAGGGATTTAAAACTATCAGAAGTTGGAATCATGATGGACTATATGTGATTATAAGAAATACATTAATATACACTATTAGTAATTGATGAAAGCAGATGTGATATATTTGGGAACTCTTTATACAATTCTATAATTTTTGTTTTGTAAATTTAAATCCATTCTGATGAAAAGGCCTTTAAAAATGGTAAATGTGGGCCCGGTGCGATAGCGTAGTGGTTAAAGTCCTCTCCTTGCATGCACCGTGATCCCATATGGGCGCCGGTTCTAATCCTGGTAGCCCTGCTTCCCATCCAGCTCCCTGTTTGTGGCCTGGGAAAGCAGTCGAGGACATCCCAAAGCCTTGGGACCCTGCACCTGCGTGGGAGACCCGGAAGAGCTCCTGGCTCCTGGCTTCAGATTGGCTAAGCTCCAGCCATTGCAGTCATTCAGGGAGTGAACCATCGGACGGAAAATCTTCCTCTCTGTCTCTCCTCCTCTCTGTATATCCGCCTTTCCAATAAAAGTAAATAAATCTTTTAAAAAAATGAAAAACATAATGGTTTGGTTTCTCTAATTTCCAAGCATACTACTGATTCATGAAAAGTTATATAAACACAACAATATTCATGGAATGCTGTAAAAGTATTATAAACATAATAGAAAACTATTAACCTTCGCTTAATAAACCTTGAAAATAATTGGTTTGCATTAGGAAACTAGCAGTTTTTCACAAAGGAAAATGCCCTGAAGCAATTTGACATCATCTTCATTCACATTTTTTCTGCCAAAAGTTACATACAGCTACACCTTACCACCTAGAGCTGCAAAAATGTAATTAGATTTCTATTTTATTGCTGATTTCATTGGAAAGGTTTTTGTGATATACTTTGCTTGTTGTGCCAAAATAACATGGGTAGAGTTTGGAGAAGCAGAGTTACAATTACAAGTTCAGGAAATGACTTTGAGAGAAGGGCAATACGGAGTTGTCCCTGAGGACCCCACAAGTCATTAGATGATGTATTTGCTTGTTGTTTAGCTCTTTCGCACCTATTAAAAGCATCTCCAGGACTTACAGCACAGAAAAGCATGATGACACTGCACAGAATGTGAATCTGCTAGACAATTTGGTTGTGAAAACACTGCCCTATATCTGAGGTTGTGGCTTCAGTGATGCTTGCCAGCGTGGGGCCAGTGGTAGAGGATGGCATGGCTGCATCTCATGAGCAAAGTCTTGCAAAAACGGTTAAACAGACTACTAGTGGGAACTTTTTTTATTATGGTCTATTCTGATAATCACATGTCTCTACATTGGCATAAATATATATATATATATATATTTTTTTTAAATATATATATATATATATATTTAAATATATATATATATGAAAATGCTCCTTCCTTATGTGGATAAACAGGATATGCACCTCTGACAAGCTTCTCAGGCAGTTTTTGAAGTGTTTTTTGTATTTATATGAAACAGCAGTAGATGCAGACAACAAAGAGAGAGAGAGAGAAAGTTTCCACCCATTGATTCACTCTCCAAATGGCCACACAGGCCATTTGACTGGGCCAAGTCAAAGCCAGAATCCTGGAACTTCATGAAGCTGGCAGGGGCCCAAAGTATTGGTCCATCGTCCCCTTGTTTCCCAAGTGCATCAGTAGGGAGTTGGATTTGTAGTATATCACTCAGGACTTGCACCAGCTCTCCAGATAGATTGCTGATATCCCAACCTGCTGCTCCATGTTGCTGGCCCCAGGTATCTTAATACATCTTGAACTTTAACAACCAATTATTCCCTAAATCTGATGAAAAGCAGTTTGTTAGAGTCAAGCAGATAATTAGCAAATTCTAAATCCCTTAAGAGCTATCCATTATAATTCATTGGGAAGGTCAGTCATGGAAATAGGGAAACTAGGGGCAAACAGGAAATTGGCATCACATGTGTCTTTGACGAGTGGCGCGGCTTCGGCCTTAAGTGTAAGTAGAACTCAGATACCAAGAATGAAATGGGTATCAATGTGCTCCCTTGTTGGAACAACACTAGAACAATCCTGGATAATTAAAAGGAAGTACTGAGTCAGCTTGGAATGAGGGCACAGAATTAACTACATTAACTGTATCTGCAAACACATTCAATCATTCATTGATGGATTTTTTCCAGGTTGCATTGATGCATAATAGATGAATAAAAAAAAAAATCCCTTCCCTAAATATATGGGCAAAACAAGTAACTAAAAACAATACAATTTGAATTAGAATGGAACCTTCTTAATGGTTATTTACTTTTCTATGAAATCAGGAATGATAATTACAGTGATAGTGTGTTAGTTCATCTCACATGTCATGGTTTTTCATTAACTTGCTGGAGGACAGAAGCGTCTACTGTGGGTCTGATGCCATTCTTTCATAAATTCTTTAAAAGGCAATATTAGGGAGAAAATATTTGGCTTAACAGTTATGATGCTACATCCAACTTAGGAGTACCTAGACTTGATTTCTGGCTATTTCTCCAGATTCCTGATAGTGCAAACCCCAGAGGTAGTGTGATGGTTTGAGGAACTGGGCTACTGCTATCCACACGCAAGACCAGAGCTTCACTTCCAGATCCTAGATTTGGCCCATTACAGGCATTTAAGATGTAAACAGGCAGATGGCAGCCACCTTCTTTTACCCTCCTTTCCCCTCCAAAAAAAAAAAAAAAAAAAAAAAAAAAAAAATATATATATATATATATATATATATATATATATATATATGTTTAAAAATTCAGTATTAGAATCTAGTTGTCATTCTGGCAGTTTCCAGAATTTAGCTACTCTTCGAAAAAGCTCAGTCACTTTCAACTGATGTCTCCTTGGAAGAGGCTGTTTTAGGAACGCTTTTATGAGAAACCCTCGTTGAACCTGAAAATACAACTAGATGAGAAAGAATTTGAGAGAATGAGAAGAGAGCAAGAAAGCAGAAACATCAGTATGGTGAACATTCAAGGTGAGCTTCTCAGGAGAGAACAAAATCTCATTCTACCTGTATAATGGCATCTCTTGTATCATAGTACATCTCCTGCTTCTGTTTATTCAGGGAGCAATTTTGTGACTGACTTCTGTGCGTCAACTATTGTTTTTGCCCCTATACTCACGATGCTAAAATTTCTAATAACTGACTTTGTGTACAATTTACCAACCTTCTCCCAGGAAGAAGAAAAGCCAAATGAAATGATCAAGTAACTCTATTGAAAATGGCTTACTGAAGCTACTTCTGTTTTCCTTTTTCCTGCATACTTTTAAAAGGAAAGATCAGAAATTATGCGTAACCTAAGTATCTTCACTAGATCAAAAGGGGATATCAATACAATGACATTGAGTTTTCACTAGTTGAAGTTCATGAGAAACATACACCAATGAGATATAAACTAACTTTATTGTAGGAAAAGCTTTATGTTTTTGATAACTCTTACAAGGATAATCTGACAGCTAACTAAGAAATTGTTGTAAGGGTGTATATTATGGGCCAGAAGGTGAAGCCACCATTTATGGCAGTCACACCATGTGGCAGCTGATCACGTCCCAGCTACTCTGATTGTAGTTCAACTACTCGCTAACGTGTGTGAAAAACAGAATGGATGATGGATGAAGTGCTTGAGTTCTTGCCAGGCTTATGGAGGATCTGAATTTAGCCTGCCCCATTCCAATCTGCTGTCGCTGTTTGGGAAGTGAAACAGTGGATGGAAGATACCTCAAGATCAATCTCTCTTCTTTCTCCCTGTGCCAATTTTGCTTTTCAAATAATCAAATAATAAATAATTAGACAAAGAAAAAGCGGGAGATTGATGACACTGAATTAGAATGATTACAGTGTAAATTATGTGATCTCTTTAAAATGTCAATTTGCTAGTATTATGTTTCTGTATTAAGACTAGTTTCAAATTATATCAGATCGCTCAATTTTTGTGGGTTTGATAAGTTTCAGCAACAGATATACAGAAACATTATACTGCATTCCGTATATCTATTCTATTGGTAGACATGCCATTTACCTTTCCCATTGTCTCCAGTTCTCTCATGGACATATTCTCCCCTGGTATTTGGAACACTCTGAGAAAATACTGCATGTCCTGTGAGACAAGGCATATTGCAGGCCACATCACTTCTGATGAGCTCTAATATATAGTTTTGATGGTGATGCTCATTTCTATTCTATCAGTGCTGATACAACTGAATAGCCCATTTATGCAATTTTCCATCTTTCTACAAGATGGATGAGCAAGCTTAATGCATCAAGGAAGACAAAATGAAATATAGAACTCTGGACAGAACAGAATAACTAAGGTAACACTTGCAATTACCAGCATCTGTCAATCCTTTCCCATCATTTGTCATTCATTTTGTTACTAATTCTCACAATTGAAATTATGTCATAGGATAAATGCAATAGAAAGCTATTTTTCACCTTTTCTTAATAAAGGATCAATGAAACACATGCAGAAAAAAGGCACAGCTGGTATTTCTTATCACTTTCACATTCTCAAAATGGAGGAAAATGTACTTTCTGGGGTTTTTTTTTGTTTGTTTCTTTTTTTGGAAAAAGAAGTCCTGGTAAGAATGTGGTAGTGAAGTGGACTTTTTCCTAGCTCCTAAAAGCAAGTTTTCATTATACGTTGAGAACAATTTACAGCTTCTAATACTGAATCATATAATTTCTAATACATAGGCTTTAATGTAACTTTTAGATTTATTTGAAATATAAGTCCATTAATGCATGTAATCAATTTTGGCATATACTATTTTATTACTACTGAAATTTTTAAAAGTTCCCAAGCTAGTAATATATACTTCCAGAACAATGGAAAATTTGGAAATATTACTTTTAGAAAACATACTGTATTTCACAATGTTAGTTAAATTCTATTTATATACACTTAAAACAGTTCAGATCATTATTGTGATACACACGTGCACAGAATACAAATACATAAAATACAAATGAATGAATACTTGGTGACCCAAGACCAAGCTATTCTCTAATCAAGTAAAATTTTAGGGTCCAGGGTGGTAGGCCAGTGGCTAAAGTCCATGCCTTGCATATGCCAGGATCCCCTTATGGGTGCCGGTTCATATCCCGGCTGCTCCACTTTCCATCCAGCTTCCTGCCTGTAGCCTGGGAAAGCAGTCGAGGATGGTGCAAAACCTTGGGACCCTGCACCTACCCTGGAAACCCAGAAGAAGTTCCTGGCCCCTGGCTTTGAATCAGCTCAGCTTTGGCTGTTGTGGCTGTTAGGGGAGTGAACCAGCCCATGAAAGATCTTCCTCTCTGTCTCTCCTTATCACTGTAAATCTGACTTTCCAATAAAAATAAATAAGTCTTACAAAAAGTAAAATTTTAATTCAGCATAGTGAATTTATTTCTCTGTAAATTATGACAGAATTCTGGGAAAAAGTGGCTCAACTTGCAAAATAAAACCAAATGAATATTTTGGTAATATTAGCATTATAAATTAAAACTGCCAAAAATATTTCTGAAATATAACCAACAATACATCTCAAAAGTTTTGAAAGTTTGCACTTTTTATCTTCTTTTACTCATTGTATTCTTTTTAATTTTTTAATCTAAGGTACTGTTCAGGAATAAAAAGAATCAGTTATGCATAGTAATCACACTGACATGAGATTTTAAAAATTACTTTTTCTTTCCTCTTTTTCAGATATTCCTGTATTTTCCACATATCATGGCTTTCAAAATTGATAAATTGTGTGGTACTTTGGAGAGTAGCTAGCTATTTATAAATATCACATGAGCCCTGTATAGGACTATACTGATACATGTTTAACAAAAACAAAGAACCAAACAAAGAGCCCTGATTGGCAGCACTGGCTGATTACCAGGGGGTCTGTTTATAGAAAGCAGCACATCACAGGCTAGGGGGGCTCACAAGCAGCTTCTGCTAATCAAGTCTCCCTTCTTCATAGTGATTTCCTAGTCTTTCTTTGCCATGCATGTGGCGAGAAACAACCATTTGGCTATTTAACACATGGTTTAGGCAGAAAGAATTCAGTGCCACTCCTTGCTCTCAGTTCTGCAGGAAAAATCTAACAGGAATAAAGAAAGTTGATTCGTCTGCCCTAATCCAATGTGTGATTTTTCTAGGGAAAATCTGGAAGTAGGAAGAAGCTCTATATAGAAATGAGACACAGCAGTAAATAAGATGGTTTTACTGCATATGTTTACTATCTCTAATATTTCTTCTACTGCTGAGCATTTTATGTAACATCACTGCATTGCACTTCTCATATGTTAAAATAAGACAGTCACACCTCCATTAAGAACCAAAAGATTCTTGGGTGGCAGATGGGAAGAATTAGTGGTAGATGTACTCAGCTTAACAGGCATAAGAAATGGAGTGAAGATTCATCATTGATCACTTTTGGCAGAATCTAATGAAACTACTCCAATGTCCTTATGATACTATGCTTGCTAAGTTTACAGAAAACAGTAAGTTAAATCAGTATGTTATTTTCTCTTGTTTGCATTTTAGGTAAATCAAACATGTATTGAGTAAGTTAGAAATAATTAAATGAGCAAGTCACAAGAATACTTAAGTGTTAACTTTCTGTTTGTTTTTTTCACCTAACAACATAGATCTCCTTTGTTTAGTTATACTATGTATGTGATTTATTTTTTCTTCTAATTATTTGGGAAAATATTTTTCATGACATTGAACTTCCTTTCAATTATTCTACTCATAATAAATATAATCCTATTAACTGCTTTGTGCATTATACATTGAACAATTTCATTTTTTAAACACATGCCATTCCACTTACAAGCATATTCTCCAACCCTTTGGATTTAAATGTGCAAGCAGGGGGCCCGGCGGCGTGGCCTAGCGCCCAAAGTCTTCGCCTTGAACGCCAGGATCCCATATGGGCGCTGGTTCTAACCCCCGGCAGCTCCACTTCCCATCCAGCTCCCTGCTTGTGGCCTGGGAAAGCAGTCGAGGACATCCCAATGCCTTGGGACTCTGCACCCGTGTGGGAGACCTGGAAGAGGTTCCTGGTTCCCGGCTTCGGATCGGCGCAGAACCGGCCGTTGCACTCACTTGGGGAGTGAAATATCGGACAGAAGATCTTCCTCTCTGTCTCTGTCTCTCCTCCTCTCTGTATATCTGACTTTGTAATAAAATAAATAAAATCTTTAAAAAAAATGTGCAAGCAGTGTTACAGATAATCCCTTGCTTATCAGGTCATTAATCATTTAAAGGACCTTACAGCATATGTTTGCATCAAAATATATTTAAAATAATGCTATCAAGGACACAGTGTATACAATACAATTATATCATGCTTTGAACAGCATATGTGCAAATAATACTGACTTCATATTAAGAAACCAGTGCTTGAATGAATGATGATTCCTTCATGTAGTGCTAACATTTAATTAGAAGAAAACCCAAAGTCAACCCCAAGTACATGAATAGTAAGATTAGTGAATGTAATCATTGTGAGACCAATAGCTAAAATCGTCAATAGTGATTTAGCTCCTTGGTTCCTGTACATCTTCTTACTCTCTCTGTTTAGGTCTTCTATGGTCCCTTCCTTCTCTACTAATATTCTAAATGTTGAAGTGATCTAGGTTCAAACAAACTAATTTTTCTACTCACTCATGCTACTTATCTGATCTCATATGTTTCTAGAGTACTCCAAAGCATCAATACGCTGACTTTGTGTTCTGGGTTCATATCTGTATACATATGGCTACGTATGTGCATGTGTGCACAGCTTTGTCTGAATCTAAGAGGAGATTCCCCTTTTGACCTAGCAAATCAGTCATTTCTTTAGGGATTTTCTGAATTCTTCATCAATATTTGGAAGTTCAAAGTGAAATTCTTAAGTCTACGTCTTCTGACAATCTTAATGACACTATCAACTCCTCTTTTCCTTAAAAGCAAACATATTTTATACTATTCCAATTTTTGTATTTGAAATCTTTTGCTAGCCTGTTCTCTTGGGAATACTAGGTGGTCCTTAGTTTTTAAACAATTTTAGTTCAAACATACACAAATTACCCTCCTGGTGTAAGTCAAAATTCTTGTGTCATGTATTCACAGCTTGAAGGTATTTTATTAGAAACTGACTCCGAAGGAGTGCAATTGTTGACTTGTTGTTAAAATGAAACAAAATTTCAGAAGGTGGGTTGCACATTAACCCACTGTAGTCATTCTCACTTGAACTAGCAGCCCGTTGACTTCTTTAATATCTAAGACTGCTTCCTGATTCCCAGAGCATAAATGCAGTAACCATAACAACTGCAATTGGATTCTTAGGTCCTCATAGATATCATTGATTGTAAAGTTTTATTACTTTTGGAAATTGATGTTTAGACTAGGGAAATGTGACATTTACTTATCCTTGTTATAATGGTTGTCAATTGGTGAATCTTTATTGTATTTCAGTCATGACAGAATAATTTGAATCATAGAAAATGCGGTTTGTTTCAAAAAACCTATTAGAAGAAAACAAATAAGGATAAGGACATAATTTTTTTATCCAAATGCAGTGAAAACAGTGGGATGCCCTTTTATACTAACTATGTCTAGAAAAAAAATTGAAAGGCTTGCTGAGCCAGAAACATAAATGGCTTTGATAACACTGGGGGTTGAAAACCTTTATTTACATTCACTCAGTGTGAATGTGAGCTTCCATATGGTCAAATCCATGCCTTATGAGTCTATGGGGAAGGTTAATATGTTATCAGGCTCTTCTCACACAAATTATATTCTGATGGCAACCATTAGCTCTCTCATAGTTTTCTTTCTTTTATGAGCTTTCCCAAACTCTTCTCCCCCTTGGCCTACAAACATATTCCCTCCTCCACCAAGCAAGTTTAGCATGATTGACTCCAAAAGCAAGTTTCCTTTTTGTCTACAAAAAAAAAGTGGTGCTTTACTAAGGCATTTCCTTCACAATCAGTTTGCTGTTTGATATTTAGATTTGAGAGAAAGAATCAAGGCACATGCTTGGCTTAAGCTGGAGGATTTTATTGCTCAGTGATGTTGGTGATGATGAATGGTAATGGCTGAAGTCAATGTTTTCTTATATAACACGAAAATATATTTTTCCAATGTTCTGCTTTCACATTTATTTTCTGCAATCAAAATACTATATAGCCTCTAGCTTAAAGATCCCACATTTTAAGCAGTGGATGAGACAGACACAGTACAAAAAGTAAATTGGCAAGATACTGCAGTGTACTTAATCATTCCTTTATTCATTATCATTTACTTAATCAACATATATTTACAGAGGTTCTACCTGTACAACATAATTTCAACAGAAAATGAAATTTAAAGTAGCCAAGATGTGCTTGGTGAACTAGAAAACAGATCCTGAAGCAGGTAAATGCATAAACATTTCTTCATTTTGGCAGAAAACCAAAAGAGAAATGTTCTTGGTGCTGACATCTGGGGATTAAGACTGTGAGGGAAGTGCAAAGGACAATGCAATGTCCTCCATCAACCATGCAACAGGAATTAAGTCTCTGGTTTGAGATGACAGAGATGAAGGAAAAATGAAAAAGCTATTTTATTGTAGACAGACACAGCTATTATTTTACAGACTGATCTATAAATGCATAAATAGCTTGATACCACAAGACAATCTTAAATTTATATAACTTCAAATAATAAATCTTTTTATCGCCCAATGATACAATGGATGCATGTTTGACATGGCAGTCAAGACTTCACTCGGTGTGTCTGAGTTCCTCATAAAAGTGCATTCACACTAACTCTGCTTTTGGTTCTAGGCTGCCACTAATGCTCAACCTGTGAGACAGCTGTCATGGCTCAAATAGTTGGGCCCTGTCACTCAACATGAAGATTGATTGAGTTCTAGTCTCCTCATTTAGGCATGGCCAACCTAGCCCCAGCCCCTGTGACATTACATCCTGTGAATTAGGTTGGTAAATGTCTGTTTTTCAAATTTTAACAAAAATAAATAAAGATGTATTCAAAAACGGCACAGAATGAAAATTAGGAGATATTTCCTCCGTTTAGGTATTTGAAAGGGGTCAGTGACACAAGGATATTAAGTGGCCAACCTCCACTTAGGGTTTAGCAGATGCTTAACTGAATAATTAAAATCTCACTTTTATTCAAACATACCAATGATCACATACAAAGCATCCTTTGGGAACTTCTAGAAGGGCTTAGAGGCTGTTTTTTGGGTCAAGAAGAGTCTATATAAATAGGTATGGGAAGCAGGAGAAGTTTCTGTTATCACTATAAACTTGACCTCACTTGTGTATGCAGCTTCTTGAAGCCTAGGAAAAAGGATTCATTTTCAAGGGGCAATTATATTTCAGGCACAAGGTATAGAAAAGAGGTACATGCATTTCAGAAGGCTAAGATATTCTAATGCTACACAGACACAAATTAAGTTTAACTTTAAACTTTCATGAGTATTATGAAGTAGTCAAGATTTGAAAAATATATACAAAAGAATAAAATAAATATGTGAGACACAAAAATAAAAGGAATAAGCTAAACATTCTGTAGTATACATACTGACATGCAAGAGGTTGTTCATTTTTCACATGCATATTCAAGTTTTTCAAAAACATGCCTGAGTTAGGAAATAAGCAATGTAAACTAGGAAATTATTAGAGGTACTATTCATGGAAAATACTTCAGCTCACACAAACATGGTGATATATGGAAACAAAGGATTCACGAAGCACAAAGTACACTACTATCTGGCTGCTCACCCAACATTCAACACATCAAACTTATACAACACATAGTTACATCTGTGAAATATCAGCACATGACTATTAAGTCCACAGTTTCTATACTAAAAGAAAACTTTAAAGGATAGTAAAAAAGAAAGCAAGCTGATTTCTTGACACTCAGAAATTCACCATTGGAAATAACAAGTAGGCACCATCAATAGAAAATCCCATTCACCTCATCTACTCCAACTGCATAATTCTGTGCATGGCACAGACTGCAGAGCTTTTCGTTAAGTTTTTTTTTTCATTTTAACAGATTTTTAAATTAGTTTTAACAGACTTATTGTGTGTATGTAATTAGGTAGTTTGAGAAATCTGATATTTTCTCAAAATGACAAATCTTAGAGGAACAAACTACCATGGAGTAAGCTTGTTTGTCATTCAGTACAAAGACAGTTCTTACAGTCATTAAGAATGGGGAAATTGGGGAGGGGATAAGGGAAATCCCAGGAGCCTATGGAACTGTGTCATAAAATGATAATAATGATAAATTACAAAAAGATTTAAAAAATGCAATTGCTAACAAAGGATTGTGTTCAAGCAGACTATATTTTTTTATATATTTTATCAACAGTTCTAACTCCTATTCCACTATGTATCCACGAATATGGTATGACAATATTCCATACACAGAGGAACAAGAATACCATACCGGGAGAACCCTGAAACTCAGAATCTTGTAAACATGTAGAATGTAAAATCATCCACAAAAATCAATAGCTGTTCTGTAGAAAAACAATTCCATAGCTGAGAAAGAACTTGTAACATCAGTGTTATTCACAGACTGCAGGAAATTTAAATAACTTAAAATAAATTTAACCAAGAATGTACGGAATATCTTTTATGAAAACAACAAAACATTAAAGAAAGAAATATAAGACACCTGGCCTGGTGCAACAATTCTGTGGCTATATCTTCACTTTGCATCTACTGGGATTCTATGGGTTCCCGTTCATGTCCCAGATGGTCCACTTCCCATCCAGCTCCCTGCTTGTGGACTGGGAAAACAGTAGAGGACGGCCCAAAGCTGTGGGTCTCTGCACCTGCATGGGAGACCTGGAAAGCAGCAGCTCCTGGATGCTGACTTCAGATTGCCTCACGTCTGGCCGTTGTGTCTATTAGGGGAGTGAACTAGCTCATGAAAGATTTTCCTCTCTGTCTCCTTTTCTCTGGAAATTTGTCTTTCCAATAAAAATATAAATCTTAAAAAAAAAAAAGAAATACAACACCCCACCAAAAAAATGGAAAAATTCCATGTTTTTACATGAGTAGAATTAATATCATCCAATTGTTGATACTACTGAGAGCAATTTACAGATTTAATGTGTGAACCTAATCAGAATACCTAAGACAGTCCTCTTAGATCTAGGGGAAAAATGAGGATAAAATGCCTATGAGGTCCAGAATAGCAATCTTAAACAACCAGAACAAAGCCTGAAGCATCACAATAACAGCACAGCATGGGAGAGACACAGAAACAGACGTGCAGAGCAACAGAACAGAACAGGAATCCCAGAGAGTAACTCACAAATCTACAGCCAACAAATTTTTCACAAGTGAAATGTAGTCAATCTGGGTGAAACAGACAGTCTCTTCATCAAAGAAACAAGAAAAAATTTGACCTGTGTGAAGAAACAAGAACCTCACCTTACACCCACACACAAAAAAGCAATTCACAATGGACCAAGGATCTAAATCTATGACCTGATGCCATCAAATTACTAGAACAAAACAGCAGGGATACTCTGTATGACATAGGTGTAGGCAAATACTTCTGTGAAAAGACTCCAGACCCACTGGCAATTAGATTAAAAATAAATAGGATTATATCAACCTAAGAAAGTTTCTGTACTGCAAGGCAACCAAGAATGAGATGAAATAACAACTAATAGAATTGGAGAAAATATTTGCGAATTATGTAACTGATACAGTATTAATATGCAGCTATGTAAAGAACTCAGGAAGCTCAACAACAATAAAACAAACAACCTAGTTAAGAAATGGACAAAGAATATGTGCAAAAAATAGGTGATTTTTGACAGTAAAATGCAAAGACCAACAGATGCATGAAAAAGTGCTCAGGATCACTAGCTATTAAGGAAATGTAAATAAAAACTACAAGGAGGTCCACATCGTTCCAGTTACAATGGTTATCATTTGAAAAATTACAAAAAAACATGCTGGTGAGGATGTGGAGGGAAACAGTACTCCACTGTTAGTTATTCCATAGGTAATCCACTAGGATAACCATTGTGGAAGACAACATAGAGATTCAAAAATAAATCTGTCATACAAGACTAAGGCAGGTCTTAATTCCACATCCCTCCTAGTGTACACTATGAAGACACCATGTGACCATTCAAGCGGAAAACTGGATTGAAATCCAGGCTGTAAGCTCCTAGTTTTGGCCTCATCCGCCCTTGTACATTGCCAGCATTTGAGGAATGAACCAAGAGATGGGAGGTCTCATTGTATCTCGCTTTGTGTGGTTCTATCTGTAAAATCAATAAATTTAATCAATTAAAAATCGTTTGTTGGGTCAGTGTTGTGGCAAGGCACATTAGGTTGCCACCTGCAAAGCTAGCATCCTATATGGACACTTGTCTGTGTCCTGGCTGCTCCAGTTCCCTAACAATGAACCTGATAAGTCAGTGGAACATGGCCACGTGGTCCAGCTCTTGCACCGGCATGGGAGACATGGAGGGACTTTCTGGCCCAGAAGAATTCTCCCTCTCTCTCTTTAACCCTATCTTTTAGGTAAGCAAATAGATCTATTCTTAAAATATTTCATTTTTAGCAGTTCCATTGTTTGTGTGTGTATGTATGTATGTGTGTTTGTGTGCGTGTGCATGTGTGTGTGTGTGTGTGTGTGTAATTAGGTAATTTGAGGAGTGTGACCTTTTCTTGATAGGATCAAAATTCTTTGAGAAGTAAGAAATTAAACCACCTTGTAATAGACTTCCCCAACCTTTATACAAGGATAGTTCTTATAAAAACTAGAAATGTATTTGCCAACAACAGGATTATGCTCAATAAGATCCTGTTTTACTAATATTGCATCAGCAATCCTAACTCTTTCCCCACTATATATCCAGGGAAATGTTTATGATCTGCCATTTGTTATATTCTATTTCTGCGTTCATCTGAATGAAAGTTTTCTAAGCTTTTCTACCTTAGAATACCCTGTGTATGCAAGCCTTCAGAACAGCGTATTTCTACAAGTGTATAAGTGTATATACCAAAAAAATTATTTAATTTTACTCTGGCATATCTAGTGATGTGAATAAAAATATGTTTTAGCCAAATAAAAATTTGACTTTTAAATAAGCAGACTCTTTGTTTAGGTAGGCATGAATTAAACAGAAAGGAGAGAAGCATTTGTGTTATATTTCTTTTATTTCAAAGTAGATAATAAAATGGTAAATTTTCATACTTCTTTACAATCTGCAAGCGGGCTTGCTGTGGGTGAGGTGGGAAAGCACTGGGCATGAAAGAACTTGTGGCAAATGTGGCAGATGTGGCAGTGTTAGATCTCATGGGGTCTACTCCCAGTGTATTTGGGTGTGGGGACCAAGAAGTCTGGGAGGAAAGAGGACTAGAATCAAACCCTGAGTTGCACAGGAGTTCAAAAATTGGAGGGAAGAAAGGGAATCAAGGGTAAAGCAAACACTAGAGTAAATAATGAAAGCCAGCATTTAGATAGATTGGAAAAAAGAGTGCACATTTGCAAATTAAGTGAAATGGGCTATTTTACATAATATCTTCTTCCTACACAGGCTGTCATTAACAAACAGGAAAACATGTCTTATACAGATCTTCCTATCTTTTTTCTGATGCACACAATAATCCTTTCAGAGAAGAGCATTTATTCTTATGTGAAAGGCAGGGGAATGGAAAAGAGAGGAGAATCTCTTTCATCTGCTCATCATCCCTATGCTTGCAACAGCCAGAGCTGGAATTACTGCAACCAGGATGCGAGATTTCAATCCAGGTCTCCATGCGGACTGCAGAGACCCGGGTACCAGAACCAGCACCTGCTGCCTCCCAGGGTGCACATTAACAGGATTCCGGAAATGGCATCAAAACCATGACTTAATCCAGATGTTTTGATATAGGATGTGTGTGTCTCTAGTGCTGTCTTTTCCTTTTTTCTTTTTTCTGCTCCAAGATTATAGATAAGAAAATTAAAAGCTCTGGCAATAGCATGATTCACTCAATATATATTCACATTTTAAAATTCTTTGGTTAAAATACTGTGTCTTTTACATTGAAACAGATGTTAAATCGCATATTTAATTCCAGCTTGCTGTAAAATAATAAACCAACAATCATTTCCGCCAGTATAAAGTAACTATGCAATTCAGTAATGGCTTAATAAATCTAAATATAAAAGATAAAAACAGAATGAAGCAGAAGGGTCCCAGTTGGTCTTAAATACATAGGCACAAATTCACACATTATTAAATGTAATGTTTTTAAAATCAAATATTTTCTTCATCTTTATGAGTAAAATTGAAAAAAATGATTAGGATATCACTTCCTTCATCTTCAGACAAATCACCTCTGAAAATCAATGCGCTGAAAAAATGAGTATAGAGTATTTTAGAATTTATTTATCTTTTTATGAGGCTAAGGTTTATGGATGCAATTTCAATTAATCAATGATATCAGAGGCCATCAAGAGATATACTTTTCAGATAAGCAATATCAAAAATTAAGCGAACATACATTTGCATGCAAGCAACACTTCTCAGTGTGACAAAATGCTGTTTGTGATCATTTGAATTGAAATTCTTCACATGGTTATCTAAACAGTAATATCTTATATACAATTTTAATTAAGCTTTCATATTTAAATATAACTTAACTGAAGAAAATTATATATGCAACAAAGAGATGAATTGTCAGAGAACTAACACACAATAAATCTTCTATTTTCACAAGGCTGAGTTATTCATTTAATAACTGCTTTCAGGTACAATATTAATATGCTACCTAATTCAGAAATAAGAGTGTCTGGTAGCTATTAAATGTTTACGTTAAAGCAACTGACAACTGTAGCAGAGACTGTTGCATGTTTTAGTTGTTCTGTAATTGTGATCTTCTGAGCTTACTGATGTGTATGTCCAGGCATGTACTTCCATTTTTGCAGCAACAATTTGATAGAGAATTTGCAGAATGGCAAACAGAGCTACCAGGCTCTTTTCTTTTCTTTTCTTCCTTTTTGAACTTGGAATAGCATGATGGAGTTGAAAATTTCTTCCCTGATCCTGAAGCCATGAATGACACTTTAAGATTAGAGTATCTCAACGACACACTAATTGTGAGCATAAGACCTTGGGAAGATGCTAGAGGACTGAATCAGCGTCATACTGCTAATGTCGGGATTATTTATACAAGAAGATAAACTTGCATTTGTTCAAAATCATTAAGACATCAGGTAACTCATGCAAAAGTGATATTAAGAGATAAAATTATTTGAGGGAAAAATGTAATCTCTCACTATAGGAAAATTTGTAGAACATATATGTTAGGAAGAAAATCACTTGGAACAATAAATGAAATTGCACTGACCAAAATAAAATTACTTTTACTTTGGTTTTCCATAAATAATTTTCAGAATGATTTTTGTGTTTGTTGCAGTCTGAAACATTTTTGCACTGCATTGCCTTCCTCAAATTGACATGATCACAAAAGTGATGTGAGTGTGCACGCACGTTGTGACTCATCAGGTTAAGCCTCCACTATGCAGTTCCTAACTGAGAGTGGCAGTTTGAGTACCAGTTGCTCTGCTTTCTAACCAGCTTCCTGCTAATACACTTGTAAGATGCCAGATGAAGTCCCAAGTACTTGCATTCTGGCTTACCCATGAGTTATTAGCTCCTGGCTACCATCTGGCCCAGTTCTGGATGTTCTGGTTATTTTGGAAGTGAACAAGTAGACAGAAGATCTCTTTCTTGCCCTCTTTCTCTGTCACACTCTCTCTTCCTGTGGCTAACTCTGCCCTTCCTCCTGCCCTGTCATTGCCATTCTTGCTTTCAAATATAGAAGTTGTAAAAAACTGACATAGATGTGCTCTACTTGTTTGCATATTTAGATAGTAAAGGGAACATTTGATAGGAATAATTGTTACAAAGCAATGTAAGAACTGCTTCCTGGAATCTGGGGGAAAAATCATAGACTAAAATTTTAGCTACTGTAATACCGTAGGCATGCGAAGTTTTCTAAAGTGCAAGTTAGTATTGTGTCCTCCAAAACACAATAAACCCAAGGAATCTACATTATCCTAAAACTCAAGAGGAATTTTTATTCTTTATCAAAGTGTTCCTATTATTCAGAAACCCCCCAAAAATCTTGCTTAAAACCATTTTAAAAGTATACACTGGCAATTAGAAAATTAGTGGGAGAACTTGCGTTAGAGACTTGTAAAAGTTGTACACATTTAAACAAGTCCCCAGCTGTGAATTAATTGGGAGGATAATGTTTTCTGAAGAGTAAACTGAGAAATTACTTCCTCTATCTAGGAAGGCTCATAGATTTCGTTTTCAGCTTGGAGACAGCAGGATAGCATTTCCCTCCTTGTTCTGCCACCACCACAGAAAAGAATCAGAGAAACCAGCAGGAGTAACATATCCCTTCCAGAGACTTTGAGTGACAGCAAGGCAAAGAAGGGTTATCACTCCAATTAACACTAATAACCCGGAGAAGGATGAAAGATCTCTTCCCAAGACAAAGGTTGCCAGCTGTTGAGAGGATTTTAATGAAAATTCTGTTATATCCAAAGTCTTGCTGCTACATGATGTGAGGTTTTCGTTAAGCATTCCAGGAAGTTTGCAGCTTCTGAATAACATGTGAGAGACAGCCAAAAAGGAGAGGAATTCAAATACCATTTCATTTTAAAGTCAAAAAACGTTTGGTATCTTTATTGTTACATCACTTTCACATAATTTTTAATGATGAAAGAGAATACTGAAAGAATGTTAACTGCTAATGAATGAGCATGAAAAAACTCTGTCCCAATTCATTCTGCTTATACAAAGAACTAAAAACAAGTAATTGACCCTTTGAACATCTTAAGCCCTAAAATCATAAAGTTTGACTTGACTGTTGTAAAGAGTGAAAACCTTGACCTTCTTTCGCATTATAACTTTGAATATTAATAAATGATTTTATTATTTATAGATGTTACTGATGAATGTAGCTATGTTTTAAGTAATATTAACTAAAACATATTATTGTAATCTGGTCCATACCAGTTAAAAAATGCAACTTTCAAACATTTCCCTTTTAATTTCTAACTAAATTTTCTTTGTTTGACGTGAACTCCTTAAGAATGCATTTAAATTTTTGTTCTTGTGCTCACTTCAGCAGCACATATAGTAAAGTTTTATTCTTAGCTTATAAAACTGAGCAAAATTACCATTTCTTCTGCTATTGCATTGCAGAAGATAGAATCTTGCGGAGGGGGGATTTATCTCAATAACTTTAACCAGAAACACAGGTTCAAGATTTTATTCACTGTTTATTATTATTATTATTATTATTATTATTATTATTATTTTATGATACAGTTCTATAGTCTCTCTCCAAATCCCTCTCCATACTGATTTCCACTATATTATTAAAATAGTATAGTCCTTCATAAACAGTGATAAGCTCATCATTCTGCTATTTAAGTCTATGTTGGTGTTGCAGTTATGGACACTGGCAGAGTCCAGATATATTGTTAAGATACACTTAACAGTTTAATTTGGAGTACATCTTTGCTTTGGAAGTAGAGATACAAACTGCATTAAAACTTCACATCTGGATACGACAGACTCTATTACACAGTTACAATACATTCCATTAAATAAAAGGCCATAAAATAAAACAAAGTAGAATAAAAGAAACAGAAAATTTACAA
Organism: Ochotona princeps; assembly: GCF_030435755.1. Lineage (NCBI taxonomy): Eukaryota > Metazoa > Chordata > Mammalia > Lagomorpha > Ochotonidae > Ochotona > Ochotona princeps. Next base: position 23,008,858 of record NC_080839.1, on the reverse strand, counting down.
CAACGTGAAGTTAAATAACAACTATGGAATGAACAACATGTCACTGAAGAAGGGAAAAATAATATCGAAAGCCATCTTGAATAGAACTATGCTACTGTATGACCTATCGGTTATTGAAAACTTTAGTAACTGAAAAAATGTATTTTGAAGAAGAAATGAAAATAAAAACAAAAATACCAAACCCCCTGAGATACAGCAAAAACAGTATTGAAATAACTATTGATTCTGTATTTTGCAAGGATTTTGCCTTATATCAGAGAGAACATATAATATTTGGTCATTGAATTGACTTATTTCACTGAGCATTTTGGTCTCTAGTTGGGACCATTTGGTTGCAAATGGTAGGATTTCATTCTTTTCAATGGCTGAGTAGTATTCCATGAAGTAGATGTACCACAGCTTGTTTAAATACTGCTGCTTTATTTTTGGATGCTTCTAAAAACATAAACTTCTGTTCTACCCACAGTCATTAAGTAACAAATTAAAGGCCAACTTTAAAATGTTAAATCTATTAAATACATTACCCAAAAGGCTCTGTTTAGCATTAATCATTTCCCACATTCATGCTACTTTTCCACGAAAGAAAGCACTGTGTTCTCTGATGATCCATAAAATTTATTGTTAATGATCTCAAGATTTGAATCACATCTCCTTATCCCCCAACTCAAGGAAAATTTTGAGGCTACAACTATATAAAAATATCATAAACAACAAATTTATGCTTAGATATAGGAGAAATGAAATAATTTAATTAACATGAAGTCATAATTATTTTCAAGACATGTACAGCAAACGGATTAGGACTAAATCTTTCATAGCTATTATTTTCCTGCCTGTAAAATCACTGCTTAGGTTGGGGAAGACACTGCACTTTCCTTGTTATCAGTAGTCTGAGTTACAAATTGGGTATAAGGACACAATGTCTCATTGTGAGCAAAAGCTTTTTAAAAAATCTATCCCTGGGACTGGTGTTGTGGCATAGGAGGGTAAGCAATTGCTTGAGACACCAGTATCCATAACAGGGTACAAGTTCAAGTTTCTGTTGCTGTGCTTCTAATCCAACTTCTGGTTCATGTGCCTAGAAAGACATCAAAAGATGACCTAAGCACTTCTGTTGTTCCCACTGAGGAGACCAGTTTGAAGTTTCTAGCTCCTACCTTCAGTCTGCTCCAGATACGGCTTTTTTAGTCATTGTATCTTACTGTCACTGTATTTTTCATGTAAGTACAAATCCATGCTTTCCAAATAAAATGTTATCACTATAGAGATAGTTGCTATTACCATTATTTAATAAAAATCATTTCTGTGATGTTTAACCCTTTTTTCTAACTATACTGATCTTTAACAAATACCTTTAGATCTCCTAGATTTTGTTTCCATGTATCAAAAAAAAAAAAAAAAAAGAGAGAGAGAGAGAGAGAGATACTAAAAGTAATGGAGCATGACAGAAGTGAATTGGGGTTAAGTAGGCAAAATATCTAGCCCAATGGCTACTTAATATTTGTTAGTTTTATTGATAATAGTACTATTCTTAAGAAAATACTATGTGTTCTTACTTTGGGGAAATGTGATCCCTTATGAACTTGAGTATCCCTGAAATTTTCTGCTGGGTGAATCTAGGAAGCAATACAGACATCATTACTCACCAACACCACTTCTCAAAGTTGTATTTTCAGGACAGCATAACAAAATAAGTAATGTACTTTCTCTGCATTGCCCCACTCCCCCTCTTGTCTCTCTACTCAGATAAAGAGTAAAATTTCTTTTGCTTTTGGAATGTCTGGGGGAAATCTTACAAACAGTGTTCATATTCTGTAACAAAACTGATTTCATGTGCAAAGAAGTAAAGTAGACCTTCTGAATTTCCTTTGGGATTTATTGGGTATAGAGACCTGATACAGACCAGCATAAGCTCTACTTAAAACTGCAGCCATAAGTAATATAATCCTTTGCCTCTGATGTACAAGCCTCATGATGTCTGCAAACATTCCTCAAACTTTGGTAGGGTGATATATTAACATGTAGAACAGCAAAGCTTTCACAGGCTGTATAATTCTAGATATAAATATATCCTAAAAGATTAACTTTCCAAGAAGCATCTAAATTAAAGGAATTGTTTAAATACAGAATTGATATAAATTTTTAATTCATTATTTCATAAATATGTACTCATAGTCAACAAAAAATTGACAATTATATGAAATTACAGTGCCTGCTACATTAATGAATAAATAAAACTGGTTTCCCCTTGTTATCAGCAAAATACACAAAAATTCTATTCAGAGAGAGTGAGGCATTATATGACATGCCAACCAAGTCAAATAATTACCTTTCTCAACTAAGAATAAAATCTTTGCTAAAACCCACGTGATAATATAATCTAATTCAAGAGGCAAGTTTCTAGTGTAGAACTTGTGACTGAATCTGGTAACTGACGGGTCTGTCTTATAAAGGCTATGAACAAATATGATCTGAGAAACAGACTTTCAAATTTTTGAGTTTGTTATAAGGGGATAAAGTTAAGAAAATGCATGAAAGAGAAAGAAGGTAAGAAACAATTTTGAATTTTAAGAGTTATCCAAGTTCTAGCATTGCGGTGCAGTACATTAAACCATACGAGTACCATTTTGAGTCCCAGGTGTTCCACTTCTGGTCTAGTTTCCTGCTAATGCCGCTGAAAATGCAGTAGTAGTTGCCCCAAATATTTGCATCCCTGCCACCGACTTGGAAATCCTGGATGGACATCTTACATCCTGGATTTGGCCTGTCCTTGCCCTCTCCCTGGGTATCCTTTTGCTTCTGTTATTTTGTTTTTCAAATAACTAAATATTACAAAAGAGAGCTATTTAGATAATTCCTTGAATTACATTTTGGAGAGTTTATATATATTTAAAAGTAATCTAATAAAATTGTGTATTTTGTTTCTTTTTTTTTTTTGCTTTGTTTTTGTCTGTTCATTTGCTTTCAAAAGAATTCTGAATGCAAAACATTTTTGCATGTGACTTATGGCCAATATATTTCTATAAATTTTCATAGAACCCCTAAAATGGCCTTGGTTCTAAACACTGAGAATGATAAAGTATCTTTTCTAAATAAAAATATCACAAAGCAACAAAAATGCTACTAAAATTCACAGTGATAAATGAAGCCTGAATGACAACCCTGTGAAGAGAATTTCAACATCAAGAGTTGGAGCAGGTGAGCACCCTTTCAGAGTAGGAAGAATCAGCCTGTCCTGTGTGTGGTAGCAGGGCCTGGCTGAAAAAGTAAGAAAAATTCAGCAAAGTAAATGTAACATTGTCCATGCCTACGTCATCAGGAAACACTTCAATAACAGCATGATGGAGTTATGAGTGTTCATGAAGGATATCCATTGTAAAACTAGAGAGAAATCAATGGGGGGACAGGGCAAAGGGAAGGACCTTGGGGAGGGTATGGATAACCCCAGAGCCTATGGAACTGTAGCATAAAACAAAATAAAATATTTTTAAACGTGCAAAAAAGAAAAGTAAATGTAAGCACTAAAATGGCTAATGTTTGCTGATCAGGAATGTTGGAAAGATCATTTATATCTACTCATTCAATAGCAGGGTAGCTGTTTAGGTTCAGCACCTAAAACTGTGACATCTCTACAAGATTTGCGTGCTGAAGCTCCAGTATAGACATATCAGACCAATATGCAGAGAAGAAACCGCAGGCACAGAGCAGTGAGCACAGGACTCAGAAAATAAATACATACCTGTGCACACAGAGAAGCCTGTTCAAGACGAACTGGCCTAACACAAAGGAAAACTAGTCACTTGAAAGTCACCAAAACCCCAGCAAAAGAGAATTAAATTATGTTAGGTAGATAACGTAGCAATTTTTTGAATAGGACAATAAATTAAATCTCCTTAATGCATTCAGTGAGATAAAGCGAGAAATAACATTCATAAATCACAAACAGGAAATTATGGGACAAAATGCAGGTAGATATGAATCAGGAAAGAGTTGAGATATAAAAGCACCAATTATAAACCCTGGAAATTAAAAATGTTATCATAAACAAACAATCGATATGGCAAATTTCAGATGGGCCACATAATAGAGAAAACTCAATAATTTGTGTAAGGTAATAATGAAGAAACGGACAATCTGGACTACAGAAAAATAGGTGGTTTGATGTTCTCTGTCTTGTATGTAAGTACAACAATTTTCAAAAGAAGGACAAGGAAAATTATGCAGTGTTATTAAAAGCTAAAACAGTTATTTTGTGAGTATACAAAACATATGGCCCAAGAGATATAAAACCAATGAATATTTTCAGGACAAAAAATTACATGCACTTAAAAATATAACAAAAGTGTCAAACATCAAAGAAAAAATAATTCTTAAAAACTAATACGGAAGGAAAAATTGAAACATACAGAAGGTAACAATGACTGATACTATGGAGTACAGAGTCCACAGGGAACTGTTTTTAGAGGTCTGAGAGAAGATGGTAACCAATCTTGAATTCACTGAGGTAAACCGCTACCTGCAGCTGTGTTTTTCAGCTACACATCTGATTTCAAATACCATAAGTCTTTGGCATGAAATCAGCAATCAAAGATAAGGCTCAATCAGAGGATACACAACCTCTGTGCAGACAGGACTGTGGTGTTGGAAGTGAAGGAGACCTAAAAAAAAAGGGAAAGTAAGCTTGTGTTTTAAAATTATAGATCTGATATTCTAAATAAAAATAACATGGACTATGAATGGAAAGCATAGGAAAAAAAGAGGCTTTATACAGGAACAGGCTCCATATTACATTTATAATGTACCTGCAGTTTTAACACGTGAATTTTTTTAAGACTTTTTTTATTGGAAAGGTAGATCTACAAAGAGAAGAAGATAGACTGACTCATTCACTCCCCAAGTGACTGCAAAGGTGCGAGCTGAGCCAATCCAAAGCCAAGAGCCAGGAGCTTCTTCTGGGGCTCCTACATGGGTGCAGGGTTCCAAGGCTTTGGATCATCCTCGACTGCTTTCCCGGGCCACAAGCAGGAGGCTAGGTGGGAAGTGGAGCAGATGGTACATGAACTGGAACCCATACAGAATCCCAGCGATTGCAAGGTGAGGATTTTAGCTGTTAGGCTACCACGTTAGGCGCAACACATGCATATTTTACACACACACTTCAGCAGAAATGTCCTTGGAAAACATGTATTTCCTCTGAGTTTTTACACAATGATTTTTCTGTAATCATAATTAGTACTTTATGATTTTCCTGTGATTCTACTCTTCTTTTTCCCCCCATAAAATGCAATATTTACAACAAAACTGATACATATAGATATTTTCTATTCTATTTTCTTTCATTTTAGTCCCAGTATATAAAGCAGCACATGTGGTATTTGTCATTTTGTGTTTACTTATTTCAATGAACTAAATATCCTCCAGTTTCAATTATTTGGTAGTAACCATCAATTGAGGAACAACATAGCTGGATTGCCCATCATAGATTCAATCTGAAGTCTGAAGCCCCTGGTTCATCTTTACGTCAATGTAAAAATAAATGAAATAGAGAATTTTGGCATGTAGTAATCATGTGGGCTATTATTTCATTCCCCCATGAAACAACGTGAAAGTGGCTCCCCCAAAAAAATCATTTGCAAAGATTTGGGAAGCTTTGAAGAATTAAGAGACTGGCATCTCTTGTCAATGCTCATGAAGCTGTGCCTCTCGCATGATCAAATGACAGAGTCTCTGAGGGTTCCTGTGAGAAAATGACACATCATATGAAGGTAACAAGACAGGAGCTTTAGGCATGTGCTTCTGAGAAGGGCTGTTTTGTACACAGAGGTTGCTAACTCACTCTAGTATAGGCATTTTCATGTAGACTCTGAATAATCCATGCTAAAGGGTTCTGAAAAAGCATTCCAGCACAGCACATATAGGAAGAAGATGGGACATGGATTGGCAGAAACAAGTTGCTTTTTAACTCCATCTGAGAAAAGAGCCATGAGACAAACAATAAATTTCGTCAAATTTCACTTTTTGTAGCTTACTAAAGCAGAGAATGAATCATTTCAAAGGAAAAAAAGATGAAGTGCAACTTTTTTTTTAAGACGTGTAAGGAGGAATCAATTGTGAGTGATTACAAGAGATAAAGAAAAACTTTACTTAATGATACATCATTAAAAATTAGCAGAAAAAAGCAAGGATGACCAAATAGCTATTCTCATCCCTAAAGACAATCTTAATAGCAATGATCTCTTTGAAAAGTATAATGATATTTGCCAGAGAATGGGGAAAGTAAGGGGAATGGAGGGATGGGGAAGGTTGCTTAAGGTCTACTAAATTATAATCAGGTAGGACATCAGGTAGCCTATTACACCGCAAGGCAGATGCAAATAATGATAATGCAATTATACTTTCCTTCAAATAAGCAAAAGAGATTGGAAGAACGGATTGCCAATGTTTTACCATAAGAAAATGTTGAATGCTGGAGATAATAAATGTTTATCCTGATACATGTATCAAAATATAATATGATATGAAGTCCACAAATATGCATGATTTTTATTAGACAAATAAATTTTTTAAAAAAAGTAAAAATGGGGAAACATCATGAGTAATTGTGACTGCAGTAGGGGGTTGATAGGAAAATGACTCTGATAATGTTTGTAGGAATAAGTTACAGTGACGTTAATGACTGATGAGATGTTTCCTCACAAACTGCTGTGAGATAAAGTATATAAATAAAATTCAGTCTATTCACAGAAAACAAAACTATGTTTTCAGTAGAATTGAATTACTGGCTTAAAATCCACATTTACTATTTCTTCTTGGACTCACATATTCAGATCCTTTGTTGGAACCCATCATTGTTACAATTTCTTCACAAGACACAATTGCTTACCAAGTCTTGAAAGTATATCAGAAGAAATATCTGGTCATGGTCAAGGCCAAGGAAGTCACAGCCAAAGAACAAGACATTATTAAACCATTCTGAATATTTCAGTAGCTTTCTCAAAATCTTGTCCAAAGTCAGCAAAATTTAATTTGCCTAATATTTTCCATTATTCTAATTCCATGTTCACCAAGCAGCCAAGCAAGATTCATGAAGGTCACATGAGCTTCAAATGTTTATGATTCTTTACACAGTGATTTTTAAGTGATTTTTTTGTCTTGTTTGATTTTTATTTATTTTTATTTTTTGGTTCCCACGCAATGCAGTGATAAGAGTTTGATGATTTTAAAGTCTGCTATATTCACCAATGTGAGTGGTGAGTTTTTAATTTCATTTGGGTGACTTGGCTATCTCTTATTTATCTTAGAGATTTTTGGACATTGGTGATGTTTTAGTTTTTAAATTTACTTTTGAGATATTATTTATTATTTGAAAGGCAGAGTTACAAAAGTAGTGGGGAGACAAAGAGAGAGAAAAGGGGTGACACAGAGAGTTAAAGAGACTTCCATGCATTAGTTTACTTCTCAAATGACTAGAGTAACCAAAAACTAAGACCTTCTGGGTCTTCTACACGGGTGTGTGAGGCCCAAGAACTTGGGCAATTTTCCCCAAGGCAAATTGACTAGGATCTGGACTGTAAATGGAACAACTGGGGCCCAAGGCAGGGTCCATGTGGTATTGTGGAGTTGCAGGTGATGACTTAATGTTATGCTACAAGGCCTGCCACCTGGGAGTATATTTTATTTAGTGAATCTTTTTCCAGCTCAGGTCTTTTCACCCATGAACACTGAAGAATTACAAATGTAAAATACTTAAGTTATCTGACCAAGAGTAGATGCCATCTCTTGAAATACAGTGCAGCTGTGGGCCACGCGACGTGGCCTAGCGGTTAAAGTCCTTGCCCTGAACGTGCCAGGATCCCATATGGGTGCCGGTTCTAATCCCAGCAGCTCCACTTCCCATCCAGCTCCCTACTTGTGGTCTGAGAAAGCAGTCGACGATGGCCCAAAGCCTTGGGACCCTTTGGGAGACCTGGAGGAGGTTCCTGGCTCCTGGCTCAGGATCGGCACAACACCGGCCGTTGCGCTCACTTGGGGAGTGAATCATCAGATGGAAGATCTTCCTCTCTGTCTCTCCTCCTCTCTGTATATCTGACTTTCCAACAAAAAAAAGAAAGAAAGAAAGAAAGAAAAACATACAGATGGAACTGTAAACACTAAAAAGCAGCAATAATAATAACCAAACCAAATGTGACTCTAAGATTCTGGGAGCAGCATAATTAACAAAAACCCCAGAACACACACACACACACACACACACACACACACACACACACACACACAGCTTCTCCTTGTAAAATCTCAATGTATCTTTAAAGAAAAAAAAACTGAATGTGAAAATAAAACCACTGCTACTAGACCTAATTACTTTTCCCTCAGTTTTTCCTCTGGATTTTTTTCCCTGCCAGCAGCATTCAATGAAAGTTTCTTTTAGTCAATTCTGACTTATAGTCCCTGTGTGGTTATGACTCATCCCAAACGCTTTCTAACTGAACTGCAGCAAAAATCAATAAATCAATGTAATTAAATCACTATCATGAACAATATTACTCAGTGGTATAAGAACTGTAACTACTTGCCCTAACGTAGGTTTCTTTCCATCTCATATCCAGGGACACTATATATATATATATAAAATACTCATGTGAACACTTTCAGAAAATATCTTGATAGAATCTAAAGATGTACTTGAGCAAATGGTACAGTAATGATGATTGTAACTTGAGGCTCTCTGGGGGACAATCGTAAGACTCTAAAAATTGCTTAAATCCAACAAAGAAAATATAACAGGAAACACAAAAAAGGCTCCTCAAAAGACTATAAATGATAATGTGATATGCAGAAACAATTTCCTTCAATTTTGTAAGATCAACATATATTTAGTCCAGGAAGATTACAAAACACCTACTTTTGTTTTGAGCCAGGGACCAGTAGAAAAGTATTCGCAGTTTCTCTAACTTTCTGTGTTTCAGATTTTAAAATTTGGAGCACTCAAGTTGACAGTACGGTAGAAAAAAATCTACATATGCCTGATGGGAGTGAATATTCTTATCTCAACTAATGTTAAATTCAATTTTGTCTTCCATTGCACATTATTTAGAATTTCCATACCTGTACCTATTTTTCATTTCTTTCAGGACATGACATGAGAAATTTTTATGAGTAATTATATAACACAGATTTCAAACTTTTATAAAACTGCCTTGGCATGCTATTTTTAGATGGTTTCTATTGTACCTTAAAACTAAATTGTTACAGCTTAAAAGTGTACAAGGGCAGTGTGACAGACTATATACTATGGAGAGAACTAAATGGACAATAATAGCTTCTTCAGGCTAGGAAACTGCACAATAGATCATCATTCTTTACTCTTCACTGAAGGTAGACTAAAAAATACAACCTACATGATTTTTCTCTGGCTTTTTAGCCTCATTTAACTTGATGAATTGACAAAAGCATCAGACAATGCAGGGATGAAGAAGGACTGAAAGCCTGCCCACAGGTGGACAACCATGACCCTGAGTCCAAATTGTGGACAAACCTGCAGGGGCAATTGAAGCTCACAGGTGGACATTGCCCTTATTAGGAAGCAATTTTCTCTACAAGACTGAACATACAGCCTCTTTCTTCCTCAGCTTAAAAGGATCTCTAGGAGAAATAGAGAACTACTGATTGGATATGTGTGTGCATATGTGTGTGTGTGTGTGTGTGTGTGTGTGTGTGCTTCACTGTCCATATATAGATGCTGACATTACACATTCAAAGTGTCATAATAAATGGTAGCTTTTGAGATGCATGTTAAGGATGCTAACTTATTTAATATAAAGGTTGAGCAAAGTTAGACTCTTATCTTTACTGGTTGACCTTGTTGTAGTAAGAGGTGCAGTAATCACTGAAGGTGATTAATTTTGACAAAGTTAGGAGTCCTTGGGATGCCAAAATACATAGGTGTAACATTTCCTGTTTGTAGAAATGTATGATGTATCTGAGGGTAGGTGGGAGGATACTCTTAATTCTTACTCTGTATTTTGTGAAGCAGAGAAGCACCAAGACTGCTCTATAAGCTTGAAGATTTAAAGAACAGAACAGTTTAAAACATTCCATTCCCATATCTTTCACTTTTCACAGTGGCCATAAATTATATTTCATGCCCTGTCTTGAGAATATGCCTTTTGTAATTTTTTGGACCTGCTTGACATATTATTCCTGAAGAAGCCACCTAACAGCTAAGAGAAAAGTTTGTGATATTTAAACAACAATAATAAAAAAACAAACAAAATACCTAAGTCCAAGGAATAACCACAACAAAAAAATACGCCAGCCGATATTCTCTGATGTTAAAGGTTCTGCCCCCTTCAAAGTGCTGACTTTCCGGCCTATGCCAGGTGTCACCTCCCTTAATGCTTCAGAGAAACATGCACACAGCTTCCTGGACATCTCCATTCAAAGCAGCGTGATAATCTGTTCTTCAGTCTGCCACAGGCGTCTCACTTTTTCTTTGAAACACTGACAAAACATCTGGAATGATTCATATATTCAACAGAGCTTGAGTCCCAATTTCAGGATTCTGACACACACTGCCACTGCAACAAGGCAAAGGAATCCCAATGCAGCACACCATTCCAAAGTCAGAGTATGAATGCAGTAGGCTGTTCAGCAAATCAATCATTCTTTTCTGCATAAGTACATTTCTTGCAAATAGTTGTTTCTCTTTTTTTCTTTTTTTGGTGATGGGGTGAAAAAAAAAGGTTAATGAATAGTCTTCAATAAATGTGTAATCCTTGATCCTTCTCTTTCCTTCACCCTGACAGACACTTTTCTATAGATACACTGACAATAAAATCAGCCTCACCCTATCAAATAGCAGCCATGTAAAATATTATGAAAAGGCAGCAGGGTGAGTGTTCAGTCTAGCGGTTAATATGTAGCATTCTATCTTAGAGAAGCTGGGTTCCATTCCAGCTCCAGCACTCTGAATTGCTGCTTCCTAGTCTCTGGGAGGGAGTGATGATATTTCGAGTAACTGGATTCCTACCACCAACAGGGGAATCTCAGATTGAATCCCTGGCCCCTAGCTTGCACATTGGGTCAATTCCAATTCTTGTGGGCATTTGGAGAGTGAATCAGCAGATGTGAACTCTCTGTGTCTCAACCTTTCAAAAAAATTCCCTTTGTGATTTGAAACTCCCTTGTGAGAGACAAACACTAAAGGATAAATAATTTTCCATAATGCTTCCTATGCTTTTGTCCTGGCAACTATTTCCCCTACCACATCTGGCACAGAACCTCAGATCCTAAATTCTGCATTCAAATTGATGACAAAACCCATATCGCCTGTACAAAGGTTGGTAAGCTGCAGAAATAATTCTTTTTCAGAACCATCCTTTATCAATTTTCCCTGGAAGTATGTGAACTTCAGCTAACCTCTCCTATTAAAGCTTTTAAAAAACATTCTGCCCTTCTTTGAGTTGGCATGTTCCTTTTATGCCATGGAAAGCCTTCCCACAGTTGGTATTTTCCACAAAAGCTTATGTTAATGGTACTCGATTGATTTTATTCCATTAAGCATCTAAAATATGTGCTTAACATTTTACTCTGTCAAAATCAGCATCACAATATTTTTGAATGTTTTCAGTATCGTACTCTGTGTTCTATTTAAGCAATGTGCTTCTTCCTTATTCTAAAATGTATTCTGGGTCTGTTTTCATATATCTATGAAAACATTCATGAAAAATACACATGTGTGTACAGGTTTATGTGTATAACACACATATGTTAGTTTCTCTAACATAGCGAATATGAACATTAAATAACTTTCTTAAGTCTTTTTGGTGGAGAACCTCCAACAACAAGCACCCAAATCCACAGTTCAAAGCTCATTCCAAACAACTATCATTGCTGACTTTGTCCAAGCTGAAACAGTCAGTTGTTTGAACTGTCTTCACTTACTCTTTAATGGTATCCATTCTGCCACATATTCCTTAAAATCTGGTCATTTTAATCGAGTCAGAATACTGTCTTAAAAACATAAAGCAGAAAGTGCCAATCGTCCACTGAGATCCGAAGAACTTTCTCCACAGTGCCTTACGTGTTTCCTGGATAGACTCATTCTTTTCCTCTCCTAGATCACTTGTGTCCTCTCTTTTGCATCTTCACAAGAATGCTTCCTACTACCTTTTAAGTGACTAGTTAAAAGACCCACTTTCAGAGATACCCAATGACATTAAATCTAGACTCCTACATCTTTCTTTAGTTCTCTTAATTACAGCAACATATTTATTTACCTTCTTTCCTGGAGTGGTTATTAATTTTTAAAATTTTGTTATATTCAGTTTTACTTGTTTGGACAGCTAAATCAACTACATCAACCTTTTATGCCACATAGTGCAAGATGTGTTTGTACCGTCTGAAATAGTCGTTAAAATACTAATTTAGTGTTATTAAACAAATGACAACAACTAATTTTAACTTTTTATTTTTATCTTTATATTTAATTATAATATTAACAACTGAAAAGAAAAAAACAAACAAAAACAAAAACAAACAAACAAACAAACAAAACCTGTTTGGTGGGAAGGCAAAAGCTGTAAATAACAGCTGGATGTAAAGTTGACCACTTCACTTACACACAGTAAATTTTAAAGTCATAGCAGTTGGTAAAGTGTCACACAGAAGAAGCCAAGAGCAGCCAATCTTCACTACATGCAAGACCTTGATATGAACAGTCCAGGAAGAGACCTGAATCTATGAATATTAGGAAAGCACCACAGAAAAGCAGTTCCTACAGATGGAGAGCTGAGAAGTATCCAAAGACAAACGAACTGGAGGTTTTGTAAAGGAAATAAATAGAATAAATAGAAATAAATAAATAGAAACTGATTAATTTTTACAATTTTTTTAAAAGATCATTCCTTTAATTAGTAAGTAGCAAATCTTTAGGAGTATTACAATTTTTAAAAGTCTGATTTTATAACAAAAGATATTTCAAGTAACCATCTTATGTCATTCAAGTCCATTTTTACTGTACCTCTAAAATACTACCACATGGGAAATATTTAAGGTCATTGGAATGCTCTAATTTTTGAAAATCTGAAATTAAAATATAGTCACATTTTCTTTACCCCCATACATCTATTTTATAACCAGTGCTTCCTTGTGCAATTTTTGTCATAGAACTAATATTTTGATATATTAGTCACTCATAACAGGTAAGGTTTTCAAAATTTGCAATACCATCTCAGACTAACTAAAATAAAATTTCTTTGAGAAAAGTAGAGATGATTTTTATGTATCTAACTTTTCTATGGTGCCATGTTCTTTTACTGTTTTGATTTAGAAACTTGAGAGGTTCTTTTGAGGGCATATAAGATAAATTTCTACTCTTCCAAGTCTAAAGCTGCTTCACAGAAACAGACTCTTTAGTTCCAAACATTTCAGATGAGGCATACCCAAAGTTGTTTTGGATTTTGATTGTTTATACGTTATGGGAAACAGCATTACATATTTTTTCTTAGTTGTATGAAATTTGGACTTCATAGTAAATTAACCTAAAGTCTTAAAAAAGTATCTCTTTGTACCCTCCTATAAAAATAAATTGTTCAATATACCCGTCCAGTACTACTGCTTAAGAGGACATCTTTAAACGCGACCTGGCTGAAAGGATCCATTCCTTCTTTTTCACACCAGATTCCAGTGCTGGTGACTTACGCACCTAAAACAAAGTGTTAGTACTGGAAGTTCCACAAAGTTTTCTATAGCTGCTATTTAAGTTCTGAAGCCATTTTTCCTTCATTTCTCTACTTACTTTTTAAGCAAGACAAGTACAGTGTAACCGACCTAGCTGCAATATGCTATCTCTAGAGAGTACGAAATACAGAGTGTTACAAGTGAAAACATCCAGTCTCCCCAGGACATTACACTACAAAGAGTAAAATAGTATCTTTAGATACAATTCAAAATATTACAGCAATTTTAAAAGATCAATATGAAGAAAATTGCCATGCATATAAAATCTGCTGCGATATGTCATCTATATGATCAAATTCCATTTCCATGAGAATGAGAAAATTCGGAAAGCGATGAATTTCTATAAATAGAACAGACTTTGTATCCACAAGAATACAAATGAAAAAACTGGGTGAGAAGTCTCACAAAGTGTAGCTTTGATATATTACTTATCCTCTCTACTAAAATGGCAACATGGATGTATTTGTAAATCGCACATTTGGTTGGCATGTTAGTAAATATCATTGCAACTGCATCTTTTAATTCAAGTCTCCTTCAAAGGGATAAAATAAAGGCAATATTTGCACTGCTCTAAAAATGGATCAGGGGAAAAGAAAAGCAGCACATTTCTTATTCTGCTTCTAATGGAAGTCCAAGGAGACAATATCAGCTCTTCTCCAAATTACACTCCCAGAATCAATGCTGAGTTCAACTCTGTAACCCATACTATCCTACAAAAGACACAGCAGAGATTAAGTAATTTTGTCTTGCAACCATGACAGCTTGAATATAGTTTCTTTGTTCCCTCAGTGAATTGACTCATTCACTGAAAATATACAGTTTTACTGTGTTCCAGAGATATTATCTGAAGTTAATCTTTACTGCACTAAACTGAAGTAGAAATGTAAAATATAGACCACATCATTATGAACAATTGTAGAACCTTACTCTTTAAGCAATCATTTATCATTTTTGTTCAGATTATCTCATGAGGAAGAAATGAGAAAAAAATGGAAACCTAAATGGGGCAGGATGATAATATAAATAAATGTTATCTCAACATTATTTTTACATTTGAGTTTGAGTGACTAAAGGAAAGGCTATTTGAATTGCTTATATACACATTTATGCTTATTCCAGCATCCTTGACAAAAGCTTGAGATGTAAAACCTGCAACATTAACTTCCTTTATAATTGTCCAGCATAATAATCCATATTGCATTTTTTTTCTGATTCTCAATCTTTTTGAAAAGCAGAATCAGGTCATATCATAAAATGAGTTAGATTTCTTAACCTTTTCAAATTAACGTAACTTTTATTTAAAAAATGGTATTTCCGTGAGCAGTTCAATTTCACCTTTAATGCAATATTGGTAAAGTTATTTGAATAAGGTCTATGTCACTATGAACAAATGATGTAGGGGCTGGAAGAATTAAATTCCCTAAATGTTGGCAATGCAATGCCTAACAGCTGCATATCTGAATAATATCTGGATATCTGACAAACTCTTCTCTTTCTTGGTGAGATGTGTTTGCCATATAGCACACGCTTATATCAATAGTCAGATCATGTACAGTAACTCATTCAATTTATTGCTTTTGCCTGTGACACAGTGATTTCCAAATGTACCATTTTTATAATTGTTTTCCAGGCCCGAAGGCATGGCAAGGCATCAGCAGAGCTTTCCTAGTAGCTTATTACTTTCTCCTCATAGAAATCACTGCTTCTGGCTGGGTTAGCACTTTCTGTGCAACACTTCACTGTGTTATACTCTGTGTCTGGTCTCAAGCCATGTTGCAAGAAAGATGGCAAAATGAAAAGATGAAAGGCAGCTAAACAGTTTTGCTGACATCTTCCAGACTCATTCACACAGTATGAACTCCTGGAGTTTTACAGCCATTTGAAATTCAAAGGCAAATGTTGAGAGAACATCATCATAAGAATTGGCACAAATGAAAAAGTTTGTCAAAACTGCTTTGTCACCGAACCGCTCAATGTTTTCAGCATAAGTATAAAACTGACACCATTCACAGACAACCCATGGGCCAATCCAAAGGAAAAATGGCAGATGAGTGCATTTCTTTCTTCGCAATTACTGCATTATTTCCAAACTGAAGTCTATAAAAATATTTATCTCTGAAGTGTGTTTAGTGGTATTATTTTCTTTATCATGAACTGCTTATCCTCTCATATTTTCCTTACCCTGGGCATACATTGTAGAAGTCTCCTAGTGATTTTGAATTTCCAAAGAGAAAGCAAACGTGATTCATGCTCTATGACTCAAACTCAGGTAGACAATATATAGCTATGGTCACAGTAACCTTGGTATGTAATACTTCAGGTTCTCAAACCTATTCTCATATGATTGGAATTTTGTGTCTTGTGATACACATGTCTATTCCACCTACTCTGGCATCTAAAAAGACCATTTTAATGTTTTTGAGTTTGGCTTTTATAACCCACTCATAAGTTGAGTTTTGAGATATTTATTTTTCAATACTTGGCTTAGTTCATATAATATATTGAGCCATGGCAAAATTTCCTTCTTCTTAAGGTTGTACAGAATCCAGTTTGTATGTAGACTACAATGATCGTGGGAGTGAAAAACTATATCATCGGCATATTTATTTTATATAGTACAGGGATCATTTGTATTTTATTCAAGCTATTATTTGCATTTTATTCAAGCTTTTAAAAAGACCTGGAAGAGTAATTGAATGATAGTTGAAAATATCTGCTGAATGGATAAATAACTGGCTAACTCCTTTGTTCAGAATGAAATTATTCAACCAAGGTCTTATCCATGGCAAATTTCCAAGCAGAGACGGGTTGTATTTTGGAGCCCATGAAAAGAAATGTTTTTGAACCATTCTCATATGTTTATAACCATAGGAAAAAATAATAGAAATAGAATTGATAAGTTGGACTTCAAGAATAATTTGAGAGATGTCACCTGATATTAATTATCCAGATATAATACAGGGGATGTTAAAGATAACTCAACTGTCTTTGACAGTGGAGTCAGAAAAACTATCGGTAATACAGAACAGTACTCTCCAGTAGGAACTTAATGCATGCCATAGGTAGACATTAAATCTAATAGCATTTTATAAAAGCAAAAAGAGTTGCAATTTACCTGGGAAACAAACAATACACATTTTTTTTTTACTTTCACATTACATTTTTGAAATCAAGGATATTACATGATAGCAAATCTCAGTTCAGACTAGTTACATTGAAATATTAAATAACCACATCTTCTAGTAGCTATCATATTGGAAAGAGTAGGGCCAGAATGAAGAATTTATTCCTAGTGTTAGATCCTAAATGACAATGAGAACTGACAAAGGAGGTTATGCAAGATGTAAGTTTGGCACTGAGGATAACACCTATACATATCAACTGGACTACCAATTGTGTAGTAAATTTATTTCATGGATAGGAATGGAGGAAACTTGGAACACCTGAGGACAAACTGCCACATATATATGTTGCCCAGCATCTTTAAACTAGATGCTAGGTGTGCAAGACAGAAAGGTGTTTTTCACCATGAACCTAGATACTCACCTAGTCTAGAAATTAGAGTTATAGTAGGAATAAAACTGGAGGGAGGCGGGGGAGGTACAAATGAGCTCCCAGATCATATACGGTATTAACTGCATAGCACTTCAAGCTCAGTATCAAACTTGAAAACACAAAGATATGGTTGTTGCTTTACTTCTGTCTTCAAATGTCATACAAAACACTGTTTGTGACCAATGCATACTCCATACCATTCAGGACATGAGTTCTGGGAAACATAGTTTTATCTTAACAAAATAATATGGTGTGGAAGCATCATAGGCAGAAGGAGAAATTTATGCAGGTACTGTCCAGTTCTATCATGATTGGAATTATTCTTTGGAAATATCACTTGGATAATACCAGAGAAGACCTTGAAGCAGATGTTCCAATGAAAGCTCATGTAATGCATAACCAGTTATACAAAAAGAAATTTAACACCTTTAGTTTATCTTGATATATTTCTTCCTTCCTCTGCTGCTGTTGTTTCTCTTTTTACTTTAGTGAAAAACTACAGCATAGATCCAAAGTCCTTTCACCTCATATATTCTGAAAAATATAGAGAACTTTCTGGGGAATCTAAACAGGTCTGATGAGTGGTAATTTCACTCTATGTCAAGGTTATGTCATAATTTTACAGTAAAATTATCACAAGCATTTGGAACTAGAAACACAGTTTGAAATTACCAGGTGAACCTTCAGAAAATGAGAACCAGAAATATGAATGAAGTACCCTCAAATCATGTGATTATCCAGAAATTCAGAAAATATTAGGACTATTTTTCGGAGATTGCAGAAGTAACATTTCACAAAGCAGGTAAGTTTGCTACCACAAATAAAGATCAATATACCAACACAGATATATAGCAACTACTTTCAATTGCCACTTACAATATAATGAACATATTTTCATAGCATACATATATTAAATAACTGCTAAGTTTATACAGTACTACAGAGGTAATGATAAAAGTTCTAAAGGCATCCTCTTAACTCTAAGAGAAACATACAGAATGATAGGATGGATGAGTAAATGACAACATTGATGAGTGAATAAATAACAGCCTCAATGAATGAATACTATTCTTTCCACTTTCTACTATTGTCATTTCCCTCTTTTTTTTTTTTTTTTTTTTTTTGGTTAAGGCTTGTCATGGAAAGAGATGACTACATAAAGGTCTCTCTCTTTGAACTTTGGGCTGAATGAAGCACTCCTAAATTTGGAACCATTTGAAGTACCTGAGATAAAAGCAAAGAGCAGAAGGTATGTGCCTATTCCAATTGGTTTTTCCTGCTCTTACCACACCAGCAGGCTGCATAGGCCAATGTGGTATGGACACTAGTTGTGAAAAAGGCAAAGCCAGAAAAAGCAGCTGATCTTCTTTCACAGTTTCTAGGCCATAAAAAAAGGGACATTCCTATACAGAATGGTTCACTATGAGAACAGCACGGTGAATGAAAAGTGGCCTTGTAATTAGCAAAGTTCATCAAACTGGAAGTGAAATGGGAGTCAGACTTCAGGGGATTCTAGGCACCGGTTTAAAATGAAGAGTGGGTATTTGAACCACCAGTGAAAATGCTGTAGGGGAAACTTGCATTTCAAATCAAAGGGTCTGGCTTAAGCCTCAGCTCTACCTCTGATCTAATTTTCTACTAATGTGCATCCTGAGAAAGCAATTGATGGATCAATGATGTGCATTCCTGCCACCTGAAGGGGGAAACAGGCAATTCCTGTAACCTGGTTTCATTCTGGCCCAACCGTGCCTTTGTGGCATTGGGGGATTCAACAATGCATGGAAGATCGACCTCTCTCTGCCTTTCAAACAAAGTGAAAAAAAAAGTTTTTAAAATTAAAAACAAATCAGATTAGGGATATGATAATTAATAGATAAAGAGACCAGATTTTAAGACATTCAGTGCTAAGAGAATGAAATAACAGTCTACAGTAGCCTCTAGTTCATCTTCAGTGGCAACAAGAACAAAAGTCAAACAGAAAGAGTGTTAAAGATCTTACCCCATCAATCTCTAGGCTCTCTTGGATGAATGAACAAACAAACATCTGGGAGATGAACCAGCAGACGGAAGATTTGTCTTTCTGTCTTTTAATTGAACAAAAAATTGAAAACTAACTGTTTTAAAATAAAAAATGATAAATGTTGGCAAGAGTATGGAGAAAAGGGACAATTTAGAGACTACTGGTGGGAATGTAGATTGCTTCGGTCATTACGGGAAACAAGAAGATTTCTAAAGAAAATAAAAATAGAAACACTATATGATCCAGCAATCTCTGCTCTTCATACAGCCAACGCAATGAAGCCACAATGTCATAAAAAATAACTACCATCATGCTCACCGCAATATTATTCACAATAGCTAAACTGTGGGAAAACCCCAGGTGTGCACAGATAGCTGGCAGACTAAAGAAGTTGGGATGGACTAGCATTTGGTTAATCCTCCACCTGGCAGCACATATGGGTGCCACTTTATGCCCTAGCTGCTCCACCTCCCGTCCAGCTCCCTGCTTATGGCTGGGAAAGGATGCTCCAAAGCCTTGGGATTCTATTCCAATGTGGGAGACCCAAGGAGGCTCCTAAATCCTGGTTTCCCACATGGGCTCGGCTCTGGCTGTTGTGGCCATTTCTCACTGTCTCTCCTTCTCTCTATAAATCTGCCTTTCCAATAAAAATAAATGATTTTGAAAAAACTATACACACAGACACACACACACACACACCCCAGAATTAAAACTTTACACTTAAAACATATTTGCTCCTGTAGAGTAACCGAGTTAACTATGAATAGACTTTTTAAAACTGCAAAAGGATTTCTGGGTCTGGTCCATCCTTTGGGCAAGTTACTTCACTTTCATGTACCCCACTCACCTAAAGATGATTATACATTGAGCTGGTTTGAATACTAGCTGCTCCACTATCAATCCAGCTCCCTACAAGGTGACCCAAGTGCTTAGGCCACTGCAATCATATGAGAGACCCTGAGGAAGCTCATGGCTCCTACTTCCGGTATATTCTAGCTTTGACCATTGTGACCATTTGAGTAGTGAATTAGTGGTTGGCAGACATTTCTCTGTGTATCTCCCTTTCTCTTTACCTCTGACTTTGAAATAAATAAATGTTAGCAAACAAACAATCGTATCCATTTTGAATGGAATTTGAGCTAAGATTAGGCTATAGAAAATAATATTTCTCCTTGTATACACAGACATTAAAGCCAGTAAGTTTTCACTCTATGCTGAAAATGATAGGCTTTCATTCATATGTTCAAGTTTATAAAATGAAAACGAATGCATTTTTGATTGTTGTCTCTATGGGTCTTGGATTAGCAGAGTGCATGGAGTCACTTAATCAAGAGAGGTGTGTGAAGACAAGTGAGTTTGAGATGGCTGAATTTAGAAAAAAGCAAAAGAACTAAGCCGAGACAGATTGCTAAATGACAGGACGAGTGTGATCCCATGTATATTTTGAATATAGCCATAAAAGAGTACATATTGGATTTCTAAATCTAACATTTTAAAAATAATTTCCTACTGACACATTTGAAATATATGTAACTCGAGATAATTTCACACAATAAGAATCATGCCATACGTCTCTTCCATCTCAGATATTTTACATTGTTAATAAATACTGTCTGTATGATCAACAGTCCATTCTCTGAATAACATTACAGGAGAAGCAACTGTGTCCTTTCATCAAAACTTCTTATACGAACTTCTAGTGCATATGTAATAATGATTATATGATAACTGATGAAACGGTTTGTCACAATTTTTTTCTTTCAAGAAGCTTCATTCTTTGCTGAATGTTAGGATTTTTTTATTTTTGTATTTCATATGGCTACGTAGCTAGCCTACTATCTCCACTAATTCAATGAACACTAACATTTAATGTGACCAGTAGCCATGATCAGTTGACAGAGAGTATCTTTGATATTCAACTGGGTCTTACTTGAGCAAATGGAAGTCCTTGAAACAGAGCTCAGAAGCAGATGAGAGGTCTATCAGAACGCCTATCTCTCACACAGGAATGCCTGAATTAACCACTTTGCTCCAGCTTCTGGCTCTTGTTCTACAGACTATGGAAGGCAGAGATAATGGTTCTAGTGGTTAGTTTCCTGCCACTGACATGGGATATCCAATGGAGTTCCTGCCTCCTGGCACAGCCAAAAAATTTAAGCCAATTAGTGAGGGAACTACCCTAATTGATGAGATTCTGCCTCTGTTACTCTTTGTCCCTGCCTCTCCAATAAACAAATAAAACAGACTTGACGTTTCCTTGATGAAAAGACAACAGCTTCACCTATGCCCAGAGTACAAGTCTGCCCTTCCTAACAACCCATCCTGTGGATTCGACTTTCTTAGTTAGAACCTATAGTCCAGTACACCATTTCCTTAGAACAAATTTCTTGTATTTTCAGTCCTTCCTTGACAATGGATTCATTTCCAGACTCTCCACAGGCCCCTAATAAAAATGGTATACTTATGTATGTATATAATACATGCATTTCTCTACTTGACTTTTAACAACTTCTTAAAACACAGTATATATATCAAAAAACACACTTATGTCTATAAGTTAATCACTTTTTGTTATGTAATCACCCTCCAAACCAACACCCAAACTAACAACAAATCATAGCCAGTGACCCAGAAGTTGTAACTATTTCTCCCCCTTCATTTTAACATGTGAGACAAGATTATATTATCATTTTATGATATGGTTTCTGATATACTTCAAATCATTTACAGATTATTTACAATACTTAAAACAATGTAAATCTCATGTGTACCACTAAGGTAATAGGGACAAGACAAGAAGTCTTCACATGTTGACACCACCTGCAGATTTCTACTACCAGGATACAACTGTAAACAGAGGACAACTATTTCTCCTATCAATGTTGCTTTCCTGACTGAAAGAGGGATCAAATCTTGCTGTTAGGAATAACATCGTTAGGTAAGGTATTCTGAAGTTAGAAAGATGAAAAACATGGGAAACTCATCAACTGGGTGAATGGTGAATGCATAAAATACATAAGAAAACAAACAAACAAAAAAACCCCCAAAAACCAAATAACTGGAAATCTGAAAGTTTAATGAAAATGTCTGTAAGTACTAGAAAAAAAAATGTCAGAGAAGTAGAAATGCTCCATTCTTGTTGCACCTCCTAAACAAGCCTTGCTTTGTGGGGATGAGGGAAGACTAGGGAAAATAAGGGAAAAGGACACCGATCTTGATTTTGATGAGTGGAGATTCTTCACATTGGAAGCTTGGGTTAAGATTTGAATGTCTTTGGCCAGCACCATGAAACCTGATCTATTGGTGGGACAGGTGTCCATGTTCATTTCCTCCCGTACTCCATGGATCACCTTTCTTTTCTCGTGCCAAGTCCCTATTTCTGAAGAAAGGACGAATTATTTTGTCCCCTAAAATGCAAATAAACTTCCTTCAGCTGAGGCCCCCTGTTCAGAAATGATAAATGGAGACCTTGAAGTGTTTGCTCTGGTGAATTACATATTAGAATTACACTTTCTATTGCTGGGAACTCCACATTCTCACCTATTTCCTTGTTCAACATTTTCTGCCTCTGGCTGCAGAAACCGCTTAGGAAGCAAGGCCAATTGGATATTTAAAATTATGCTTTATTGACTTTTTTTTAAATAAAGGAGACATAGCAAGCAGAGAAATGTGCAGCATCACTTTCTACTTTACTGTAGTGAGGGTCATATCTTGTTTTGTTTCCTAGAAATAAACCATGAATACACCATGCTTCCTTTTCAATTACACTCAGGTGAACTATACTGAGTGTACTTATTTTTAAAAGCCTATGGGAAGAGGAGCAAAATAAGGTGTTAAAAAATTTGCCCCATTTGCTATCCCTTGGATGTCATGAAAAAAGATCATGACAGTAGAGGACACTGAAGCCACAGACGTTGTCTCAGTCAAAGCAGTTACAAAATCTTAGCTAAGACTTGCTTTGTGTTGCTGTCACTTTAAGAAACGTATATACGTATATTTACCTAGAATAACTTTTATGGAGACCTGGTTTCCGGGAAGTGAAGATGCTAGCAGTATGAATCTCTACTCTCCAACAGACAGATGAACTCCCAATGAAACTGCTAAATATATCTTAACAATAGAATGCTGGGCTTTCTACCATTGTCTATGTTTACAGTGTCTTACACACTTAAATAGCAGAATGACTGATTTACGGCTGTTGCTGAAGGGCTATATTATTGTAATAATATGGGGAAAAACAGTGGGATTAAGGAGTGGAAGGCAAAATTCCTGTGCCTATGGAAACATAAAGAAGAATAAATAAATAAATAATTAAAAAGAAATGTATGAACTCTGAAATTTACATTTAAATTAAAGCACAGCTTACTAAATATAATTATGGATAATGTACTAGAAATAATCAAAAATCACATACAAGAAATTCTCTTATAGAACAAATATCATACTTTTTTGTATTACCTATCCCATTTTTCTATTTATTCTCTTTCTGAGAAAGAGATAAATGAGATAAATGAGTTTTTCTTTCTAACACGTTCAGATACTTCAAAAATTCATGCCAAATGGAATGAAAAAGTAAACTTATATTGGTGCAAAAGAATATACACAAACTTTTTGAAGGCCTTTTGAATGCAGAGACTTCACAAATCTTTGCACTAACATATGTTTATCTTTTACTTTCATTTTCCATGAACTTTAAACATGTTTTAATTTATCAGTTATTTGAGAGGCAAGAGGAGAGAGAAAGAGATACAGACACACAGATGCATCTTTCATCTGCCTGTTTATTCCTAAATGGGCAGGGGTCTGAGCCAGAAGCCAAGAACTCTATGCAAATCTCCTATTTGTGGTACAACAACTCAATCACTTGTTCATTTTGACTGTCTTTCAGCAACTGCATTACCAGCAACCATCCAAGCCTCTGGTGTGGGACTGGGCATTGTAACAGTTAAACTAAACACCCACATCTCTGTGCACTCTTTTACTTCTTCATTTTGTAGCTCATTAAAATCAGGTTATTTGTCACTTACAAAGGAAACATTTCCCATGAACTCAGACCTAGACAACACCATGGACTACTCAAACCAAAGATATTACCCACGTAAAACGTCCTCTTCTGCTCCTCTCTCCACTACCCAGGATAATCATTAAAATATTTAACATGAGAAAAATAAATGGAAAAGGATATCATATGAGATAATCCAGGAATGCTTACCTATCATTTTCTCATTCTTTCATTAATGTCCATATTGTACATAATGTAAATAAGATCAGCTGTATCCCTTTATGCTTAGAGTAAAACGAGCTTGATTTCTTATTTACAGATATTATACACCATTTCTTTACTGTAAGAAACAAACTATTTTGCATTTTGAGGCTTTTGAAATTTAGTTTCCATTACTAACACTAAACTTTTTTGTGTGAAAAACTAGGTTTTTTTCCATTTTCTTTGTTCAAAAGCGCATTGCCTAAGCCATGATATTCAAATGTTCTTGTTTTACTTCCTCCCGTTTTTACTTACTGTCGGCAGGTGACAAGACAACAGGAGGAGCATAAATCCCTCCTACACGCCAGGGCTCTTTCTTTTGCTGATGACTCATATTTTCTCATTTACCTCCTTCCAGAGAACAAACCATGAGGTTGCAATATTATGTGTGTGTTTTAATGCTCCTTAGGCTCAGGGATTCCCCTTACTATCTCGCTCTCCCTCCCAACACACACACACACACACACACACACACACACACACACACTCAGAGTTTTCCCCTATAAAACAATCCTTCAACAACAGTCACAAGTCTATCATTCTTCCATCTAAGTGTATCAAGACTTTGTAGTTACAGACATTGGTAGAAAGCCCAGAATTCTATTGTCAAGATATAATCAACTTTCACTGGGAGTCCATCTTTATTCACTTCCCAGAATATTGGTCAACATAAAACAGTTTCTCTAGATAAATACATGTATATATATGTTTGCCTAAATATCTATGCTGATATTGCATTTTCCATAAAGATTACCTTATATCAAAGAGAATTTATGATATTTGTTATTTGGGGATCAGCTTATTTCACTGAGCATAATGGTTTCTAGTTGGAACTATTTTATTGCAAATGGTCTGGATAATATTTTGTGATAGATTTCTGTGTATGTATTAAATTATAATGGCTACTGACTCAGATTTCTTGTAGCATGCTTGTGAGCATATTCTTAGCAGAAATCAGAAGCTAAATTCACTGGCAATTAATAATAGCAGTAGTGATAAGCACAGTCGCTGGAGTTTGATTATAATAAGAATACATATATTTTTCTTTCTTTGAGTTAAATTCTAAATCACCAACAGTTCATAAGATGTTGGGCTAAAGGTTTATATTAACTCAGAGAGCTGCCTTACTAAAGAGAAGAATTCAATTTTTAGAACAAGATTAAAGCGTTTTAAAAGGTTTAAGCTCTCTGAAGAACTTCAAAAAGTATAATTTGCATATAAATAATTGATGTGCCAATTAGAATTAGTTTTCTTTTATGAAAGCAAATTCTGAAGGACTTCCAAGGTGTGACAATATTTTAATCTAATTTTAAGATTGGTTTGTACGTGCATGAGTTAAAGCATAATTTAAGTACTTAAATTCTGAAAATTTTCATTAAATTCACCATATCAATCTCTTTGAAAAAGGAAAGAAGGCATAGTTTGCAATAGAAACGTTGTATATTCGCAACTTCAGTCTCATATCTCACACCTTGGGAAGTTTCAATCTGCTGTTCATTCTACTGTGCTATGCACAAAACTTGAGTGAATAAAATATGGAAGCTCAATTTTTAGACTTGTTACAATCAGAAAATAGTTCCCTTAACACATGGATAGTAATGAGTTTTGCAAGACAGGAGCTTTTCAAGAACATACTATTGGATACTAAACTTGTCTCTTTTGTGCAAATAAAGCAGACTGAGTCTACTGACCCAGATTATTGATACTTCCTGTCATTACTAAGCCAATTAAGGCCTTATTGTCAGGTAAGGAATTTCATAGGTGACTTGTGCGTTTCAAGCCTCTAAGACTACCCTGCATTCAGATGCAATAATAAGCTGGAATCCCAAATTTGTTACTTCATATGTGACCTTGGGAAACACAAACCTTTCATAAATCTTGCTTAAATATCAGTGAAATTATATCAGAGACTCACCGAAACAAGTGTTGCAAAGTAAGATGAAGTGAATTTAAATCCTTAGCATGATGCCCTCTACATATTGTTTACAAAGGTTAGCGTGTATTCATCCTGACAACCAAGTAAACAGAATTAAATAAATGATGTTAGATGACTGCAGATGATGTCAATTTTTGGTTCTGATACATCTAAATCAATCTTAAGAGAGAAAAACTTGGTTGTAACAATAGATTATTACATTAAT
The DNA here is from genome assembly GCF_030435755.1 of Ochotona princeps. NCBI lineage: Eukaryota > Metazoa > Chordata > Mammalia > Lagomorpha > Ochotonidae > Ochotona > Ochotona princeps. Next base: position 22,982,139 of record NC_080839.1, on the reverse strand, counting down.
GGAATTCATTATGTAGCAACAGACAAGTGAACCAGAAAATCTTAATGACAAAAGGGTGCTAATAAATTAAAAATTCAAACATATGTTGTACTGGCTTTGCAACGAGTGGCAGGCATAGGCTAGGAAAGTGACAAAGAGGCTGTTATGAAGGTTAAAGGAATGAAATGTTATTAAAGTCTGAAAAGGAAATTAAAAAGCAACATTGGGGTTGAAAAATCGCAGTTTGTGTGTTTTAACAGTGAGACAACTAGCAAATCTACCTCCCAGATTGCTTGGAAAATATGTAATATGTTTAATGTACTTAAGAATTCAAGGAGATGTCTAAGCTCAATAACAAATGTGTTTCTTTGCATTATACATAGAAAAGGTATAGGGAGGGAAAGAAGATTTCCATTTATCAGAGAAAATACACAGAACACAGACATTACCTTGTTTGAAAATAAACAAGTTTTCTCCAGGCTCTTCAGTGTGCCTGCAATCACTAGCTCCAGTGTGTAGACCAGAATGAAGTGCTGTGTTAGCGATCTCCATGACTAACTTGGTATCAATGCATTAAAGTAATCACGGTTTTTCACTCTGACTCTAAGCATGCTCATGTGACCTATCGGCCAAAGAAACATGCCCATCCACAACACAAGCTAAGAGTGATTACACACCTGCCCCTGTTACTATGTGAAGCAAAGATAACACATTGTACAGGAGGAGTAAAAAATCACAGTTCTCCAGTTATCTCAGTTGTACCAACTAAATCCAGCCTTCAATGAAACTGCCAGTTGAAAGCTGCCACATGAATTCTTTTGCTAATTCAGGTTATACTAACAGAAGAAATGTTCTTTCCAACAAAATCAACCAAAAACAAAAAAAACATTTTGAGTCTACTAAATTATGTATATGAGTCTACTAAATTGTGTATATTATTATATACACAATATATAACCAATGCAATTACTAATACTGTAACATTTTAAATATACACATTCAAAGTATACCATGTGGTTACTTGATACACATTTATACATTTTTGCAAAGACTATTTCAATCAATTTCATTAACACACACACATACGTATCACTATAGAAAATGTAAAATCTCAAGAAACAATGAGATATATAATGTGTTATTTCCCTGTCTAACCTGATGATCTTGCTGGATCACAAATATTTTTACATAAGAATGACATGACTTTTACTAGCGGCTGTTATTAGTAATCCTTTAAAATAATTTCTTTCAAGAAGATGGATTTATGACTAAAAAAATTCAATTCCCCATCATATGTGCTTATCATGTTATCTAACCTTCCCTTCTTGAATATCACTAGGTCTCTGTACCCCAAATGAGTACAGGGAAATTCTTGATTCTTATCTATGCTAAGATATAAATGAAAACTTGGTTTTCTCTACTCTTGGAGGGTGAGCATTCATCTCTCCTTGTTTTCTTCAAGGCATCCCGCAGAAATGGCAGAGTCCCCTTGTCTTCCTCTTTCTCTTTCTTATGAATAATCTGAATTTTTTTGTTCCTTTTCCTTCAACAACCAAAATGCAAACTCAAGACAACAATATTCCAACACATTCTATTTTCCTGATCTTGAGTAGTACTGGTATCAAAAAGAGGAGTCTCTTGTTACTTCTTGAGTATGTTTTGTGATTGATGAAAAGAGATAGTAAGGGAGGAGGAGGTGATAAATCAAGCTAGATAAAGGAAATATGAAATCTCTGAAAATTATTGCCTGGCAAGAAATCTAATATTATGAAAACTTAAATCACCTGTACTCTATGTCTTTGCATAAGCAAGGAGAATGACCTTATTAATTTTTAATTTTAGATGACAAATTAGAACAATAATTTCCATATAGACTTAGAAGGGTATCCTAGGTAGGCCAGTATTGCACAGAGATTGATACATTACCTTGCTAATAAAACAAGCCATGGGCATGATTGCTCATGCTGCTTACTTAAATAAAAATTCAGCCTATGTAAAGGAGAACGCCGAATTGATGGTCTAAAACAAAGTCATGAATTACAGATATTAACTAAAACAAAATTTTATTAATCTTGCTTTGGATAACTAATTTTGTAGTAATCCAATAACACTAGCACATATTCTTAGACTGGTAAGTAATTCTATAACAAAAACAAACAAGGGCAGTGGCAGTTATTACTGATATTCTATGGACTGTGTCAAGTATTTTATGTGCATCTTCTCAATAAATCCACCTTAAAACTCTCAGAAATAGATATTTACAGATAAGATGAATCAGGCTCAGAGAAATTAAAAAAATTTTTTTTTTTTTTTGCAATTTGGAAGGGGGAGCTGAGAATCAATCTCACACCTGCAAGACTCTAGTTGCTTTTTTAACCAATGAAATTATAATGGGAGAAGTTGTCCCATGTGCTTATTAACACGAATTCTAAATCAACATAGTAATTTACCATGAGTTTCAAGATCTTAAAATTATACGGCAGGTCCGGCTCAATAGCGTAGTGGTTAAAGTCCTCGCCTTGCATGGGCTGCGGTCCCATATGGTCGCTGGTTCTAATCCCGGCGGCCCTGCTTCCCATCGAGCTCCCTGATTGTGGCCTGGGAAAGCAGTCAAGGACAACCCAAAGCCTTGGGACCCTGCACCCACGTGGGAGGCCCAGAAGAGCTCCTGGCTCCTGGCTTTGGATCGGCGCAGCTCCAGTCATTGCGATCACTTGGAGAGTGAACCATCAGACAGAAGATCTTCCTCTGTCTCTCCTCCTCCTTTCTGTATATCTGCCTTTCCAATAAAAATAAACCAATCTTTAAAAAAAAATTATACCACATAATTGAAACCAGTTTAGAGGGGTAGTGGGTTAAACTGCAACCTATGATAACACCGCCATCCTATTTGGGTGCCCGTTCAATTCTCTGCTGCTTCACTTCAAGTCTAGTGCCATGGGAATGCAATGACCACCAAAGGTGGCCCAAGTGCTAGCAGTCCTGCCACTGCTGGAGATTTAGCTACAGCTCCAGGCTGCTGGTTTCAGCCTGGTCCGGATCCACTGTTGCAGCCATTGAGAGGGTGAATCAGTGGATAAAAAATTGTTCTCTGCCTTCTTCTATAACTTTGCCTTTCCAATGAATAAATACTTATACATATATAAAAAAAACCACATTGCAATTAGGACCAAACTCCAAGCCATTAATCAATTTTTATATCAGTATTTCATTCTAACTAAATTTTTGAAGACATATGTTTATCCTGATTGTATGACATATTGGTGACTCAAAATATCATGTTTCGTCATTAATAAGAACAGTTTTAATGTATATTAAAATTAATAGAAATATTTTTCCCATTTACTGCTTGTTGAATTTTTTTCTTTGGTGGAGGGATAAGAATGACACTACAAAATAGACTGAAAGCATGTCTTTGCAAAAATTAAAAAGAAAAAAAAACAAAAGCAAGGGAGGATGGGAGAATTTTAGTGGAGGGGGAAGCTCATGCTTTTAAATGTTTACATATGAAATCATTTAATATGTTGATATAAAATAATATATTTTAAATTTGTACTTTAAAAATTATTTGAAAGTTATATATGTTATAAAATATGTAGCACAAATATAATTGAATGTATTCGCAATCAGAGAGAATTATTTAATTAAAGATAAAGGAAACAATATATCCCATTATTTTCAACTTTGGAAGAGTTTGGGTTGCTTCATCTACCTCTTTGGACTTTCAATACCTCCCATGTTACAAAAGATCATTAGGATTACAATAGTTCAATAGCACCAACATCCTGAACACCCTGCACGTCGTGTTTGCTTTTTCCAGGTACCTTCCCTAAATTACTTATTGACTGCATTTACCACTGCAAGTAAGGCCCCTTTCCTGACATAGACAATGACCTTCATCTCTTTTATTCCTACGTCTCCTCGTAGCAAAGAAATTGCCATATGAGAGCAAGGTTTAATTTTAATGGAGAAATAGATGCCTTAATCTGAGGATTGCTCTTTTTCAAGGTTATACAATTAGGGAGATGAACTGAACATAAAAGGGAATATGAAATGCATTTTAAACAAATGTATTAGACTGAGTAGTCATAGCATACCAAAATTAATTTGCAGTACATGCACACATCAGTGATTAAAAGGTTTTAAGAGCTTTGAAGTGCCCCTAATCTCAATATTCAGGTGGCTGGAATACACTGGCTAGGTAGCCATTCAGGGGGGCTCATGGTAGAAAACACTGATCAACCAGTTTAGAAGCATTTTAATGTTTTAACAAATGGAATGACTGTATGAATCCTATTACTGGGATATCAATTCAGAGTATATAATGCATCTTCCGAATCACTAACAGCAACCCAACAATCCAAACAATTAGAATTAGTGATATGTTGTCTAAAAAAAATATCATCTAGTTTAATCTCTTATGAGCTATCTTTTAAAATAACATCAGGGAAATGATAAAAATACGAAGACATTTGAATTGCAATGTGTTTTGCATTATATTTAACATGATTATATGATTCACGTCATGCTGATTCTAATATTTGCCATTTCCAGTATATAAAACAATATATTATCTATAGTCCTATTTGAAAATGAGGCTCAAAGGTAGATTGAAACATCAATAGAAATAATGATAAATACTGTTAGCTGTTTGTCTTATCATTTAACAACTGTCCAAATGAAAACACACACACTCGAATTTGTAATGATGCAAAAAAATAAAATATTCACTCCTGATTTTTTTTGGCTCTTGACCCATATTGTCTTTGATGGAGTTTCATTAAAATTATGAACATATAAGCAATAGTAAAAGTGCCACTTCTATTAGATCTACATGATAAAACGAGTGTTGCCTTAGGGATATTTACGTTCAGCTAGGAAAGGGAAACAAACTTTCTCAAACATCAGGCCTAAAGAAAAAGAAACAGTTGTCAGAAGGTACTATCTGATGAAAACGCATAGTTTTAAAAACTTGGCAAGTATTCAAAGATATGGAAGTAGAACAGTAAAAGCCAAAACCATGAATGGAAATCAAGTGTCAGAAACCACTTAGAAACATTAATCAGAAGATTTCCAGGATAAATTGTTGAGTTTAGATCAACTTTCTAGCCTTCCCCCTCTCCATTAAAATACTTCAGTAAAATCCACAGGGGGATAAAGGATACAAAAAATAACCACCTAGGTGTACATGCATTAGAAATTTTGCTTTGGATACTAGATTCTGAAAGTAGAAGCCATGAGCAAAATAACAATTATGAAAATGGGGGATAATCAAAGATGGAACATTATGAGTCTGCTGTTGAGCAAAGACAGTTGACTGGGTTCAGTGCCACGGAATAGTGAGCTAAGCCTACACCTGAGGTGCTGGCATTGCATATGGGCACAAGCTTGAGTCCTGGCTGCTCCAATTCTGATCCCTTTACATGTTCATATCCTGGGAAAGCAGCAGAGGATGACTCAACTCTTTTGGATCCCTCACTTATATGGAAGACCTGGAAGGATCTTCTGGATCCTGGCTTCAGTTGGACACATCTCTAGCCATTGTTGTCATATGGGTAGTGAACCAGAAGATGAAAGATATCTCTTCCTGTCTCTCCTTCTCTTTAAAAATATGTTTTCAAATAAAAAATAAAATAAATCTTAAAACAACTGACTGGGAAATAAACACAATAGTGAGACAATGGTTATGCACAGGATGATTTTAAAATATGAAAAAAACAAGAGAAATGAAATTTCATAAATGATAAAACTAGAGTCATACATGCACAGAGCAGAATCTGTAACTCACTAGACACATTTCATGGCCCCATTATGTAGAGGTGAATATAGAGCCTAAGAGATTATTTGATAACAAGAGCAGAAAACAAAAATAATTTTTGCTGATAGGATTCCTTAAGAAAAGAGTGAATATACTGTAATGAAGCAATAGCTAAAGATATAAATAGATTATGTATTCTGGAGCAGAGGGAAGATTTTTCTCTAAACAAAAGGAATCATCTATCTTGAAACATTAGAAAAGCAAACCACAGGCAATGAAGAAATGTCTGTAAGATGAGATGGAGTTCAGTACTGACACAGAGCCCTGATGATCTGGAAAGAGGAAGGGTGAGCACACCATGCAACATCAGAGGATCACAATGAACGCAAGACTCATCAAGTCAGGGCTGGCCATAGGTGAAGCCACTGCTTGCGATGTACATACTCCCCCATCTGCATGTCAGCTCCTATCTCAGTTACTCTGCTTTCGATCCATCTCCCAGCTAACTGACAGATGATGGTTCAAGTACTAGATTCTTCCCACCCATGCGGAGGTCCCAGACGGAGTTTCTCACTTCTGGCTTCAGCTTCCTCCAGTCCTGGCTGTTGTGGATATCTGGAGAAAGAACCGCTGGATGGAAGCTCATTCCTGCAGGAAATTTTTCCATAAGGTCACTCCTAGGGAGAAAAATTGCTGGCTATCTTTAAAGTCTTTATGAGTAATGCCAGTGATATTTCAGAAAATCTGTACCAACATACCTTCTTGTTAACAATATTCTGTAGAAATTTTGCTTCCTTGCCTATCAAAGTTAAAACACTTTCCTGGATGAATATGTTAATTTCCAATGTTATAGCAACAGATTTAAATATCTTGAGAAATTTATGAGATTGTGGCAATCTTTGAAAAAATTATTAATATCCTTTTCCCATAGTTGTAAAGTACTTATTTATCAAGATCTCTAAGCATAATCTGTGGTATATCGATTCTATATACATATATGTAAGATTAATCTTGCCTTTTATATTTCAAAGTCATATTTTATACTCCCCATGTATTTAAAATTTTATGTAGTTTACTGACATGCTAAATATTTTTTTTTTAAAGATTTATTCATTTTATTACAGCCAGATATACAGAGAGGAGGAGAGACAGAGAGGAAGATCTTCCGTACGATGATTCACCCCCCAAGTGAGCCGCAACGGGCCGGTACGCGCCAATCCGAAGCCGGGAACCTGGAACCTCTTCCGGGTCTCCCACGCGGGTGCAGGGTCCCAATGCATTGGGCCGTCCTCAACTGCTTTCCCAGGCCACAAGCAGGGAGCTGGATGGGAAGTGGAGCTGCCGGGATTAGAACCGGTGCCCATATGGGATCCCGGGGCTTTCAAGGCGAGGACTTTAGCCGCTAGGCCACGCCACCGGGCCCAATGCTAAATATTTTTTAAGAAAAGTATAGTCAGTTAAATATACATCATATTTTTTCCATTGAAAATAGATTTTCAAATGTTTGCACCACTTTGTGATTCAGTAAAGTCTTCTTATAGTTATATTTCATTTAATTATTTAATCTATATAATATTCATTTTGTTATAAAATCTGTGGTAGAGATTTAATTTCTGTTTCCAGGTAAGTTGCAATTATTTTATCACCATTTAATAGTTTTACTTCAATTATTTCTCAGGGTTAAAGTTAGATATTGTTCTAGCAAAAGGCACCTAAAAATCAGGAGTCACCAACAACCTTGGGTTACTCAGAAATAGGAAGTAATGGAAGCTCAAGAGGTTTAATTCTAAAATTTCTTCTCAGAGTTTATTTCTTTGAGACAGCCAAATACACAGTCACATTATTTAAATATTATCTCTGTCTCATGATTCCCAAATGAATGTTTCCAAGCTGCAATACACACTATCTTATTTCTAATCTCCCATTTGTACAAATGTGTATGTACATAAGTGAGATGAATATGAATTAACATTTCTTTATTAGATTGAACTTAGAGATAATTTATTTGCCTGCTTGACATCTCTTCCTGCACATTAAACTTATCTTCCCTGTGTACATTATTATAACACCTCTAGTCATCTAGCTGAAGAGGCCCAATACCTCATATTTGTATACAATAGCAAAATAAAAACTATGTTTAAAAGATTTAAAAAATGACACACATTCCTATTTTCCAAAGCAACTGTCCTATTACAAGGCATCACCTGGAACATTCCATTCAGCCCCTAATCAATCTCTCTACTTACACCCTGGCTGACTTCTGAACACAAAAGGCAAAAATTTTAAGAAAAAACTTGGCAGGATATTACACCTCTCCTCGAAAATGTATAAATGTATACTTAAAAATTAATCTCATGGCCGAGATAGCTTAGTGGCTAAATTCTCACCTTGAATCTGTTGGAATCCCATACCGGGCAACAGTTGGTGTCCTGGCTCCTCCGCTTTCCTTCTTTTTGGTTTGCAAAAGCAGTAGAGGATGGCCCAAAGCCTTGGGACCCTGCACCCATGTGGGAGACCCAGAAGAAGCTTCTGGCTGTTGGCTTCAAATTCCCTCAGCTCTAGCCATTGCAGCTACTTGGGGAGTGAACCACCAGATGGAAGATCTTTCTGTCTCTCGTTCTCTCTGTAAATTTGCTTTCCAATAAAAATAAATACAATTTTTTTAAAAGTAAAGCCCAAATTTCTTACCATATCCTACCTTCATCTACATGATCTTTCCTTCAGGTTCAATAGACAATAATTTTCATCTGCACTTGGCCTTCACGTTACTCCTAAAATATCACAGGTCCTTATAGTAACTCTTCGCTCTTTCAGAAACCATTTCCTAAATTATCTTTAAAAGAAATAGGTTCATTTACTTCAAGCCCCTGCATAATCTTCATCACAACAGAGAAGACTAGTAATGTGATAAAACACAGCATCCCCAAATCTATTCTATTTCATTGTTCTTTTTCTTTATTGCCCCATCACAACATTGCCACCGAATTACTATGTATCTATCTCATTGATTATTGTCCCTCTCCATTCACTAGATTATAAGAACCTATATTAACTGTATTTTATAATCATATACCCAAGTGCTATTGTTTAATATGTGTTAATGCATTGCACTGGAAAGTAGAATATTAGGTAGAGTCTCACCTGCTTAATTATTTTTAATTTTTGGAGTAATAAAAAGTATTTGTTTCTAGTAATTACATTTTAGTAATGATATGCTTGGAAGTATTCATTTATTTTATCACCTGTTTGTCATGTTGATTTTGTGAGATTTTATGTTGTACAAGATTTTGTTCTTTCTAGATTTCAATTATTTATTATAACAAGGAACACAGTTCTTGTCAGAATTATCCAGCTGTGGCACTTTTGATATATCATAACTTTACTGAAGCTCCCAATAAAACAGGACACAATTGAAAAGTAAGAAATATTGTTTGAGACAACTACAATCTATAGTGATCTCTGTACATTTAAGTTGAAAAGTATCTGAAAAAATTCAAGGTAAATAACATCTCCCTGAATGAATGGCTATTAACTTCAGGAACAAAAAAAGAATGACAATTCCATGAAATCAACAAAGGCTTTAATCAAGTCAGTAGTTAAAACTCATATTTCCTAAATAAGATCATTGTCATACGCATGCATGATTTTAAATGGATTCTCTCCAGAAAGCACTGAATTTATATTTCTGACATTTACTGAATGCTAAATGCCAAGTAAAGATTATAAGAATATTACTGAAATATAACAGCAATGAAAGATAATTTTTCCATTAGTAGAATAATCAGCTCATAATTATGTAAGCAATAAATGGATAATTACTTTTATTGTTAATTCATTAATATCGTATTCAATATTGGATATGGAGCTGTAAATAATATTGGCAAGTAAAATTACCATTTCACTGTGAGCTTAATATACATTTCACTGATTTTTGTTTTTAAACAAAAAGTGTTAAGAGCTTTTCCATCACAAATTCACAAACTTTTTCCCTTAGATATCTGTTAGATGATGATAATAATTTAGGGTACGAAAACATCAACGTTAGATACAACTTATTTTCATGCACTATTCTGTTCATTTATAATAACAGTGCTGCTCAGTCTTATACTATAAATCAGTCTTCCTGCTTGTCTATCATAGTTCATTATGTCCTACTAAGTGAACTAATACAAAACAACCAATTCACAAAGAAGGAGATGGATAACTTAGACGTTAATAAAGATTTACACTGCCAACATTCAGGTCATCAGAGTTTATAGTCTTGGATGATAGCAAACAGAAGGATAGACTGCCTGAGTCTAACAGCATCACAAAAATGTTACTCCAGTATTTGTTCAATATTCAGATTAGTGATCATTAAAACTAAAAATATTGTAAAGATTATTGTGAAAAATTATGATATATAATAACCCTGTACTCTAAAAAGATCCATTGTAAAATTTCTAAAATAAAGATTTCAAAACACTGTTAAAATAGGAAAATTTCAGCATAGAATCTTTTCTTAATTAAACATATATAGGAAGTGTATAGGAAAGTTAATGAAGTCTTAGGCTGAAGACAAAACCCAAGTCAATTAATAAGTCTTGACATTGCTGACATTTCCCACTAAATTTTGTACAAATATCTCAACTCAATCAAAGTTCTCTCCTTCCTTAAGACGTTAAATTGCTATTCTGACCTTTGTAACAAAAGCTTTCTTGTGAGCTTTGCCAGTTTTAATACCAAAGCATACATCCCTCTTCCCCAGGCTTCACAACTTAATATTACTGTTTTTAAAATAGTATGTCTTCAACTTGCTGCTCAACCTTGAGTGTCTCTCTCCAACTTTCATTGTTCATTTACTATTTATGTGTAAGATACTCGTAGCATTGGGTTTGTCACCAGGAGGATTTTGTTGATACTATACTCCTCACAGTTCTCCATGTCCCTTGGTATACTAAATTTCCTGAAAATAGGCAACTGAATTCAAAGGCTTGGTAAAACTTTGAGTAGGTCACACTGTGAAGACCATCAGCATTTTGTTTCTTCAGGAAGCATATTGTCCAATTTTCTTTTGATAACAATAAGAACCACAAAAACTCAATGCCTGGACTTACTAATTTTTTAAGCTTTACAAATGGTGCTGTTCTAATTGTAAAAGTCTTTTTATAATAACCAATTCTATAAAGACATTTGGGTTCATTTGTTAGTTTCCCTGCTTTTTAGTTTATATAAGAAACAGAATAAAGGTAAATTTTTTCCATTATTTGCACTTCTCAAGAAAGCACATTGGTTGTCTGTTGTTCTTCAAAAATGATTAAGGAGGCCTTTAAAAAATAATATTATTGCTAATCAAAATTGCAGGTTCACAGATATACAAAGTCAAAAAAGAGTAACAGGCAAATCCTGTATACCCTTACACAGATTGTACCAATGATAATGTCTCATAAGACAATAACTGATAACATAACCTAGCTATGAACATTGAGACCGATCAAGTCACTGAACATTTCCATCACGTTAAAAGTGGTTCTTGTTTCTTATATTGCCAGCTCCTTTGTAACCTCGGGCAACATACACTGTTCACTATTTCTATACATATATACAAATATCTACCTTGTGAAATTGACTTTATTCAGTATAATTCTGACTTATGAGTGTGGTGTGAATCAATATTTCCTTCAATTCCTAAATAAAATTTTGTGTCATTTATATGTCTTGGTTTGTTTAATCATGCACCAGTGAAAATATATGTAGTCAATTTCAGATTTGAGCTATTACAAATGAAGCTGTTTGAAAACAAAATATTTCACAAGTACTAAAACATGTTAGTTTATATACAACAAGAGTGCATTTTTCAGTTTATTTTATACACTCTGTCAGAAATTCATTGGAACGGCAGAGAGACAGAAGAAGACACACAGATATCTTTCATCCAATGATTCACTCCTTGGATGCCTACTCCAACCAGGACGAAACCAGGATCTGGGATTTCAACTTGAGTCTCCCATGTGGGGGAAAGGAGCCAACACTTTCAGCCATTATCTTCTGCTTCCAGGAGGCAAATACGCAGCAAGTTTGATCAGAAGTAAAGAAACCAGGATTGGAGTACACATTCTGGTATGGAATGTGGGCAATCCCAAACAATGATTAATTCCTTCATCAATTATGCTGCATCAAAATTGCATCTAATACAGGCCGCAGTTACAGCAAAAAAAAAAGTAATTTCCAAGACAAAAGAGAAAATAACGTATATGTGGATTTCTGAAATCGACAAGAAAAGAATATTTTAAGAAGGAGAGAGATGTCAGACATATTGAAGCCTACTTAGGGAACTATGACAACAGAAAAATGTTAATTGGGTTTAGTTCCTGGAAAATTATAAATGACTTTGGAAGAGCAAGTTATATGAGACATGAAGAACATTATTTTAACTTACAATTTTCATGCTAACAGCTAGTTTTGCTTTCAGATATAATGGTCTTCTGATTAGAAACTAAATTTGGAATGAGTTAAAATTGAAATATTGGAAATATGTGGATTAAAAAAATAATATAGTAGGGAAACACAACTCTATGTGTATATTTATTTAATTCTCTAGATTTTTTTTCTTTCTTAAATGGTCAGACAGTATTTTTCCACATTATACACAGCTACCACATAGTATAGGAGAAAAAAAAATTTAAAAATTGCTCTATAAATGGCATAATGTTTTTTTCTTTAAAATATACTTCAACTACAAAATTTTGTAAGCACATGACATTTTACAAAAATTTAGACTGCTGTTAGCAGTTAATCAAATTCAATCAATAATGACATGTTACTACTCAAACTCTGTCCTCTTAGAATTACTTTTGATTAAACACTGAGGAACATCCTAATCGTTTTCAGATTCCAGACTTGAACTACCTCTCTAGAGTGTTAGAGTGGTGTCTTACTCTCTAAGATTGAATTTGGACCTTTAATTAATTAAAACATGCTAGTCCCATATTGATATAGATGTTACCATATAAAAGGTAACGAATACAAATTAACAGCGTGTTTCTATGCATAAGTAGTGAAGGTTTACCTTCTTAAAAAGAATATAGGTCATAAACCAGAAACATCAGAGGAAATCACTTATGCTGACATGAAATCAAAAGAGAAAAATTACAGAGATTTTGTTATATAGGAGAAGATAGAAAGCAGTTTAATTGCAAAATACAGTTCATTTCACTGGATGTATGATAATGAAACATAAGTACATGATATATTGAAATCTACACACACTGTCATGTACTGAAGTATCACAGTTCTGGTAGAGACCCTATTTCTGCCCGTTTCTCAGTATTTGGTAAATTTTTTAATTTTTGCATCAAACAAAAATCAGTCTCTTAGGTATTCTGCTTCCAGGGTCCTGATAGTACATCTCTGTCTTAGAAACATTTCAGAACAGCCCAGCTAATGTGGATGCCTGTCAAGCATCAGGTTCCTGGAGTTGTTTACTTCTTAGCATTCTCCTAGTGTTACACTGCTTTTAGAATAAGAATGTCATATTTCTTACAAATGTTATATAGTCTGTGGAGTGCTGATGTGATTTTTTGCAGTGTCCTAAGCGCTCTGACTTTTGGAGAGTAGATATTTCAGACCTGAAAAGTTTTTTGTTCTATGTCCATCACCTTGATATTGCAGTTTCTGCGAGAAAGAGGAGTGCTTTCAACTGACACAGAAATAATGACAAAAAGATGAGAAGATGTAGGTGAGAGATGTTTTATATACATTCCTCCCATGCAGACCCAAGGATTTCTAAAATGAACAGATATTCTACTGATCATGAAAAACAAACATACATATTCCCTATTAACCAAAGGTATGTATGTATAGATGTTTGTGTGTGTTTGTGGGGGGGGGGAGGAGGCTATATGCACTATATATTTCTGGAAGTGACTGAGCCTTATTTAATCCTGAAATTATGGGTTACTCAAGTGTTCGGGATTGTTGTGATATTCTAACCAAATGCTTGTCATTGTCCTTAGAAGCTCCTATATAGCATGAATGTGTGGAAATCAATTTCGCCATTTCTTCCTGATCAAAGTTCTTGAGACAAAAAACACTGATTTCAATTTTATGCAGTAATCTAGCAGGAAGCTAATGGTGTAAATATTGCTCATGTAAGGTGTCTTCAAAAGGTTATTTGAAAATGATCATTATCTCAATTCAATTTTCCCATGAAGTTTTGAAGAATTTTCATTTATTTTTTCCGCTTCAAAAGAGAGTTTGGATGTAGGCTGCTCATATGCTGCTTTTTCTAATATTACATCAATAAACTATAAAATTTATAATTGCATAAAACAGTATGGCTTCTTATTTTCATGAATTTTGAATTTGTAAGTACTTCAGTGTCCAAAATATCTGCGAACTATGATTTTCCCTGCAACCAATGTTAATCCTGTCTTGTACATAATTTCCAATATTATACAGACCCTAAATATTTTCTTTGTCTCAGCACTTGGAAGATCACTTGAAAATATGAAAAAGTGCAAATATCCATTCACTTATTGTACTGCTGTATTATTAAGTGATAAATCAAGGTAAAACTTATAAATTTTTTTAAACACAGCATGTCTTGGGAAATAGGATACAAACATATCAGTTTAAAATTACAAAGATGCTAATCATGAGAAGGTATATCTTTAATGTGCTTTAAGCATACAATTTGCATATTTCTTATATACTCCTCAGTAGACATGTTATTTGTTTTCAGCATGTATGATTTACCACTTAAGTTTGTTTTCACACAAAATTAACTGATGACAGATTACATGCACTTTCTCAAGGTTAACTTCAAAATTTAGATGGATTCATATATATACACTTTGTAAGAAGCACACATTCACATGCCCCACTTTCCTTAGGATACCAGAAATAAAGTGTTCCTGGAGGAAGTCAGTGGCCAGTAAAATTTTTAGGATTCAAAGGCTCATAAAATGTACTGAAAGCCCATAGAGCCCAGTGGTTCTTACAGTGTCTACATAGTTAGAACAACTAGATTTTCTTCCCACTGAAGAGCCCGTTTCTTTTATGGACTAATTAATATTTTCTTCTTAAACTATAATTGGTGAATATCTACTAGAGATCAGAGAAAAATCTTCAAGGACTTCTAAGTAGAAGGACTTCAAGGACCAATTCAATACTGTTACTATGGTGTTCGATTATTCCTTAGAAATCCTGCAAAAGAGGAAAATGAACACCATAGCTTCATCACCATATTGCATTAAAAATTCACATTTGAAATTTGCCTAATAGATTATCATTTGCTATGCACAGTCAGGCACAGCTTTGCTATCAGAATTCACTTGACCTTAAGCATGTCAAGTGAATTGTGCTTTTGAAATCGTGTCTACTTCTGTTTTGTTTTGATGTGGCTTGTTTTTCATAAGATGCCGTGTATATTTTAACAACTAAAGTTTTGTTTTATAAAAATTATAAAGCATTGCTTAGATTATGAAGTCTTACTGAGAAACTGCTTAAATAGATATCATACATGCTACATTAAAATCTACATATATGCAGAAATTGACTGGCCTTCCATTTAACTTTTTCCATGACTCCATTAGCACTTGTGTGATGTTTATCATTTATATCGCTGATAGACCTGAGCTGTTAGCTTAACAGTTTTCTGCCTTGAAGTTTTAGTTTTCCCCACTGCCCTAAAGAAAGATCTCAAGAAATTATCCTCAAAATAGAGTTAATAAGAATTCTGTTGCTAACTGAAGTTATCATACAAACCAGTGCTAAGAGGGGTCATTTGGAGAGTCCTCCCCTTGTTCTACTGCTTAGAGCTTTGTGACTATTTCGTACTCTATTTCTCTGTGTATCTGAATCTCACATGAGAATAAGAATAGTTGAGCTAGGAATATGTGTGTTCCTCTTAACACAGTTGAAGTATTAATATCTGTAAAAAAAAGCAAGGAAGCATTTGCAATGCTAGAGGGTCAGCTGGAGGTCAACATCTGGAAGTCATTCTATCACTACAAAAAAGCAAAGCTTTATATTTACAGTGTAGCAGTGATCGAAATTACTGAAAAACAATAAAATATTTCTTACTACAGCGAAATAATGACTTACAAGAGGTAGAGAAAATTATTACTAACTTAAGGTTTAACAGATCTGTCATCTTAAAATAAGGAGATTGTAGAGTAGCTTCTGAGGGCAGAAAAATAAAGACACCTGTGTTTTTCACTATATATTTTTTATGAAGGAAAATCAAATAATAGGACTTACGTCCAGAGATAATTCTTCAATTAAATTAAGGCTATATGTGAATTAATGTAATTTCTT